>NC_133127.1:99170896-99489778 GCF_048418815.1 Hemitrygon akajei | reverse complement strand
GTTATCTATTGCTATTGGTTTATATTTGCATTTGCACAGTTTGTTGCCTTCTGCACATTGATCTTTAATTGAGACTGTTGTAGTTACTATAATTTACTGAATGCCTGCAGGAAAATGAATCTCAGGGTTGTATATGGTGACATATATTTAGTTCAATAATAAAATTCGCTTTGGACTTGAATTTTTTTTGTAATTTTAAGGGAAAGGTTTCATTTATTTATTTAGAGATGTCTCACGGTAACAGACCCTTCCATCTAATTTATCAGGTGGAAATGGTTGAGTTTTATGAAAACCATAATTTCTTTCTCAGTTAGCATGTGCTTTCATGTTCTTGACCTAAGAGGTAGGTAGCTTGTGGACTTCTCCGTGGATTGTCACCTTGTCGTGGTGGAGAAGCTTGTGTGGTCCTGAGATCCCGAGAGCGATGCCGTCTGGAGCTATGCTCCTGGTAGGGTCACCCATGGCGGTAAGGTGGAGGGTGAGGTCCCTGACAAAGAACAATCCAACCAAGACCTCAACGGTGGAACAGGCGGACAAAGTTACTTCGAACTCAATGGCTGTGAAGGCAGATGAAGGCTGCAACAAATCCATCAGCTCCAATCATTGTGGTTTCCATGCCATTGGAATCGGTTGGTTGATTTGTAAAGTATCGTGTGCTTCTTGGAGTGCAACATCAAGTACATGTTAAACAAATACATGCACAGGTGTCTTCGCTCTGTGGAAATGGAACGAACACCATCATCCTCGACCTCGAGGGATAGTCAAGATGACAACGAGCTTGTGGAGGAAGGTAGATTGTGAAAGCACCTGCAGTTTCACACAGTATAGATGTGCCCCCATTGCATTAATCTACTGGCATCAGCAGAGATGTTTTGGTGGGTTGACGATGGATATTGTGTGATCACTATCCTTGTGTCCTTTGAGTCCTGATGAAGGGCCTTGGCCTGAAACGTGGACTATTTATTTTCCTCCATAGATGCTGCCTGACCTGATTTGCCCAATTTGTTTGTGCTCCTTGAATCAATTCCTCCAACAACTGTCCCAAGTAAGGCAGAAAGTTGTGTATACCTGTCCAAGTCTTCTACCTTAGATTCCATTCTGACTGATGTCCTGGAAACATAGTGGTTTGTCAAGAGGTTAACACATTGATCACTCATTGTGTTCATTCAAAACAGAGACTTGAGAGATTTCTGAACATTTTAAGGGAATCAACGGACTTTTGGATAGTGTTGAATGGTGACACTGAATTAGAAGATTTTCAGGAATTACAGAATAAAGTTTAACAGCAAAAAGTATGTGTAAAAATAAGATGTAAACTAGAAGCCCCTCCTCGCACACTCAGTGATTCAGGAACAGCTTCTTCCCTTCTGCCATCTGATTCCTGAATGGACATTGAACCCATGAACACCACCTCAACATTTTTTTATTTCTGTTATTTTGAACTACTTATTTTAATTTAACTATTATATACTTAATATAACTGGTTTTTCTCCATTTATTTATCGTATTATTGTACTGCTGCCATAAAGTTAACAAATTTCAAGACGTACGCCAGTGATATTAAACATGATTCTGATTCCTCCCCTTTCTTCTATGGTCCAATCTCCTCTCCTTCCTTCTCCTGCCCTTTACCTTCCCACCAACATGGCTTCATCTACCACTTTCTAGCTAGTCCCCTTCCCTCTCCCCACCTTTTTATTCTGGCACTTTCCACCCTCCATTCTACTGCTGAAGAAGGCTCTCAGCTGGAAATGTCAGCTGTTTATTAATTTCCATAGATGCTGCCTGACCTGCTGCGTTCTTCCAGCATTTAGTATGTGTTACACAAATACGATGCTATGTGTGCTAAATCCGGGAAACAAAACTCAGCAGTCTGGTCACATTCAACCATGAATAAAGGTTGACAATTAACCAATTAACAAGGAAGTTCCACAGACATCCCGGTCCTCACAACACTGGGACCCAACTTGTGACTCTGCAAGACAAGGACAAAGCATTAAAATTGAATTGAATTGACTATTACTTACATCCTTCATATACATGAGGAGTAAAAATCTTTACGTTAAGTGTGATGTGCGATTTATAGTAATTTGTAATAAATAGTATGTACAACAAGATAATCAATATAACATAGAAATACAATTGTATCAGCATTAATTAATTGGTCTGATGGCCTGGTGGAAGAAGCTGTCCCGGAGCCTGTTGGTCCTGGCTTTAATGTTGCAGTACCATTTCCCGGTTGATAGCAGCTGGAACAGTTTGTGGTTGGGGTGACTCAGGTCCCCAATGATCCTTTGGGCCCTTTTTACATACCTGGCTTTGTAAATGTCCTGAATAATGGGAGGTTCACAACTACAGATGCGCTGGGCTGTCTGCACCACTCTCTGCTGAGTCCTGCGATTGAGGAAAGTACAGTCCCATACCAGGCACTTCAGCCAGAAGTGCTGCACATTTCAGCCAACTCTGCTCCTTGGAGGGTCATGAGCTGAGAAGCCAGCCTTCAGCCAATTTCCTTCAGCTGTAGGATATCGAGAAACAGGCAGGGGCAGGATCAGAATCAGAACCAGGTTTATTATCACTGGCATGTGACATGAAATTTGTTAACTTAGCAGCAGCAGCAGTTCAATGCAATACATAATCTAGCAGAGAGAGGGGAAAAATAAAATAAAACATAATAATAAATAAACAAGTAAATCAATTACGTATATTGAATAGATTATTAAAAATGTGCAAAAACAGAAATACTGTATTTTTTTTTAAATGATGTAGTGTGCTAAGCTTCAATGTCCATTTAGGAATCGAATGGCAGAGGGGAAGAAACTGTTCCTGAATCACTGAGTGTGTGCCTTCAGGCTTCTGTATCTCCTACCTGACGGTAACAGTGAGAAAAGGGCATGCTCTGGGGGCTGGAGATCCTTAATAATGGACGCTGCCTTTCTGAGACAGCACTCTCTAATGATGTCCTGGGTACTATTGCTATCTTAGCTCAAGTACTGAAAACGTGTGCCTGAGAGCCACGTTTGTATACTGTAGCCACAAACACTGGTTCTGTGAAGATCCAAAATTGCTCGGGCATACCTTGGCCACAATTGAACGATCTGTTTGTTCAGCTTAAACACATAGGCTGGTTTCTCACGAGGTACTCAGGATGTTTCGGGCGAAAGAGTGTGAGTGCCAAATGGAGTCATTGCAGCATTATAAAGAGACTTCCATTGAGCAGGAACTTAGTGCAAAGCCCTGTCCGTCTCCACATTGCCGTGCTGGGAACGGGTTGAGGGATTAGACCCACTAACACGACTGAAACACTGAAGTACTCAAGGCAATCTCATCGCTGAGGGATCAGTGTGAACTGAGGCAATGTGCAGTGAGTGCCCGTGTAGAAAGGATGGGACATGGAGCTTGGGGCTGCTCTCTGGCTGGCGAAGTGACTGGGGAACTGGTGACACCTGCTCCATGTTTCTTCCAACACCCCCAGAGATCTCGCTATGGTAAGAAGTTCAGTGCTGTTGCTGGCTACTGTGCTTGATACTGGCACAACAATGCACAACCCCAATGATATCTTTTTTAAGAATAGAGTGGAGTGTGTTTGGACTCTGGTAGTATAACAATCGGTGCCCTGCATTAACACAGGGTTACCTGTACACAGTGATAGAAAGGATCACTTACACTGTTGATGTATGGAACTCGCACGTGCATAACCAGCTCAAAGAAGCTTTGCTTATTCTACAAGCAGCAGTAAATTCTAAAACTTATTGCAGTTTGATCTGCCTTTCCCGCACAGCTCAGGCATGGGAGGAATATGTGCAACAATTACATAGAAGTTGTTGCCTTATAGAACAAGGCAGCCAAACTGATTTAAGCCAATGCACCTTTTTAAACTACCAGCCTGTCATGACTGCTCTCTATATAATTGAAAGGGTTCCTTTATAGTAACTCAGCATTGAATTATCATTGCTAGTCAATAATTGCGAATAATATGTTAGTTTAAGTTTGTTAACATCACCAATCTGCTGGAGAGACAGAGCAGGTCAACGTCTGTTGACGTTTTTACCTGAAATGTGGACAATCCCTCTCTTCCCACAGAGGCTGCTTGACCTGCTGAGATCTTCCAGCAGATTGTTTATTGCTGTAGATTCCAGCAACTTCTATTTGTTCTCGACCTGTAATGCACTGTACAACAAAATCTCTAATTTTGACTACATTGAATATCCTGTGTATTTATGTTAGTGACAAATAATTAACTTGATATTGACCTTGTAAATATTCGTCTCATTTTAATGTTCACAGGATGCTGAAATGTACCAAATGAGTTCTGATATTGTACAACTGTATTTCTCTAAAATGTCTTGATTTTTGCCCGTTTGGCACAGTTAATCAGATAGAGATTAATGTATTTTAACTTTTAAAATATGCATATCGAAATGTTTATTGTTGATCATTTTGAGATAATATTGGTCTTTGTTTTGTCTTACGAAAAGCTTCCGAACACAAAGTGCATGTTGCAATGGAATTGGATGTAATGCATTGATTGCGGAGGTCGGATGAGTCGTTTCCAATGTGTAATCGGTACCCGCTGGTTAGTACATGACACAGGCTATAAACGGGAAAAAGTTACAGGTATTTGCCGAAGCGATCGCTCGGCTTTCCGATTAATCCACCGCATGATCAACTCTCGATTACTCCCGCCTGCCCGAATTCGAAATGAACTTTGCACGTCGATCGTTAAGCGTCATAGGAAGGACGTTCCTGATTAGCTGGAGCGAGTTACGAGCGTGGTTACGTTGGAGAGCGTGCGGAGCGATGGCCATGGCGACCTGGTGCTGGGGCACGCGAGCGCTGCGGAGTGGCGGCCGCTTCCTGTTGGCCCGGCCCGGCGGCAGGTGAGGGAGGGCGCGGGGTTGTTCGGGCCATGGAGCCCTTTCTCGGTCGCATTTACACATCGTGTCCTGGGCAGGAACCCGGTGATTATTGCCGGCCTGCCCACGAATCCCACCATCCAAGCCGCCTGCTTCCGACCTTGTCCTTTTCTTTCCGCTTCATTTCTGGGATACTGGCCTTTGATTTCAGTCCCGTACCCCCGGTTCAAACTGAATAGTTACTACCTTCATATGCCTTCGGGGTTGCTTAATATTGCATCAGTATAGCTGCTGCTCCGTCACTGTTTTGGCAATTGGCAGCATAATACTAAACCAGCTTGTAATCCATCTGATCTTCAAAAAATTATTTAGTTAGTTGTTTCTGAAAGGCCATCATATTAGCCCATCGTAAGAGAAAATTTATTTTCTCTGTTTCTATTGACTTTTAAACTATTAATAGAAACATAGAAAATAGGTGCAGGAGTAGGCCATTCGGCCCTTCAAGCCTGCACCGCCATTCAGTATGATCATGGCTGATCATCCAACTCAAAACCCTGTACCTGCTTTCTCTCCATACCCCCGATCCCTTTAGCCACAAGGGCCATATCTAACTTCCTCTTAAATATAGCCAATGAACCGGCCTCAACTATTTCCTGTGGCAGAGAATTCCACAGATTCACCACTCTCTGTGTGAAGAAGTTTTTCCTCATCTCGGTCCCAAAAGGCTTCCCCTTTATCCTTAAACTGTGACCCCTCATTCTGGACTTCCCCAACATCGGAAACAATCTTCCTGCATCTAGCCTGTCCAATCCCTTTAGAATTTTATATGTTTCAATAAGATCCCCCCTCAATCTTCTAAATTCCAGTGAGTATAAGCCTAGTCGATCCAGTCTTTCTTCATATGAAAGTCCTGCCATCCCAGGAATCAATCTGGTGAACCTTCTCTGTACTCCTTCTATGGCAAGAATGTCCTTCCTCAGATTAGGGGACAAAACTGCTCACAATACTCTAGGTGCGGTCTCACCAAGGCCTTGTACAACTGCAGTAGAACCTCCCTGCTCCTGTACTCAAATCTTTTGCTATGAATGCCAGCATACCATTTGCCTTTTTCACCGCCTGCTGTACCTGCATGCCCACCTTCAATGACTGGTGTACAATGAAACCCAGGTCTCGTTGCATCTCCCCTTTTCCTAATCAGCTACCGTTCAGTTAATAATCTGTTTCCCTGTTCTTGCAACCAAAGTGGATAACCTCACATTTATCCACATTAAATTTCATCTGCCATGAATTTGCCCACTCACCTAACCTATCCAAGTTACCCTGCATCCTCTTAGCATCCTCCTCACAGCAAACACCGCAGCCCAGTTTCGTGTCATCCGCAAACTTGGAGATGCTGCATTTAATTCCCTCGTCTAAATCATTAATATATATTGTAAACAACTGGGGTCCCAGCACTGAACCTTGTGGTACCCCACTAGTCACTACCTGCCATTCTGAAAAGGTCCTGTTTACTCCCACTCTTTGCTTCCTGTCTGCCAACCAATTCTCTATCCACATCAATACCATACCCCCAATACCGTGTGCTTTAAGTTTGCACACTAATCTTCTGTGTGGGACTTTGTCAAAAGCCTTTTGAAAATCTAAATATACCACATCCACTGGCTCTCCCCTATCCACTCTACTAGTTACATCTTCAAAAAATTCTATAAGATTTGTCAGACATGATTTTCCTTTCACAAATCCATGCTGACTTTGTCCGATAATTTCCCCTCTTTCCAAATGTGCTGTTATCACATCTTTGATAACCGACTGTAGCTTTTTCCCCACCACCAATGTCAGACTAACCGGTCTATAATTCCCCAGTTTCTCTCTCCCTTTTTTAAAAAGTGGGGTTACATTAGCCACCCTCCAATCCTCAGGAACTAATCCAGAATCTAAGGAGTTTTGAAAAATTATCACTAATGCATCCACTTATTTCTTGGGCTACTTCCTTAAGCACTCTGGGATGTAGACCATCTGGCCCTGGGGATTTATCTGCCTTTAATCCCTTCAATTTACCTAACACCACTTCCCTACTAACATGTATTTCCCTCAGTTCCACCATCTCACTAGACCCTCGGTCCCTTACTATTTCTGAAAGATTATTTATGTCCTCCTTAGTGAAGACAGAACCAAAGTAGTTATTCAGTTGGTCTGCCATGTCTTTGTTCCCTATGATCAATTCACCTGTTTCTGACTGTAAAGGACCTACATTTGTCTTGACCAATCTTTTTTTTTTCACGTATCTATAAAAGCTTTTACAGTCAGTTTTTATGTTCCCTGCCAGCTTTCTCTCATAATCTTTTTTCCCTTTTGTAATTAAGCCCTTTTTGCTCCTCTGCTGATCTCTGAATTTCTCCCAGTCCTCAGGTGTGCCGCTTTTTTTGGCTAATTTTTATGTTTCTTCTTTGGACTTGATACTATCCCTAATTTCCCTTGTCAGCCACGGGTGCACTACCTTCCCTGGTTTATTCTTTTGCCAAACTGGGATGAACAATTGTTGCAGTTCATCCATGCAATCTTTAAATGCTTGCCATTGCATATCTACCGTCAATCCTTTAAGTATCATTTGCCAGTCTATCTTAGCTAATTCACGTCTCATACCTTCAAAGTTACCCTTCTTTAAGTTCAGAACCTTTGTTTCTGAATTAACTATGTCACTCTCCATCTTAATGAAGAATTCCACCATATTATAGTCACTCTTACCCAGGGGGCCTCGCACGACAAGATTGCTAACTAACCCTTCCTCATTGCTCAATACCCAATCTAGAATGGCCTGCTCTCTAGTTGGTTCCTCGACATGTTGGTTCAGAAAACCATCCCGCATACATTCCAGGAAATCCTCTTCCTCAGCACCCTTACCAATTTGGTTCACCCAATCTATATGTAGATTGAAGTCACCCATTATAACTACTGTTCCTTTATTGCACGCATTTCTAATTTCCTGTTTAATGCCATCCCCAACCTCACTACTACTGTTAGGTGGCCTGTACACAACTCCCACCAGCATTTTCTGCCCCTTAGTGTTATGCAGCTCTACCCATATCGATTCCACATCCTCCAGGCGAATGTCCTTCCTTTCTATTGCGTTAATCTCCTCTCTAACCAGCAATGCTACCCCACCTCCTTTTCTTTCCTGTCTATCCCTCCTGAATATTGAAAATCCCTGGATGTTGAGCTCCCATCCTTGGTCACCCTGGAGCCATGTCTCTGGTGATCCCAACTATATCATATTCATTAATAACTATCTTTAATCTTTACTAAGGTAATTAGTTTTCATTGTGAATAATCTCATTTTGGTAGAAATAATATTTTTAAGTAGTACTTTAATTGGGTTGTGTGTGCTCTTGATTTGGTACTGGTCTGTGTCATTGTCTTTAAAAATGAGGTGAAAGCTATTTAACAAAGTGAGGTCTCATCTGTAATTTATTGCCAGCCTGTATCCTCTTACTTTGTCCATTAACTTAACAAATTTAATGACTATATGAACAAACAATACATTCTACAAAAATGATGTGAGGTTCTACCTTAGTTCTGTTTAATGTCATTGATGAAAACAGCTTTTTACTAATGTTCAAGCTTTATTTGTGGATTAAAGTGAGTAATGTCTGTTTGAATTTCTGTTTTATTTAATGAACTGAAATGAACACATTCTCTAGGTTATTCTGCACTGCTACGCAGCAAAAAAACACAAAACAAAGCTATGAAGATGACCAGAGCAATCCTCAGAATGAAGACAAAGGGGAACTAAGCTCAACTGAGAAAACGCTGATAGAAGAAAAGGCTAAGCTAGAGGAGCAACTCAAGGATCTTACAGTAAGCATCAAATGGCAATATTCAAACTTTTCATTGATGTTTTAGTTATATTTCTACCATGCAAAATGGGCTCAAATCCTTAAACAATCTTTACCAACATATACCTCAGTTTTAAGTAACCACTCTCTTGTAGTTACGTCCTCTTATTCTAGACTGTTCCACTAGAGAAGACATCTACCCTGTGGAATCCCCTTAGTATCTTGTGTGTTTGAATAAGCTTACTCATTTTTTCTAAACTCCAAGAAATATCAGCCCAAATTAATTAGTTTGACTTGGTAGAACACCTCTTGTCCCAAGGATTAGCCTGGTGAATCTCTTTTGTACTGCTCCCAAAGTTATTTCATTTTTCTTCATGTAACTAATCAGACAGGGCTCTTGAGAACTGTAAAATAGCCGTGAAAGAGCTCAGGGTGCAACTTAGAGCTAGAAGGGGGCTTGGCAAATAGGACTGAGGAAAACCCTAAGGTGTAAACAGGAGAATGACTAGGGTGAGGGTAGGGCCGATCAAGGATAACTGTGGAAACCTACCTGGACTCTAAGGAGGTAGTGAAGGTCCTTGATGAATATTTTATCAGTGAGAGGCACCTAGATGTTTGTGAAGACAGTAACAAACAGGCCGATATTTAAAATATGTCAACGTTTCAAAAGAGGATGTGCTGGAACTTCTGAAAAACATTAGAATAGGTAAGTCCCTGGGCCAGATGGGATTTACCTCAGGCAAGGGAAGAGGTGGCTTTGCCTTTGGCAATGGTGTCTGTGTCCTCACTGGCCATAGGGATAGTACCACATGGTTGGAGAGAGGCAAATGTTATTTCGTTGTTCAGGAAAAGAAGTAAGGAAAGGCTTGGGGATTATAGACCAGTGAGTCTTACATCAGTAGTGGGCAAACTAATGGAGAGGAATTTTAGAGACAGGATTTATGTCCCATTATGTTTAGTCAGTATGGCTTTGTGAGGGGCCAGGTTGTGCCCCATGAACCTGATTGAATTCTTTGAGGTTGTGATCAAACAATTTGAAAGTAGAGCAGTGGATGTGGTGTATATCAATTTTAAGTAAGGCATTCGACGAGGTAAGTTTATTCAGGAAGTCAGGAGGCATGAGATCTAGGGAAACTTAGCTGTATGGATAAGCATATAGATGATAGGAAAATAGAGGGTTTTGTAGGAGGGAAGGGGTAGATTGATCTTAGAGTAGGTTAAAAGGTTGGCACAACTCTGTGGGCCAAAGGACCTGTACTGGGCTTTAATGTTCTGTTGAGAGGTGGTAGGTTTAGAGACTACTCCCATATGTGTACTCTTTCCTCTGCTATGCATGATTCCAACCCACAAGGATTCTTGTCACTATTCAGTGTATTTATATCAAGGCTAAGCACTGCTCTGCTGCCTTTCTTGATTAATAACTCCAGTCCACTTCTTTTTCCCTTTCTTTTTTTGCACTATGGTGTAAACCTAGAATCACATTTCTGTAAAAGCTGTTTCATCACACTCATATGTTGCAATCTGCATCAACGTGTAGTAATTGTAATAAGATGGACAACTTTTCAATTACACATTAAGCTTTGATCTTTGTTAATTTATTTACGGCTTTGGATTTGTTCCTGAGTTTTGAATCATCCTACCAGTACCTAAGTCATTGGAATCCCATTCCCTTTGTAGTATTTGTGCTCTGTCACGCATAATAACTTGTATATAATAATGACTTTAATATGTATCATGAACAATGTTATTTATAATAATGACTTGGATGTTGGTCACAGACTTCCAAGCACAAAAACAACTTCCAGCATCACCATCTGTCTCCAGTTTTGGATTCAATTTGTATTAGATTCCATGGGCACAAACCTGACTTCCATGGGGGAAACTATGTCAAATGTTCATGAATTCTACATCAAGTGTTGTCTTTACCTTTACACCTAGCCAAATCTTTGAAGAATTCTGTTAAATTAGGCTGTCCTTAGTTAACTCCTATCTTTCTAGATTGCTCAATGTTTTTCAATAATCTTCCCCACTGCTAACACAGGAATTACTGGTCTGTAATAATTTGGTATATCCCTGCTACCCTTGAATAAAGGAACCACATTTGCAATTCTTCAGTCTTCTGGCAACTCATTTTTGGTCTACAATGATTTTTAAAAACCTGTCGGGTATTTTATCATCACCTTCATTTTGGATATTTTATGGGGAGCCTAGCCTATACACCTTTATGTTCATTAAAACAACTCGCATTTCTTAATATGATGGGCTCTTGGAATAACATCATCTCCCTCCCCGAAATCTCCACAAGTCTCCTTGAAGTTTGTGTAAGTGTTTTAACTATAGCATAATCTTGGCATCTTCACTTTAATTATTGGTTAAGCATACTTGGTTACTATTTTCCTAAGGTAACTTGAGATTCAAATGAATGCAATAATTATGAAAAGCACTTACTTGTTTCTTTCAATCATTTTAAGCGTATACAAGGTTGTGTGTGTGAGTGACAAGCCTTGCCAATTAGCTTAGATTTACACATAACCCCTCAACTATATGCGAAGTCTCAGAATTTGTTGCAAGGCGCAGACATATTGATGGGAGGTACTGGACAAAAGCCTAGGCATCCCAGAAAATCTGGCTGTGCTATATTCTTTCATAATGCAGTTGGGTTGTTTTGCTTTAGGACTGTTATTTCTTTCTAAAATCTCTATTGTAAGTGCAGAAGCTGGCTTTATTTTTGCATATGTATGTTTATTCCAAAGTAGTGATATGATCTATTAATTGTTTCCCCATTTCCTCTCATTTCATTTGAACTCCAGTAACTTATTCTGCTAGAAGCTCTCCAGATAGGAGTTTAGAAAGGGAATTTCATCAGACAGTTTGATACCAGCCAAATACAATTCTGATTGCATGTGTGTGTGTGCGCGCTATACCAGCACACAATTTCAAAACAATGGTCAAGATGAACATTTTATTTTTCTACCTCAGAGTGTTCAGGGTAGATTGTATCCATATCATTGTTTCTGATTGGTTATTGTAATTCAGGTAATTGTTGATTTAATTGGGAATTATGATGTAAAATTCTGTGGATAGTAAGTAATAGAAATGGCTTATTTATTTATTGAGATACAGTGCGTAATATCCCCCTTCTGACCCTTCGAGCTGCGCTGCCCAGCAACTCCCGACTTAACCCTTGTCTAACCACAGGACCAATTATATCAACCAACCAGTACGTCTTTGGACTGTGGGAGGAATCGGGAACACCCCAGGAAACCCATGCAGTCGGTCATGGGGAGAATGTACAAACTCTTTACAGGCAGCAGCAGGAATTGAACCCATGTCGCTGGTACTAAAAAAGTGGCGTGCTTGGAACTATGCTACTGTACCACTGGTATAAAAAAAATTGCAGATTTATGTCTATTTGAGGTTAAACGTGTGGATTCTTTTTTAGGACAAATATAAAAGAGCACTGGCAGATACTGAAAACTTGCGTCAAAGAAGTCAAAAGCTTGTTGAAGAAGCTAAGTTGTATGGTAAGAGATCACAGATTATGTAGTAATTTCACTTGCAGATTGTTATTGGGAATTGTGGAATAATTATTGTACTGGCCTGACAAGTACCTCGGTTACGTGTGTGCCTATAGTTTGGATTAATCAACCTGACGTTACTCGGCATGGGTATTTCCTGTAGGGGATGGATATCCTTTAACTATAATACATCTGAACTTGCTGACATGTGGAAGAGGTACTGACTCGCCATTAATAGATCTTTCAATATTGCTTGTAAATATTGTTCCAGTCCTATTTGCTGAGGCATTGGGGAGAGGCGTTGTTTTGTACTGTCAACTCAAAGTTATTAAGGACCGAATGCTTTTGATTGTCTATGACATTAAGAAATAAAATACTTAAAAAGTTAAAATTTTGGTAAAATTTCAAAAGTACAATGTAAATTGCATTATTAGATTCATAATCAATCACCGTACTCCGCAAACTCCAACATTCTGGTTTGGTGTTATGCTTCTTAGTGTCACGTACCCTGTGACCGGGTTACTGAACCAGCAGTAAATGGTGTTTATTAGTAAACTAAGTAATACAGTACTATAAAATGCAAATATATATAAAACAGGTTAGCAATGATATATACAGAAGTGTGAAAATAGGAATCAAAACCAAGCTCTATCGAAGTCTAGGAGTAGAGTTCAGTTCAGTTTCTCTGGTGCACATTAAACTTCCTAGAGAAATAAGCCACTGGGTGTTCAATTTCGTCCTCGTCTTTCTGCAGCAACACTGCCCCCGCAGCCTCATCACTAACATCCGTTGCTAGGGAGAAGGGTTTTGAAAAGTCAGGCGCTTTTAACACAGGATAGTAGCACAAAATAGTTTTCAGCCTCGCGAAGGCTTGTTGGCAAAGGTCACTCCACACAAATTTTTCTTTCTTTTGTAAGAGGGAGGGCAATATCTGCAAAGTTCTTACAAAACTTCCATAGTACCCCACCATTCCCAGAAACCTTCTCAGAGCTCTCTTATCAGTCGGGACGGGAACTGCTGAAATAGCCTGCACAGGAGCCAGCTGCCCCTGTCCTACCACATACCCCAGCTATGTGACCGTAGTGTGGCCGAACTCACTTTTGGCGAGATTCACTGTGAGATTGGCTTCAGGCAGCTATTTAAACAGTTCCTCCACAGCCACAATGTGCTCGTCCCATGTATCACTCCAGACCACTAAGTCGTCAATGTAAGCCCCTGTGTTCTGTAACCCTTTAATCACTGAGTCAATCATCCTTTGAAATGTCCCTGGAGCGTTTTCCATTCCAAAAGGCAAGACATTATACTCAAAGAACCCTGATGGTGTGACAAATGCTGAAATTTCTCGAGCCCTGTCAGTTAAAGGAACACACCAATACCTTTTTAGTAAGTCAGTCTTCGTGATGTACCTAGCCTTTCCCACTCTATCAATGCAATCATCCACCCTTGGGATAGGATAAGCATCAGTCTTTGTGATGGCATTCACTTTCCTGTAATCTGTACAAAACCTTACACTACCATCAGGCTTTGGGACAACCACACATGGAGATGCCTAGTTCGAGGTAGATCGCCTGATAATACCTGTAGCTAGCATATGTTCAATTTCTTTTTCCACTAGCTTGCTCTTTTCTAAATTCATCCTATAGGGATGTTGCTTAATAGGCTGGGCTGCATTAACAATAACATCATGTACTGCGACCGTACATCTCCGAGGTACATCTGGACATAAATCTGTATGCTAGTTAATTAGTTTTGTCAGCTGTTCTCTCTGCTCAGACTTCAAATGACAGACCTTATGAGCAAAGTTGGTCAAAACAACAAAGTTCTCTAGTCTGGTGGGCACTATATTTATCTTTTCAAAATGCTCTTGCCCCTCATCAGCACTCATTTGTTTTCATGACAGCACTGACTGGTGTGGCCTTAGGATCATGATAAGCTTTCAACATATTAATATGAACTAATTGAGTTGGTTTGCGCCGATTAGGGGTTTCAATAACATAATTCAAAGAATCTATCTTCTTAATTACCTTGTATGAACTTTGGAATCTCGCCTGCAGGGGGTTGGTCACCAAGGGAAATAAAACCAGGACCTTATCACCAACCTGAAACACCTGTTCTCATGCTTGTTTGTCATACCACTGCTTCATTTTGACTTGGGAGTCTTGGAGATTTCTCTTTGCAAGGTCACATTTCTTAATAAGCCTCTCACGGAATTTCAAAACATAGTCAATCACATTGACATGCACTGTCAGGTTAAACCATTTCTCTTTAAGTAGGGACAGAGGTCCCTTGGGCCTATGACCGAAAACAAGCTCAAATGGGCTGAACCCCAGCGACCCCTGAACCGTGTCCCTCACTGCGAACAGCAAGCGGGGTAATCCATCATCCCAGTCTCTAATATTCTCCTGGCAGTAGGTTTTTATCATGTTTTTCAGTCGAGTGAAACCGCTCCAAAGTCCCTTGGGACTCCAGGTGGTATGCAGAGGACAAAATATGTTTAACTCCCATCTCAGACATCATCCGTTGGAATGTACTCCCCTGATTGGTCTGAATCTCTTTAGGCAATCCTACCATAGTGAAAAACTTAACAAGTGCCTTTACCACAGTGTGAGTTTATATGCTCCCCAGAGGTACAGCCTTCAGGAATCTAGAGGCAGCACACATAATAGTCAGTACATACTGATGCCCAGCCATGGTCTTAGGCAAGGGACCCACACAATCTGCGATGACGCGGGAGAAAGGTTCCCCGAAGGCAGGTAACGGCTGAAGAGGTGCCTTTAGGAATGACCTGATTTGGCTTTCCTACCACCTGACGTGTAACTCCTCTTACTATAATCAATAATGTCCTTCCTCATATTTGGCCAGTAGAATTCTCTCATAACCCTATCTATCGTTTTTCTTACTCCAAAATGTCCACCTAGGGGTATCTTGTGGGCCAGGTTCAATATTTCGTCCCGATAAACCTTCAGAACTACCACCTGGTGTACAATCGCCCAATCCTCATCTGTAGGCACTGTAGCCGGTCTCCACTTTCTCATTAATACTCCCTCTTTAATGTAGAATCCCACTGGTTCCTTTTTAATTCCCTCCTCCAAGAGAGCTGTCTCCTTCAAAGCCACAAGTTCCTCATCTTTCCTCTGTTCCCTCACAAATTCTTTCCTCGATAATGGTAAATCCATCTCGTCCCTCTTTATCTTCTCAACTTCACTGTCCTCTAACCCCTTCTTTCTTTTCAAATTTTTTTTATTGTTACTATCCAAAAGTAGCACAAGTACATCGAAATAACAACACTTACAATGCCTCATAAAAGAGGAAATTATCTTAAGGATTGAAAATTGTGAATAAAAAAAACCCTACTAAGCAAGAAAAGTGAGGAGAAAAAAAGAAACCCATTGGAGGTACAACGCCGGAGCCATGCGTCATACAAAAAGCTTCTAAAAATAAACATCAAACCGCCAACAAGGAAAAAAGATATATCAAAAAAATTTATATTTAGATCGTGGAGAAAATCTATTAGTTAACTGAAATGATAATAATGAGCAAATGAGCCCCATCTCTTCTCAAAATCAAATAAAGGTTCAAACGTTCGACTTCTAATTTTCTTCAAGCTAAGTCACAGCATCACTTGAGAGAACCATTGTGACAAAGTAGGAGCTGATATATCCTTCCATTTCAACAAGATGGCCCTCCTAACTATCAATGTAACAAACGAACGCAATAACATGTTGGTCGGACACAGAAATACCATGGATATTTTGAGGAATTATTCCAAAAAGCACAGTCAATTTATTAGGTTGTAAATTGATTCTGAGTGCTTTAGAAATTGTCGAAAAGACTGACTTCCAAAACTGTTTTAATATAGAACATGACCAGAACATATGTGTCAGTGTAGCTATCTCAGTTTTACATCTATCACAGTACTTGTCAACATTGGGAAATATTTTAGAAAGTCTCTCCTTCATCAAATGGAAACGATGTACAATTTTAAATTGAATCAGTGCATGACTAGCACAGATCAAAGAAGAGTTAACCAGCTTCAGAATCCGTGTCCAATCCTCCCATATAAAAGTCAAATTGAGCTCCTTCTCCCAATCCTGTTTAATCTTAAGTAAAGGACGCTTATCCCATTGTAATAATAAATTATAAATTCTTCCAACAGAACCTTTCAACGAGGGGTTCATATTCATAATAGTATCTTAACAAGTCAGCCTCCAATATGTAAGGAAAATTACTTAAATATTTTTGTAAAAAATGTCTAACTTGAAGATATTGTAAAAAGTGTGAATATGAGAGAGAATACTTATCGACTAATTGTTCAAAAGACATCAATCTGCCTTCTTTAAATAAATCCAAAAAAGAATTAATACCTTTATTTTTCCAAAGTAAAAAAATAGGATCACTCCAAGAAGGTTTAAAACAGTAATTACGATAAATTGTACTACAAAGTTTAAATTTTTTAAGATTAAAAAAAATTGCGGAACTGGATCCAAATTTGTAAAGAGTGCTTAACCACAGGATATAGATTTAAATTAGCAACTTTAGCTTATTGTATAGGTAGAGCAACTCCTAATAACCAAAGTTAAATAAAACTGTTTCACGGCTCTCAGTTCCAGGTCAACCCAAATTGGCCGATCATTCCTATCATCCCTATGTAACCAAAAGGACATATACTGCAAATTAACAGCCCAATAATACTCTTAGATTAGGCAAAGCAAGACCTCCGTCCTTTTTCAACTTTTGCAAGTGACATTTACCAATTCTTGGTCTTTTATTATCCCAAATAAAAGATAGAATAATAGAATCAATCTGATCAAAAAACTTCTTAGTCAAAAAAAAGGAATATTCTGGAAAAAAAATATAAAAATTTTGGTAAAATCATCATTTTAACTACATGAATACGACCAACAAGTGAAAATGTAAGTGGGCTCCATCTACTAAAGGAATACTTCATAGAGTCCACTAAAGGAGGGAAATTGGCTTTATAAAGATCATTTTTTTTTAGTAATTATAACACCTAAATATCTAAAAGAATCTGTAACTTTAAAAGGAATATTATCATATATAGAGACAGATTCATTTAAAGGAAGTAATTCACTTTTACTAAAGTTTATATCCTGAAAAGTCTCCAAATTTATCAAATAATTTTAGCAAAGCAGGAATAGATTCTTCAGGCTTAGAGATATATATATATATATATATATATATATATATACCAATAAATCATCAGCGTAAAGAGAGATCTTGTGCATGGTCTCATTCACAAAAATCCCTTGAATATTTTCGGCTTCACGAAAAGCAATAGCAAGGGGTTCTAATACTAAGTTGAATAACAAAGGACTTAATGGACAACCTTGTCTTGCCCCTGTGATAGCTGAAAAAAAGGAGACCTACAGTTATTAGTGACAACAGTAGCAATAGGAGCTTTATATATAATTTTAATCCAATTATTAAAATTAATACCAAAACCAAATTTTTCTAAAACATTAAATAAATATTTGCATTCAACTCGATCAAATGCTTTTTCAGCAACCAAGGATATATCGCATTGTGGAGTTTTAGAAGAAGGTGAATATATAATGTTAAATAATCTCTGAACATTTGAGAAAGAATAACGACCCTTTATAAAGCCTGTTTGATCTTTAAAAATGATTTTACCCAAAGTACTCTCCAACTGATTGGCCATTATCTTTGAGAGAATCTTAACATCAGCATTCAATAATGAAATAGGTCTGTATGAGGCACAATCAGTAGGATCTTTATCCTTTTTGAGAATTAGAGAAATAGAAGCTTCATAAAAAGTAGAGGGTAAATCACTTTTCACAAAAGATTCTTTAAACATCTCCAACATATATGGAGAAAGCAATTTTCCAAATTTTTAATAAAATTCTACAGGATAACCATCACGTCCCAGGGCCTTACCAGATCGCATTGAAAAAATAGCTTTATGAATTTCGGATACAGTAATTTGGGCATCAAGAGTTTTTTTGATCCTCAGCAGAAATTTTAGGAAAAGCAATCTTTCGTAAAAAAGCATTCATTTCAGAAGAGTCTACTGGACTTTGAGATTTATAAAGTTCAGTATAAAAATCTTGAAAAATCTTATTAATTTCTTCATAATCCCAAGCCAGGATATCATCATTTCTATGAATTTTCAAAATTTGCCTCTTGGCTCCAGCTGATTTTAATTGAGATGCAAGTAGTTTATTATTTTTATCTCCAAACATATAAAATTGGCTCTTTAACTTAAGTAGATAACCTTCAATTGGATGAGTTAATAATAGGTTATATTGTGATTGAAGTTCCACCCTTTTTTAAAAATAAGTCAATATTAGGGGAAGTTGCATAGATATTATCTAAATCTTTAATTTGTCTTAAAATTTTACCTAATTCTGCTTTAGTCTGTTTTTTTAGTTGAATAAGAAATAATCTGACCACGTAAAAATGCTTTGAATGTATCCCATATAATTAATTTAGACATACCTCCTATATCATTAAAAAGAAAAAATTCTTTTATCTGGCTTTCGATAAAACTGATGAAGTCAGAGTTTTGCAATAAAGTTTTGCCAAAAATGACATTGTCAAATTCAAAGGGCAAACGCAAAGGCGCATGATTGGATATAGTAATAGCGTCATATTCACAGTTTTTAACATTAGGCAAAAGACGGGATCAACTATAATATAATCAATCCTCGAATATTTTTTATAAACATATGAAAATAAAGAATATTCTCTTATCAGGGTGTAAATGCCTCCATAATTCGATCAACCCAAAATCGGTCAAAAAGGAGTTAATAACTGACGCAGAACGATTTGGAAGTCGTTGATTAGTTGAGCTCTTATCAATCATAGGATTTAAACAACAGTTAAAATCCCCACCCATTATCAACATATACTCATTTAAATCTGGCAGTAAAGCAAATATTTTTTTTTTAAAAAGGATCATCTAAATTAGGACCATACAAATTAACCAAAACAACCTTTCTATTACAAATCACTCCTTTAACAATTAAAAATCTACCATTAGAATCTGATTCAATATCCTCGAGTAAATATATTAGATTTAATAAAGATAGACACGCACTTAGTTTTGCTCTGAGAAGGAGCATGGAGTTGTATTCCATTCCACCAGCGGAAAAATCTATTTTGATCTCCGCCTTGATATGCGTCTCCTGAGCAAAAATTATATCAGGTTGGAATCGATTAATAATTTTAAGTCTTTTTTTGTTTAATAGGATGATTCCAACCATGTACATTCCAACTTATTACATTAATCCGTTTAACTGCCATACTATAATTTTATTCCAATTTACTTTATACATGCGCAGAACACATACCAATACGGGATTATCAAAGATGGCGGTGATGAAGAATACAGCCATATAGAAAACACGCATGCTCCGGAACCACCCAATGGGGAAAAAACTCCTAACTCTAAACCCACCCACCCTCCCAAAAGCCCGATAAAAAGGCAAGTGAATTAAGATAGATGCGGTCATGGGCTGCTCTGTCGGTCTCATCTCTCCCTCCCCCCAGACAGTACACAAAAAAAAATGACCTTGCAAGAAAGACAGTAACGTCTCGACAAAGGAGAGTGTTTACATTCCATCATACATTAAACAAAAATGAACCAAAATAATATAATCTCTTAGAGGGAAAAGCTAGCGCCATCTTAAGTTTAGCTTTAAATCCCTAAGAAAACTTTAAATTCGTTTAAATAGAACATAAAAAAGGTTAATAGTATACTTAACCGAACTAAATTTAGGAAAATATTAATTAGTAATATCATAGTAACTAAACCCTCCCAGATATATATATATAAAGAAACCCTATTGGTAGAAAAAAAACTACCAGTTAGTAATTCAAGAAACAACAAAAAAAACATCAAGCCAAATAGATAAAAGGAACAAATCCTTTTATCCTCTTTTCTCAGTCAAATATGTAATTAACCATTTAAACAGTCAAACTTGAACCGTAAATCTTCTTTCCAAAAAAAAAATCCAATAGGGTGTAATGATGAGCAGGTTTTCTTCTTTTATTAATCTGTCAATGAAATACCCAAATAGCCTTCATATATCTTTTTGAAATGTGAGTAATATACAGATAATCAAACAGCTTTTCATATAGTTCATTCGGTAGTACTGTCGATGGCGGTGACAGGTATAGCCTGGACAAAATCCAGTGCAGCTTTTGGGTCAAAGAAAGTATGTGGGGAAGAATTAGGAGGAAAAACTTTAATTCTTGTCGGGTAACTCAAAGAGGGAAATAGTTTCTTATCATATGCTTGTTTCATTACCAAAGCAAATCTTGCTCTTTGTTCCATTACTTCTCTCAGATAATCTTCATAAAAACGAAGCTCAGACTCATTGAATTTGAAAACTCTCTGTTTTCTTGCCTGTCGCATTATTTGATCTTTAATTTTAAAGTGATGACAACAAACCAAAATAAATCTTGGTCTGGTTGAGTCTTTAAATTTCGAAGTGGACAGCCTGTGCACTCTTTCAATAGCAGACAGCTGTGATAAAATAGTCGGAAATAGATCATGAACGAGCTTACCAAAGTAAACCGTTAAGTCTCCATTTTCAGCTCCTTGCAGTCCAACGATTCGTATGTTGTTTCAGTGAGACCTGGTTTCCAGGTCAATAATCTTATTACGATATTTTTCCAAACGGGTTGTAGTTTCAGACAGTTTTTGCTTAGTTAACTTCAATTCCTCTTCATGTTTAGTAACTTGAGTTTCCACATCTTTAAGTTTTCCCAGAAATAACTTCATTTCATTATTATTCTTTTCCAGTTGATCTTTAATTGCCTTATTCTGATCCTGAATTGATTTCAGTGTATGAACGATATCTTCAGTCCATGTTGGCATTTCATCAGATCTTTCCTTCGGCATCTTTCCTTTTCCATTACCTTTATCAGTAGGTTCATGCGGATTCTTCCCACTTCACGTAGACATAGACATATTACTCCCCTTCAAGAATCAGCAATTAAAAATTTCAAATTCAAAATTACAGCTGGGGGGAGGGAGAGAAAACTAAGAGCAGCACAGAATTAGTGCTACTCCATCGACAGATAAAGGCGGTCTCCTCAAACCCCTTCTGATACAGGGACGGTAAAAACGTCTCAGCTAAATCAACGTCTGCCGCAGCTACATCAGGGTTTGTTTCAGCAGCCCTTCTCGCCATGCTTTGGGTTACTGCGCAAGTGGGATAAACTTCAGAATCTGTAGGTGGGTCCTCAGCACTTACAGGCTTACTCGTGAGCTGAACTGTTGGGAACACGTGTCCCCCCCCCCCCCCCCCCCCCCCGCCAGGCCATTCCCGAGTAAGACATCCACATCACGTATCGGGAGTGCAGACCGCACCCCGATCGTGACTGGTCTGGATACCAACTCACACTTCAAAAATATTTTATGCAGCGGTACTGCCTCGGTCCCTTCTCCAACCCCTTCTATCACCACGTCACCCGTCTCGGTCTCAGCACTGAAATCCAACACACTGCTTAGGATTAAGGACTGAAAAGCCCCAGTGTTTCTCCAGATTCTCACTGGCACTGGGGTTGATCCCTCCTTCACAGATACCAACCCGGTCAAAAGAAATTTCTCCCATCCCTCCTGAGCTCGGCTTGGCTTCTCCTCCTTTAGCGACATTTCAGCCTGCTTAATGCAGGCAGTTGGGGTTGGCCTTTCCTGTCTCTTTCTTTGGAGCTAGACACTTAGATGCTATGTGACCAGCTTTCCCACAATTATAACATGTAAAGCTAGGAAACTTCCTTCCAGTCTGCTTTTCCTCCTCCTTACCCTTTCCACTAGTCCCTGGCTTACTCTCTGACTTAGCCGGTGGGCTTTCTCTACCATCCCCACTACCCCTCTGGTAGCTCTTACTTGGGGAAAACTTTACCTTATGGGTTAAGGCGTATTCATCTGCTAACTTGGCAGATTCTGATATGGACTTAATCTTCTTCTCCAGATATTATCCGGAACACAACTTTTAAATTCTTCGATCAGGATAAACTCCCTCAGGTGGCAAAAATCTTTCTCCACCCTTTCTGCAGTGCACCAACAGTCAAAGTACACACACTTCTCGTATGCAAACTCCGTGAACGTCTGATTCCACTGCTTTCTTGAGTCCCTGAACTTTTGTCTATACACCTCGGGCACCAACTCATAAGCCCAAAGTATAGCCTGTTTTGCTTCCTCATAATCATCTGCAACCTCCGCAGACAATGCTGCGTACGCTCGTTAAGTACACTCTGTAACAACACAGCCCACTTATCTCGCGGCCACTTTTGGTTTGCGGCCGCTTTTTCAAAATGCAGGAAGTACCGATCAATGTCCGTCTCCTCAAACGGAGGTACCAACCTAATCTCCTGACTAACATTAAACTTCTCCCCACGGTCTGCCCCGCTATCTACATGTTGCCATCATTCCCTCTGGAATGGTCGCCGTCTTTCTGCCTCCTCTCTTTGCCTTTCTGCTTCCTCTGCATCTAACTTAATTCTCTCTCCAGCCGCATCTCTTCCAGGCGTATCTGGACCTCCCCTTTCCCTACAGGAAAGTGCTCTAACACCTCTGTTTTGAATGTCCTCATCATGACATAATATTCAGCTATCTTCCCTTGTATTTCTGCCTTTGTCATCCCTTTCTTAACCTCCTTGAGTTCCAAGGTCTCCACAACTTCCCACAACTCAGCCTTTTTAGCATTCTTTAAACCTGCGTGGTCTGGTCTTGACAGAAATCCCTCAACATCCATTTCTGCTGTTTTCCTGTTTTTGGTTTTCCACACAACCCCAATCAATTCAACAGCCCCCTCAATTTGATGTTCAGAATCCCGGACTGAGGCCCCAATTTGTCAGGTACCCCGTGACCAGGTTACTGAACCAGCAGAAATGGAATAAGACGTTGGAGTCTGGTATTACTTTAACTAATGGTGTTTATTAGTAAACTAAGTAATACAGTACTATAAAATGCAAATATATGTAAAACAGGTTAGCAATGATATATATACAGAAGTGTGAAAATAGGAATCAAAACCAAGCTCTATCGAAGTCCAGGGGTAAATGAATAGTCTTAAGATGGTGCAGAGTTCAGTTCAGTTTAGTTTAAGTCGAGGTAGTTGCTGTTGGACAGTTGGGGAGAGAGCGCACGAGAAGTGATGCAGTTGCAGGCAAACCTTCCATTGTCTTCTTGTCCTGTTGTGGTCACCAACTGTGAACCCTCCATACCAGGCCAGACCGTTCTTCAGTGGTAGGCTTGTCACCCAGGCGAGAATGGACACACAGAAGCCCCCACCGGTCTGCCTTCACACACTGTGAGCCTCTGATCGATTCCCCCAAATCGATCCTCCAAACCCCCACTTTTGCGTAGGTGCACAATGCTCTTTCAGTGTCCCATGGTGTGTCTGCTTGTATCTCAGAAGACTTGCTTTTTATCTCCCCTGACGGGGTACCAGCCATCCATCAGCTGTCCATCACCTGGTACCACCTTGCCGTCACAGCAGGAATCCACACAAGCAGGCAAAGTGTCCTTGGAGCAACGTAAACAATTATCGAAGAAGCCATAATACTAAATCACTTTCTCTTTCTCGTTATCAGCATCTGCAGCAGGATGCCTCCCCCCCCCCCCCTCCCTTCTCTCTCTCTCTCTCTCTCTCTCGTTAGCAGCATAGTTCACAGGGGGTCAACTCTGGACCCCATCTCAGCCTGGTTTGCTCATCACACCTCACATTAGAAACAGATTAATGTTTTCTCTCCCCAAATTGGCACACGCAACTGATTCATCCATGCTGATTGTGATATGAAACCTGTCAGGGAATCAGGTTTTTTTTTAAAAACTAAAAACATTGGCTACCTGGCAATTAAATTGGGAAAAGCAACAGCAGAATAATAGATACTGCCACTTTAATAAATTTACAATGCTTCCTTTGTTAACGGCAAGAGGAAAATCATCTAGAATTTATTGTACAATTCTCTTTCTAGTGCTTTATAGCCTTTTCTGTACTTTTACTGGCATACTGTCACTGTTTTGATTGTATTTTACCATCTTCTTAGGTATTCAAGGATTCTGTAAGGATCTTTTGGAGGTGGCAGATGTTCTTGAAAAAGCAACAGAGAGTGTACCCAAAGAGGAAATCACTGGAGCGAACCATCACCTTAAGCACCTCTACGAAGGTCTCGTCATGACAGAAGGGCAACTTCAGAAAGTGTTTTCGAAGCATGGCCTTGTCAGACTGAATCCCATTGGAGCCAAGTTTGATCCCTATGAGCATGAAGCTCTTTTCCATAGTCCTGTGGAAGGGAAGGAACCAGGCTCTGTGGCACTCGTGTCCAAGATAGGCTATAAGCTCCATGGACGCACTCTACGACCAGCTTTAGTTGGGGTTGTCAAAGGAGTAGAATAATGGTGATTAGGACTGCCTGGTGCACAGTAATTCTAGAAAGACCATGATAGATCAGATTCTTTGGCTAATGGATTTTTATGTCTGACTGTTTCTGAAGTATTGAAAATGGTACTGAATTCTGCAACGAATAAGGATCTGCGATATGTAAAAGATTTCCCTATTAAAGGTGTGCTGACTTAAAATTAGCTACTTTTTCTGTTTCCGGTATTGATCATCAATATTCAGATATTTATTAAGCATCTCCCAAGTTTAAATGTTGCAATGGCCCACTTGCATTCAGTACCTACACAGAGCTACTTTAATGACAATTATCTGTTGGCAGCAGGCCTCATCTCACTCTTCCCTCCTGATTACACTTACACATCCAGGTTTTTTTGTTACAACAATTTTCATTTCAGACAGGAAGAAAATAGTCCATTTTTCAAAGTGTTCACTTGTATGGCTTTATATTACAAATCTTGGATTAAAGGATATTACATCTTTAAAATTGTGAATTGTACACTGTACAAAATTGAATTTATTTAAATTCTTTTGGAAAATCGATTTATCCTTTGTTGGATATTTTGAAAATTATTCCGTACATGTCCTGAGATTTCTGTATGTGAATAGTTTTTCTTCAGTTGTGGAATCTGCAAGAAGCTAGTACATTCATTGAAGGTACTGCATTATTTAAAATAAAATTGACCAATTAAGAATGGTTTGAATGTATTCTAAATTTTGGATTAAATTGGGATTGCAAATTTTAATTATCAGTTTGAAAGGAATATGTTCTTTGTCCATGAGAGAGAAAGGGGGAGTAAAACTCAATTTTAATTAAGTTATACAACAATACTTTCTTTATCCAGTCTCTAATATTAAGAATGAAATAAATTTAATAATAAAGTCCATTTTTTTTCAATTCATCTCATGGAGACTTGCACAATTGTATATTACACCATGTTATATTCAATAAAAAGCAAAAATCAGATACTGGAGTCATTATGTCTGAAGTTGGTGAAGGGCACTATAAGTTAATATTTTGGAAGATTTTGTGGACTATTTAAAACTAGCAGGGTCATGAGAACGGTGTGATGGGGCAGTTGGTGTAAAGGTAGATACTGTGTAGAGACAGGCAGTGGAAAGGACAGTAGTCAGTTGGATGAGTTAGAATATGTTCTGCTGGATGTTCTGGGGTTTAGATGATTCAAAAGGGGCAGGAAGGGAGGTAAAACAGGTGGGGAGTAGCATTGCTAAGGAGGGCATCCTGGAGGTATTGTCTTCTGAGTTGGTGGAAGTATGAAACAAGGAGCAATCAATTTATTGGATAGCAACAGACACACTGAGGTGCAGATTTTAGAAAAATGCAGTAATAACAGGATCATTGTCATAACTTAACTAATATTGATTGGCACCACCTCAATGCAAAGGTTTAGAAGGGGCCGAATTTGTTAGGTGGGTCCAGGAAGGATTGCTGACACGGTATGTAGAGAAGCCAAACTGGATGTGGTACTGGACAGTGAATCTGGTCAAGTAACCAGAACTCCCTGACCTTTAGCATAATTTTAGAAAGGAACAGGAATAGACAGTATGGGGAAGTCTTTACTGTGGAGAGCAAATTTACGATGCTAATATGCAGGAACATAGAATAAATTGGGAATGGAAATGCACAATTGAAATATTGAAGTTGTTTGGGGGAGCACCTACATGGGGTTCGGGATACATTTGTCCCATTGAGGCAGGGAAAGGGTTGTGGAGTGGAAAAAACTATGGTTGACAGGAGATGTGGAAAATCTAGTCAAGAGGGAAGAAGTATATTTAAGGTTTAGAAAGCAAGGATCCAGCAGGGCTCCTGAGAGTTAAAAGGAAATAGCTTAAGAATGCACTTAGGAGAGCCAGAAGGGGGCATGAGAAGGCCTTGGCAAGTAGGGTTAAGGAAAACCCCAATGTGTTCTACATGTATGTATAGAATGGGGGATGACAAGAATCAGGGTTAAAAGAGGAAACCTGCCTCAAGATTGAGGAGGTACTTTGCCAGTGAGAGGGACCTTGATGAATGTGAGCTGACATGCTAGAATATGTTGACATTAAGAAGAGATTGGCTGGAATGTTTGAAAAACATTAGGTAAGTTCCTGGGAAAGAGATTGCTGCACATTTAGCAATGATCTTTGCCTCCTCACTGGCACGGGAAGGTAGAAAATATTATTCCTTCAGTCAAGAAAGGTAATAAGGATAATCTTGGGAATTATAGACCAGTGAGTCTTCCATTGATGTGGGCAGCTATTGGAGAGGATTATTATAGGCAAGATTTACAATCATTTGGAGAAACCTTATCTGACCAGGGGTAGTCAATGTGGTTTTGTGAGGGGCAGGTTGTGCGTCATAAGCCTGACAGAATTTTTTGCAGTAAATGACAACATATTGATGAATGCTGAGCAATAGATTTGGTGCATATGAATTTTAGTAAGGCATTTGACAAGGTATCCAGAAAAGTATGATGTTACTTTAGAAGGTGGAACTTTAAGGCAGAATAGATGGTTAATGGCAGGATTCTTAACAGTGTGGAGGAACAGAGAGGTCTTGTCCATATCCATAGATCCTTCAAAAAAAAGGAAAACAAAAGTAATCTTGGAATAGCATATTTTTATGGTGTACTTGAACATACGGATTGAGCAGTGGCCAGTCTGCGATCAGAAGCCTGAGGAGATGTAGCTCACTCACTCAGGTTCACCAAATCAGTACATAAGGCATTAATTTGCAGCTGTTTGGTGTTTGAGCAGCGGTCAATGAGCAATTGGAATTGATTTACAAGAACAAATTTTCAAAAGACAGCAAGTGGATTGGCTACTGTTGGAGTGGACAGTGTTAGAATGGGGATTTTGAAGCTTTAGCTCTTCAAGGCTCCAGCAAGGAGTCTTGAGAGCGAGAAGGTGAAAAGCTGTAAAGTTATAGATAGATTCCCCATCCCCAAGCTCATTTATTGCTTTCCTTCTTTATATTTGGACAGTGAGAACAGAAGGGATGCCAGGCAGGATAGCAGAATGCTCTTCCTGTGGGATGTCTCTGACGACTACACCTGTGAAAAATGCATCCAGCTGCAGCTCCTAGTATTCCACATTAAGGAGTTGGAACTGGATGAACTCCAGATTATTTCGGAGGTTGAGGGGGTGATAGGACACATAAGGAGGTAGTTACACTCAAGGTGCAGGACACAGGAGGTTGAGTGATAGGGAAAAGGAGTTAAACAACCAGTGCAGAGCAGGTATAGACAGGTAGGAACAAGTGAGGTACTTTTGGATTATGAGAGATGCAAGAGACCACTTTAGAAATAAATCAGGAGGGCTAAAATAAGAGGCACAAGATTGCTCTAGCAAAAAGGAGAAGGAGAATCCTAAGAAATTCTACAGATATGTTAAGAGCAAAAGGATTGAAAAGGACAAAATTGGTCCTCTGGAAGATCTGAATGGTAATCCAGGCGTCGAACCAAAGGAGATGAGGGTGATCTTCAATGGGTATTTTTGCATCTGTATTTATTTGGAAGATGGGCACAAAGTCTGTATAAGTGAGGCAAAGCAGGCATGAGTTCATGGACCTGATACAGATTACAGAGGAGGATGTGTTTGCTGTCTTGAGGCAAATGAAAATGGATAAATCCCCAGGACCTGAAAATGGGGTTCCCTCAGACCCTGTGGGAGGCAAGTACAGAAATTGTAGGGGTCCTAGCAGAGGTATTTAAATCATCCTTAGTAACAGGTGAGGTACTGGAGGATTGGAGGAGAGCTAATGTTCTGTTTTTTTTTTAAAGGCTCTAAAAATATACCAGAAATTAAAGTGTGGTGAGCCTGAAATCAGTAATGGGAACGTTATTGGAAGGTATTCTAAAGGAACAGATAGATATTCACTGATTAGGGATAGCCAACATGGCTTTGTGCATGGCAGGCCACATCTAACCAATCTCAAAGAATTTACCAGGAAAGTTGATGAAGGTAATGCAGTGGATGTTGTCTACATAGACTTTAGCAAAGCAGTTGACAGATAGCAAAGAGTTAAAAGGGAAACGATCATTTTTTCAGCAGTTTGATCGGGGCACTACTGTGCAAGTGCATGGACGTCAGCCAGTGAGAACAGCAAGAAGAGTTTAAAAGAAGACACTTCATAGCACTTGAGTAGATTGAGACAGAATGGGAAGGCTTTGGTTCAACAAAGCTTAGGCGTTAACGGGTCACGGTGAGGTTGCCTGAGTAGAATACAGACAGGATGTATGTGTGTGAGGCTGGTGTTCTGTGCTCAGTGTCAGATGTGGGAGGTCCAGGAGATTCCCAGCCTCCCAAATGGCCACATCTGTACCAGGTGCATCAAGCTGCAGCTCCTTAGGGACCGTGTTAGGGAACTGGAGATGCAGTTCAATGACCTTTGTCTGGTCAGGAAGAGTGAGGAAGTGATAAAGAGGAGCTATAGGCAAGTAATCACAATAGGGCCTGGAGAGACAGATAAGTGGGTAACAGTCAGGAGAGGGGAGGAGTCAGATGCTAGAGAGCACCCCTGTGGCTGTACCCCTTGACAATAAGTACCCCTGCTTGAGTACTGTTGGGAGGAATGGCCTATTTGGGGGAAGCAACAGTGGCCTTGCCTCTGGAACAGAGTCTGGCCCTTTGGCTCAGAACAGTAGGGAAAGGAAGAGGATGGTAGCAGTCATAGCTGATTCTGTGGATGCAGGAAAGAAGCACGGATGGTAGTTTACCTCCCAGGTGCCAGGGTCCGGGATGTTTCTGATCGAGTCCATGATATCCTGAAGTGGGAAGGAGAACAGCCAGAGGTTGTGGTACATATTGGTACCAACGACATAGGCAGGAAGAGGGAGAAGGTCCTGAAAGCAGATCACAGGGAGTTAGGAAGGAAGTTGAGAAGCAGGACCACAAAGGAAGTCATCTCGGGATTACTGCCTGTGCCATGCGACAGTGAGTACAGGAATAGAGTGAGGTGGAGGATAAATGTGTTGCTGAGGGATTGAAGTGGGGGTAGGGATTCAGATTTCTGGATCATTGGGACCTCTTTTGGGGCAGGAGTGACCTGTACAAAAAGGACGGGTTGCACTTGAATTCCAGGGGGACCAATATCCTGGTGGGGAGGTATGCTAAGGCTATTGGGGAGAGACTAAACTAGGATTGCTGGGGTGGGGGGGGGGTAGGAAACAAACTGAAGAGATGGAAGAAGAGGCGGTTGGCTCACAAATAGAGAAAGTTTGGAGAGTGCGAAAGGGAGGATAGGCAGATCGAGGAGGGATGCACTCAGACTGATGGTTCGAGATGTGTCTATTTTAACGCAAGGAGTATTATGAACAAAGCAGATGAGCTTAGAGTGTGGATCAGTACTTGGAGCTATGATGTTGTGGTGTTACAGAGACTTGGATGGCTCAGGGGCAGGAATAGTTACTTCGAGAGCCAGGCTTTAGATGTTCCAGAAAGGACAGGGAGGGAGTGAAGAGAAGTGGGGGATGTGGCAGTGTTGCTCAGAAATAGTGTCACAGCTGTAGAAAAGGAGGAAGACATGGAGGGATTGTCTACAGAGTCTCTGTGGGTGGAGGTTAGGAACAGGAAGGGTTCAATAACTCTACTGGGTGTTTTTTTTTAATATAGACCACCCAATAGTAACAGGGACATCGAGGAGTAGATAGGGAGACAGATTCTGGAAAGGTGTAATAATAACAGGGTTGTCATGGTGGGAGATTTCAATTTCCCAAATATTGATTGACATGTCCCTAGACCGAGGGGTTTAAATGGGGTGGAGTTTGTTAGGTGTGTTCAAGAAGGTTTCTTGACACAATATGTCGATAAGCCTATAAGAGGAAAGGCTGTACTTGATCTGGAATTAGGAAATGAACCTGGTCAAGTGTCAAGTCTCTCAGTGGCAGAGCATTTGGAGATAGTGATCACAATTTTATCTCCTTTACCATAGCATAGGAGAGGGATAGGAACAGACACGTTAGGGAAGCGTTTAATTGGAGTAAGGGGAAATATGAGGCTATCAGGCAAGAACTTAGAAGCATAAATTGGGAACAGATGTTCTCAGGGAAATGTACGGAAGAAATGTGGCAAATGTTCAAGGATATTTGCATGGAGTTCTGCTTAGGTACATTCCTATGAGACAGGGAAAGAATGGTAGGGTACATGAACCATGGTGTACAAAGGATGTTGAAAATCTAGTCAAGAATAAAAGAGCTTATGAAAGGTTCAAGAGGCTAGGTAATGATAGAGATATATATAAGATTATAAGGCTAGCAGGAAGAAGCTCAAGAAAGAAATTAGGAGAGCCAGAAGGAGACATGAGAAGGCCTTGGCAGACTGGATTAAGGAAAACCCTAAGGTATTCCAGTAGTATGTGAAGACCAAGAGGATAAGATGTGAAAGAATAGGAGCAATCAAGTGTGACAGTGCAAAAGTGTGTATGGAGATAGCAGAGGTACCTAATGAATAGCTGGTTCAGTATTCACTACGGAAAAGGATCTTGGTGATTGTCGAGATGACTTTCAGTGGACTGAAAAGTTTGAGCATGTAGATATTAAGAAAGAGGATGTGCGGGAGCTTTTGGAAAACATCAAGTTGGATAAGTCACTGGGACCAGATAAGATGTACACCAGGCTACTGTGGGAGGCAAGGGAGGAGATAGCTGATCCTCTTGCGATGATCTTTGCATCCTCAACGGGGACGGGAGAGGTTCTGGAGGATTGCGGATGTTGTTCCCTTATGCAAGAAAGGGAATAGAGATAGCCCAGGAAATTATAGACCAATGAGCCTTAATTTAGTGGTTGGTAAGATGATGGAGAAGAGCCTGAAAGGCAGGATTTATGAACATTTGGAGAGGCACAATATGATTAGAAATAGTCAGCATGGCTTTGTGAAAGGCAGGTCATGCATTACAAGCCTGATTGAATTTTTTGAGGATGTGACTAAACACATTGATTATGGTAGAGCAGTAGATGTCGTATAAATGGATTTCAGCAAGGCATTTAACAAGGTACCCCATGCAAGGCTTATTGAGAAAGTGAGGCATGGGATCCAAGGGGACATTGCTTTGTGGATCCAGAACTGGCTTGCCCACAGAAGGCAAAGAGTGGTTGTAGACAGGTCATATTCTGCATGGAGGTCGGTCACCAGTGGTGTGCCTCAGGGATCTGTTTTGGGACCCCAACTCTTCATGATTTTTATAAATGACCTGGATGGGGAAGTGGAGGGATGTGTTAAGTTTACATCACGATAGGAAGGATATGGAAACCATAGAAAGGGTGTGGAGGAGATTGACAAGGATGTTGCCTGGATTGGAGAGCGTGCCTTATGAGAATAGGTTGAGTGAATCGGCCTTTTCTCCTTGGTGCAATGGAGGATGAGAGGTGACCTGCTAGAGGTGTATAAGATGATGAGAGGCATTAATCGTGTGGATAGTCAAAGGCTTTCTCCCATGGCTGAAATGGTTAGCACGAGAGGGCACAGTTTTAAGGTGCTTGGAAGTAGGTCCAGGGGAGATATCAGGGTAAGTTTTTTTTTGCGCAGAGACTAGTGAGTGTGTGGAATGGGCTGCTGGTAGATGTGGATACGATAAGGTCTTTTAAGAGACTCCTGGACAGGTGTATGGAGCTCAGAAAAATATAGAGCTTTATGGGTAACCCTAGGTAATTTCTCAGTTAAGGACATGTTTGGCAGACCTTTGTGGGCCAAAGGGCCTGTATTGTGTTGTAGGCTTTCTATGTTTCTACGTCTGGCGTGGGAGGTTGGTCAAGAAGGTTCAGTCACTCAGCATTCAAGATAAGGTAGTAAATTGGATTAGTCATTGGCTTTGTGGGAGAAGCCAGAGTGGTAATAAATGGTTGCCTCTCTGACTGAAAGCCAGAACACCGCAAAGATTGGTGCTCGGTCCATTGTTGTTTGTCATGACAAGTGTTGAGTGATGAACAGACCTGATGGAAAATGGGGTGCAGAGTTAACCATTCCTTCTCCCCCCCCCCCCAAGAACTATGATGCTGTTGCTATGCTGCTACTGAGAGAGAGAGATGATGCCCAGGCAAGAACATCTGCTACAGATAAGAGGGAGAGAGAGAGACTGTTGATCTATTGTATTTTGACTCTTCCTGGATTATTTACCTTTCACTACAAGGACTTTACTTTGCTCGTTAATGTTCCTCAGGAGACAGCAGGAGTGGCCTGATTTGATGGACACAGTCATTCAGAGTTGATGGATAGCTGAGACCCCATTAGTAGGGATAAAAGACAGCTCTGGAGAGACACCCTTCAGACACACCAGTGGCCACTGACTGAGTGTGGTGGGCCCACAAGAAAGGTGGGGGTTTTGGAGACCAAATCAGGAGATCAGCCAATAAAGCTCAGCGTTACGGCAGGGCTGGTGGGGACTTGTGTGTGTGTCCACTCATGCCAGAGTGACGAGTCCACCACAGAAGAACAGTCTAGCTGAAGAACAGAGGGGTCAAAGCTGAATGACCACCACGACGACACGACGGAATAAGAAAGCCACAGGTTTGCCTGCTGCAGCTGTTACATCTCGCTCGCTCTCTCTCTCCAACGATTACAACACAACAGCCATAACTACCTCAGCACGCATGAACTGAACTGAACTTTATACTTTTCTATGACAATTCATTTACCCCTAGACATCGATAGAGTTTGTTTATTATTCCTACACTTTCAGGTTTATTATTGCTAACTTGTTTTGTATGTATATTTGCATTTTTGATACTGTATTGTGTAGTTTACTAATAAACACCTTTAGTTTTGGTACCACCAGACTCCAACGGATTCTTCTTTCTCTGCCGGTCTGACACCCAGTTATGCGGTATGTAACACAAGAAGATTGGTAGTGTGATGGACAGTGAGGAAGACTATCAGAGCTTGAAGCAGGATCTGGATCGGCTGGAAAAATAGCAGACGTAATTCAATGTACACAAATGTGAGGTGCTGCACTTTCATAAGACCAACTAGGGTAGGTCTTATAATGTGAATGGTTGTGCACAATGGAGTGTGGTAGAACAAAGGAATCTGGGAATACAGGTTCATAATTCATTGAAAATGGTGGCACCAGTAGGCAGAGTTGTAAAGAAAGCTTTGCCACTTTGGCCTTCATAAATCAAAAATAGTATTGTGTACAGGAGATGGGATGTAATGTTGAAATTGGGTAAGACATTGGTGAGGCCTAAGTATTGTGTGCAATTTTGGTGACCTATCTACAGGAAAGATGTAAATAAGGTTGAAAGAACAGAGAAAAATCACAAGGATGTTGTTGGGATCAGAGGAGCTTATTTATAAGGACAGATTTATGGGAGATTTGATAGAGGTATACTAAATTATATACACACACAGTATAGGGTAAATGCAGTCTTTTTCCATTGAGATTGGGTGGGCTAAGTGTGAAAGGTGAAAAGTTTAAGGGAAACATGAGGAAAAACTTCTTCACTCAGTCTTGAGTGTGTGGAAGGAGCTGAAGTTTGGATACATACATAGATGGGAGTAGGCTGTTTAAATAGCTTAGCAAGGACTAGATAGGCCAAAGGGCCTGTTTCTGTGCTGTACTTTTCTATAACTATGAAATCATGATCAAATATACTAGAATTTCTAATGCAGCGCAGAACTTAAATTGTACTGGTATCTGATTCAATATTGTATTGAAATAGAATCAGTGTGGCAAATAAAATCTGATTTAGAAATCAGTTTGATATTAAAACTTCCACAAGCTGTTTCATCATTAATCAAGTACCTTTGTAAGTGTTTTTGAACTCAAGTCTAACAGTCAATTACTAAAAATAATCTCTTGTAACAGGAATGAGAAATCACTTGTGTTTGGTGATTCAATAATTTCATTTCCTGTACAAAAACGTAAAGAAAAAAACTTTGAAAATGCTGGAAATTTGTTGCATTGCGTCTGTCTCTGCCTGTGTGTGCAGGGATGGATTTGCAGTCCAATATCCAGAGGATGCATCCAATAGTGTATTTTCTTAACTCCAGCAGTTAATAATGGGAGTTTTGCAATCAGTATTATTCAACCCACTAAATAATCTAACAGAGCTGAAGAGCTTAATGGTTGGTATCAGAAATTTGAATATCTTACTGGTGTTTCCTGTGTGGGGGGAGGATTTTATTTTCTCAACGCTGGTGAAATTTGACTGGCACTAGTAGAAATGAAATCAATTTGCTAAGTTTGCCACTGGGCTGCAATGGGTTCATTTCTCAGCAGCATCTGTTGCTTACATTGTGTAATATAGACAGCAATCTGTTCCTCCCATTAGATCCTGAATGACTATCCCTAGGCACAAGGGTCAGTAGATGCTGAAATTTAAGAGCAAAAGAACACTGCTGGAGAAAATATGGGCCAATGTTTTCTGTTGAGTTCCTGCATCGAGGGAGTGTATAGGGGATAGCCACTACAGAGGCCAGGAACATGAGTGGAATCAAGTGAATAGGGATCCAATGGGTAGGAAAGTGGAATTAGGAGACATAACTGGAGGGGTGGGTCAGTGGAAGGGTGAGTTAGTTGTGGGGGTGTTGAGGAGTGGGAGTTTGGAGGGGTGGGTCAGTGGGTGGGGGTGTTGACGGGTGGGAGATAACTCAGTGAGCTCAACATAGGTAGGGTATGGGCATGGGATTAGAAAAGGGAGGCTGGAAACTACGTTACAGATGCTGACAAGGAAGATGTGGAACCAGATAAGGGTGGAACAGGGGAAGAGGTAAGACAACAAAGAGCAGTGCATAAGCAGAGGGAACCAGGTGGGGGAAGAGGGCCAGAAGGGCAGAAAGAAGTACAATGAATTGTGGTTACAAAAGTTGAAAAATTTAGTGTTAATGCCAGAGTTGTAGACTACTGCAGCAATGAGGTATTGATCTCCTACTTTGCATTGCACCTCAGCCCGACAGTAGAGAGATCCAAGGACTGAGTTGACAGGTCAATGGAGGTAGTTGAAAAGGCACACACCTGGGAAGTCAGACACAGAGTACATTAGGTGACATTTTGCATATGTTTGAGCTCACTGAGGTAGAAGATTCCAAATTAAGGGCACTGAATGCAGAAGACAATGGTAAATCTTTGACCTACAAGGGCTGAGCAGGTCGAGGATGGTGATGAGAGAGGTGGCATAGGGACAAGTGCTGTACTTCCTATAGTTGAAAGGAAGAGTGACAAAATGAGCAGTCAAATAGATGTAAAGAGAATAGAACCCCTGAAAGCAGAAGTGAAAGATATGATTGATGTTGGAATCCTGCTGCTGCAGGCAGAAATGACAAGGATGTGTATCAACTAATGAAATGAAAAATGGAGACTAAGGGAACTCTGTCTCTGTGCTGGGTGGCATATGGGGTAGAACCAGTAGTACAGGAAATAGGAAATTCAAGTGAGGGCTCCATCAAGCAGTAGATGAGAGTTCGCATACCCTCAAGATACTTCAAACATCCTAGAATAAAGCTTTCCTGAGAAGATGCAGCAGGAATTGACAACAGAACAAAGTTGTTATAAGAGACTAGATGGGTTCAGGTAGCTATGGAGTCAGTGGTATTATTGTAAATGTCAGTAATTCTCCTACTGAGACAAGGCAATCCAGAAAACATCAGAATTGATTACATTGAATTTGAGGGCAAGGTGCAAATTCAGAGTGAAGCTAATACAATTGACAAGTTCTGCTTGAGTGCAGGATGCAGCACTAATGCAGTTGTGAACATGCCAATGAACTATAGTTCTATTACTTTTGTGGGTTTGTCCAGGTTGAAGGACTAAATGGAACGATTTTATGAAAATTTTAATCAATTACTATAATTTCTTGGTACTCCTCTCATCCAAGGATCCATACTACAACACTTCCTGTTCTGCTGCTTGGATTCGTCATTCAAAACTTCTAAGTTCCACCCACTGAAAGACTAGTCTTCACACTCTACCCTATATACCCCTTTAGTCTGTTACACAGCCATTCAACATTGGGTACCTTGATCTGTCAGTGTTTGGACCACTCAACTCAACTGAAACATTTATATTCTCATCATTCAACTTAACCCACAGCCAAAGCTGCTGAATTCCAATGGTTCCCTTCAACAAAATTAAATCGAATTGAACATTCAATTCCCCTGAGATCATGTTATTTTCTTATTCAGCAAGAACACTGGAGACAATTTTGTAATCCTAGTGGGAAACAGGAGCTAGATTGTTATGGATCCTGGATAAAATTACCATTCAGTGCAGAAATTACAAGTTGCTTGATAATATGCATCAACAAAAAGAAACATTGAGACTTTCTTTTAAAAAACAAAATGTAAAAACCAAATAATGAACCTCCATAAAGTGGAGGCTACGTTTAAATTTATGGATCAATAATACCACTACAACAGCTTTCACTGAAGTTTTTAATTAATAAACATGACAATAAATTCTTCCTCAACAATTAGGATTGCAGAATAAGCCCATTATGCACAGCACTTAGGCAGTGTAGTGTAACAAATATACATTAGAAAAATAAAAGTTGAAGATATTGGAAAAACAGCACAAGTTGATTTAATAGGGGCAGCTAGGATGCAAGGTAGTTCATAAGACAGAAAAGGATTAAATCTTTACAATAATTAACATATGTAATATGCTATGTGGGCAGTAGGAGTGAAGAAAAATAAGGACAACTGATTTCAAAATTATACATGAGTCTAAAGTGATTTATTATCTGGAACACAATAAAAATTTTAAGTAGGCCATTCACTGGCACATATCTGATCTAGCATCAAGATCATGGTAGATCTTTTACTTCCATGCTACCTTATCATATCCCAATATCCAAAAATCATTTTTTCACAGGCCTCCTATATTGACTCCCAGAGCAACTCCATCAGTCCTCCAACCAAGGAACCAGGATTTTAAATTAAAAATCTTACCCTGCACTGACAATTGTTAAACCCCTTGTAATGACTTTCTTTAATGATTAAACCATTGCTACAGATAAAAAAAAATTCAAGGAATAAATTGTTCAACCAATTGTAAGAGCATTATGGCAGATTACATACCAGCTTCTACGTAGATGAAAGATAAATAGAGGACCATGTGGGAGTGAAGTATTAGATTGATCTCGGAGTAAATTAACAATATCGTGTGCCAAAAGCCCAATACTGTGCTCTACTATCCTATGTTATAATTAATTTCTTATGAAATAAAAAGGTAACAGACATTTGATACCTTTCTGGGCATTTTAAATCTGTACTGCACATACTATATTGAAATGACATACCTTTGCAAAACAATTAAACTAGAATTTAATATCAAAAAAATCCTGGAACGCTATCATTAAATGTTTTCAGTGATGTAGCTAGTGGCTGCTGCCTCACAGGTCTAGTCACCCCGGTGTTACTGAATGCAGTTTGTATTCTTCGTAGGAAGAAGCTCAACCCAAATGTTCCAAAGATACAGGTTGGTAGGTGATTGACCACTATAGCATCCCTAATGTGTAGAAATGGTTTGATGGTAAAATGGGGGAAGCAGAAAATAAGTATTTAATGAAGTGCTTAATGGCTGACAAATGGCCTGTTTCCAAACTGTACTATATCATTGAGTTTTGACAATGGTCATTACAGACTTTTGACTCAGTAATACCTTTCTCTGACCCTTATTCTATGCAAGTAGACCAGATGTCTTATATAGCACATCACCAGGAATAGTCAGATGCCAGCCTTGGCAATAGTCATTGTCAGAAATGCCCTTCGACTGGTAATCATAATATTTAGACACTTACATCCTGTTAATAGAGCACAGAATCACCACCTATTCTGTGCAATGCAAAGTAAGCAATTTGATTACGCTTAGAACACATTCACTGTGACGTACATTTTTAATAGTAGCCAAGGGTGGAATGAACAGAAATTACTTTCACAATACTGAACAAGAGGGAAGTATAACCAGAAACTTTAAGCATCCAATTTAAAAACGTTTAGTGTCCTATACATTCATTCCAAAAACAAGCAGCAATGCTGAAAGTATCAACTACAGGCAGCATTTAAGCTTTGAAATTAAAAACTCTCAAATCATTAAAAATTGTGAACGTATTCAACACTATTGCAAATGCAAGTGCCCTGCAAATCTTTGTAGACATCTAATCTATCCTTTGAACAGCAATAAAATACCCCAAAATAATAATTTATCTAAAATGTAATTTTAAAAACTCTGAACTGACACTAAAGATTCAATAAAAAAAACCTGCACTTTCCTCTATTCTTCCTCTAACTTCCATCTCAGAAAGTTTCATCTTTTTAAAAATTGCCACTCACAACCAATATTCAGAGGGTAATAACATTATATAACATGTATTACTTATGTTTACAAAATATATTAATAGCAAAACAAGTTGTTTACAGTGTATACAGGATTATCTTTGCATTGTACCCTGTTGCATGAAATGACAGATCTGTTTCCCCTTCAAAAGGCAGTAAAGGCAATAAATTAAATGGTATAAAATGAGAAATAAATTTAAAATCCTGAAATGTGTTTTGTCACTGTACTTCTGAACACCATCTTCAAACTGCATTCACGGTATTGACTTTCCTAGTAAAGCCAAGTACATTTTAAAATGGCATCTTCCTTTTCACAAATTAATTTCAGTACCATCCTTTAAGACACCAAAAGTCAGTTAAAAATAGTCAAAAGGGTTTCCATCTGACACACATCAACACAACTCTACTAATTGGACACATTTTATACTGTTGGAATAGAATTGTCTAAGAGTAATTTCATTCTTTGACCAAAATGTCTTTCTACTCTGGTGGTACTAGAAGTGCTTCCTAGCACTTAAGTCAGATTTTAAGTTCAAGCCAACAAAAGGAAAGAGTGTCTCTGCCTTGCCAGTAACAAAAATAAAATTAAGCTACATGCCTTTGATTTTCTAAGAGATACCCCAGCACCAAATTAGGTGCTTTACTACTTATCCAGATACCAATTAATTTAGGCACACGAGATGTAAAACCTTGTTACAATTATTTATCCTCAGCTGGAGTCATTCCTATCACATTAACTTCCGAAAAGACATTTAAAAAGAATATGATTCATATATTACATTGTATGTTTATACATCACAGTTATGACCTTTCACTATGCTGTCTGCCACATTTAGCTGCTGGACAGGTAAATTGTGCAAGCAGCAGAAAAGTAATTTCACAGAGCTGCTCGAACTTCAACCTTGCATTCAAAGATTAGTCATCAGGTTGTATTTTAAATATCTCCTCTACACCAAATCACATATAGATAGCTTTCTCAGTCTTGTTTCCAAAACACCTTCGCAGGAATGTACAGTGAGTAGGGCCAGCAAGTTGACCTATCAGGTCACAGCATCCGAATCTTGTCACACTCAACAAAATGGGACTTAATTATGGAGAAAGGCAAAGGATGTGGACCTTCTAAAATTTTTCCAAGAAACTTGTAAACAATTTCATGATGGGTGTTAGCAACATCCCAGAAACAGTGCAAGAAATCCACTGATACAATTTGATACAGCAAATTCAGAATATTGCTGATTTTATAATTTAGAAAGCATGGTACCCTTTCTATTCAATTAAAGAAATCTTCTAATTTGCTGTGTTAATGTGACATCAACTAATGATGCAATCTTTGACTAAGTCACAACCCATCCTTTATACATCTTTTCTTTAAAGATTCTAGATATTGGCAAAATAGGAAATTCTGATACAGTAAATGAAGCATTTTGCAGCCAGAAGCAGAAAACAATGGAGTCAGACATACCAATGGTTTGTCTGCTTCTCCTTGTCCACCTGGTACCTACCACTTTCAATGATTGCTAACCACCCTAAACTGTGGCTCACTTACTGCAAGGGGTGGAGAAGATACACAAAAATTGGGAAAGAGGTTCAATCACAACCTTTTTTAAATTAGACAACAATCATCCCAACAACTCAAATTAGAACTCAAAACTACAAGTCACAGGTGACTATAACTATTTCTAGAATCACAAAAACACAAATAACCAATAATTCAATATAGACACGGGCATCAAATCAGACATTCCTAAGTTAATTGGACTTCCCATTGTACCTTATCTCCACATACCTCATGTTTGTGGTTTGTTGAACAAAGCAAACTGCATAGCTAACCCTCCTCTTCAAAACTTAAAAATGTCAACTGTGGCATGAACCACTTACAACCCAAGCTAAGATCAGAAAATTCTGCACGAGTCTAGAATTCATCCTGAGCTCTGGGCTTTATATTGCAGGTATTTGTATTTTTATACAAAATTAACAACCAGACAGGAATGAATTACAATATACAAATCCTTAATCTAACTCCAGTTATAATTTAAAAAATAATATTCTGGCAGATGACAAGCTTCCAAAATTCTATTGTGACGAACTTCTTTATTCATTTTCATTGCCAATATTTGTTAAAATATCAACTGATGACCAATTCACAGCTTACACAGAGGAGAAATCCACTGAATAAGAAATAACAAAGGTGTCTTCAATGAACCTGATTACATTTTAACTGCACTTTAATTCATATTCAATGGAAGAAATACTAGTGGAAGCAAGTTACCTGTTGAATGCAAACCTGATGGAAATTAAAAGACAATTTATACAAATTAGAAGGTCAAGCAAATTCAGAGTTTGCACATGTCAATCAGAGTGGTACAACTGCTCTCAATTCACTTATAGGGAAAAAAAATTCCTTGGCCAAGTTATTAATGGTTAATGGAAGCTTACCAGGTCAATCACTTCCCAAAGAGTATACGCTTTCAAAAGGTTAAAAAATCTGATACAAAAGCAAAGAATGAAGTTCACTTTTATTTACAAAAAAGGTAAGGTACCAATACTGTAGCTTTGGTACAAAGGCTATAGTCTCCATTTTCAGACATCTTGAAAAGAATGCAAAACTGGTAGCTTAGTGATTAGCATAAAGCTTTACAGCACTAGCGATTAATTCGAAGATCAGGGTACATACAATTCCCACTGTTATTTGTAAACTCTCCGTGGGTTTCCTCTGGGTGCTCTGGTGTCCCCCACATTCCAAAGGGTTAGGGTAAGCTGTGGGCAGGCTATGTTTGCACTGGAAACGTGGCAACACATACAAGCATCACCCCCCCTTCCCCCAACCAGCACAGTTGTTCATTGATGCAAACAATGCATTTCACTGTTTTGATGTACGTGACAAAAAGCTAGTCTTAATCAGTAATCAGAAACATCACTTTTCATTCTAGTCAGATTCTGCAGTTATAGCTGTGCAGTGGCATGAGCATTCTTTGTATAAATGGAATTAAAATGAAGTGAATGGTACCAGAAATTCTAAAGCAAGCCTATCGTTCATCGGTTGGAACGTAACCAAATTTTTTTTGTACACGGCAAGACTCTCGGCACAGTAACTTAGTGGTCAGCACAATGCTTTACAGCACCAGTGACATGCTCCCCCCGTGACCGATTCCATGTATTTCCTGCGAGTGCTCTGGTTTCCTAATTGGTCATTGTAAGTTTTCCAGTGATTAGGCTCGGGTTAAATTGGAGGATTGCTGGGGGGAATGGCTGAAAGGGCCGGAAGGACCTGTTCTCAATAAATAAGCTTTATACTGCTATTTTTGATGTATATTACTTACAGGTAACTGTAACGTTACCTATTGAACTGAAAAGAATATATCTTCAGTATATGTCACAAATCTGGAAACATTATACAAACGAAACACCTATTTTGAGTAATTTTCGTAACAGGTTGTGCCTTTTTAATGACACTTCTCAATGGATGTTTACACTCAGGATGGAAGTACAATTTCCTTGTCACCCTTATTATAAATAAATTTTTAATTCACTCAATGAAATCTATCATTTTTAAACAATGAATTTTCCTCATCTCATTCTGGTAAAATTTTAAATTAGGAAACAGAAGTTAAAACAAGGAGTTGCTTACACAAGGTTGATTTATTCTCCCCCCCCCCCCCCAATGATGATAGGTCCCCATTTCAGTTAGATCTGCAGACGGTCCAAATACTGCAACATGAAATTTGAATGGTTTGGGGGGTTTTTTTGGGCAGGGAGAGAAGACGCAGAGCTTTAGTGAGAGCAAATATTTAATAAGTAAAAAAAAATCAACAGCCAAATATTGCACTCAACTTTACATAGCAGGGTGAGCAGTTATAAACTAAAATAAAAGCCCATCAAATTTTTTTAAGTAACTATTTTATATAAATGTTTTGAGGCAAAAACTGCTGACATTGGAAATATGGAAGAAAAAATATTGGGGAAACAGCATCTACAGAGAGAGAAGCAGTTCAGTTGTCAAATCAGTGATCTTTCATCAGTTCCAATTTAGAGCAAAGTATTAGCAAATGTCTGAAATCAGCACATCACTTATAGATCATCTCCAACATGCAACATCCATATCCACTGAATCAGCAAGTCAGCCGCAAATTTCTCTGATGGAATTGCAGTGCTGAATCTCTAGCCAAACTGTCAAACCTTTAGAATTCCAGAAACTTAAACTTACAGGAAATAAAAACAAAATAAAATTGCAAACATTTTTGACCTCTTAATAAAGCTTAGAAATGCCCACTAGGCAGTTGCTTGCCTACCATTTTGCAAGACTTAGATCACCTGTGGCTAAACTACCTCATGGGGTAACACTCACTCTTACTGAGTGCCACAAAATCAATCAGACTATGTGATCAGAAGTCCCTCATTATTTACAACAATAAAACATATTCCTGAATCACATATAACCCAGATCTTGCAGCAAACTAACTTTGCTGAGCTACTGTTTAAACTTCCAAAAAAGTCTGAAGGATCTGACTTGAGTTTCTGCTCTGGTCTACTAATAAATAGAAAATTACGGTATTCAAAATCACAGTTTTAAATTCCTTAGCTTTGTGGCTGAACAACTTAAGGCTCAGAGTCTGCAGCCAGCACCCAGTCGTCATCCCTGTTATTTAGGACAAAAACTTTAATGATTATGGGGTCTGTTATGGTAAGGATGCTTCCTGTTAAATAGGATTCATGTGATATTTGTATTCCCTGCACAATTAAAAATAGTTCTATTTAATGCCACCTCATGGAAACCTTTTGCTGACTCCCCAACAGTTGCACACTTCAGTCAAAGTTTGCTGACAAGTTATTTCGCATCAAGAAGTGTCCCGGGCAATCCACCCGCTTTCCGTTAAGAAATTCAATATCCTCTTCTTCAAAACCTTGTCTAGGTAGCTAGGCAGCCGGCTCTTGGAAGGGATGCCCTGCCTTTTCTGTAGGTAGTCCTTGATGATGATGGTTTTGACAGTGAGATAGCGGCCGGGGCTGAGGTTCAGCGAGCCACACAGCACCTTCTCCCGCTCGGACAGCAGATCGAAGCCGGGCAGGTTCTCCATGGCGCTGCTGAACTCGGCGGCCGCCGCCTCCCTTCCCGCTTCGTCCTTGGGGCGCTTGGCCGAGGCCGAGTTGGCGGTGCTGGCGGCGGCGCTGCCCGCCGCCCCGGTACCGCCGCCGCCGCCGCCGTTGCCCCGCAGCTCCTTGCGGCGCTCCCGCTTGTGCCGCGCCGCCTCGTACTCGGCCGACTCCTCGGTCTTGGCGATGCCGTTGCGCCGGTAGCGCTGCAGCTCGCGGATCTTGGCGCGCAGCGCGCGCTCCTTGTGCAGGTTATCGAAGCAGTCGTCGAACTCGCGCGCCGACAGGAACTGGCAGATGGGCCGCAGCTTGGCGCGCAGCTCGCGCTCCTCCTTGGTTACCTTGCGGCGCGGCACGCGCTCCTTCCGTTCGCGGCCCAGGAAGGCGGGCACCAGGCTGTAGTCGCGCGCCATGTTCTTGCGCCGCTGGCGCTCGCGCAGCTGCCTGACGTACATGTCGACGTGCGCGCGCTTCAGCTCGATGTCCACCTCCTCGTCGTCGTAGTTGAGCGCCAAGCCGCTGATGAGCGTCTCGGCGTCCTGCAGGTACTCGATCTCATAATCGTCGCGCAGCGGCATGTAGCCCAGCTGCTGCTGTTCTGCCGCGGTGATATCGAGCGGCGGTAGCGGCGTAGTCAGGCTGGGCGACAGGGGCGCGCCGCTCGGACACGTGTGATCGGTCACGCGGTTGGGGATGGTGTCCGGGATACACGCGCGCCCCAGGTTACCGTGGATGTACATGCTGACGTAGTGTTCCATCACTTCCGGTGGCGCGCGCGCCCCTACGTGCGCGGCCATGTCCTCCCAGTTGCCGAACCCGTACTGTTCGATGGCGTCGAGCAGCAACTGCTCCTCTCGGCTCGTCCAGCCGCCCTCGGCCTCGGGCCCCCACAGCGTGAACCTGCCACCATCCACCAACTGGTAGCCGTGCCAGCGCCGGTGGTTGCCGATCTCGGCACCTGCCGAGAAGCACTCGGGGCACAGCTCGATGTCCTGGCATTCGGTACAGCGGAGCCGGAGGCTCGTCACGTCAGCCAGGCAGTAAACGCAGTACTTCTTACCCAGCTCCGCCATTGTGTGCCGAGCCTGCGCAGTGCACGTCCGGCCGCACGCTCGCTCCCTCCTCCCGTCAGCGGCCGGCGCATGCGCGGTCGGCGGGCCCGGCGCCGGGTGAAAGGCCATTACCGTCTTCTGCTGAGGGAGGGAGAGTGGAGCAGAGACAGGACGTGCACCCACTTTAACCCCCGCCCCCCGAAAAGACCTGAAATAATATCAAAAGCGAATGTATTTCAGAGACTCTTATATCCATTACAATGGCAATCATAATCTTAATTTGCTCATTCTGTGCTGTGTTGTGTAATGTGGGCGATGGTGGTCTGTTGACAATGATTGTTCATGGTAAATTTTTTCACAGAAATGGTTTGCCTTTGCCTTTTTCTGGGCAGTGCCCTTACAAGATGGGTGTCCCCAGCCATTATCAATGCTCTTCAGAGATTGGCAACATCGGTCACATAACCATAATGTATAATATGTGCCTTGTGCTCATACAACCATCCACCACCTGCTCCCATTACCCTGATCGGTAGTGGGGTGGAGGGGCTAAGTAGCTGTTACACCTTGCCCAAGGGTGACCTGCGAGCTTGTGGAGGGAAGGAGCACCATACACCTCCTTGGCAGAGATGTATCTCTACCCTCTTAACAAACTATCATGTTAAACTGTCTGTCCCAAAGCTCTCAATCTATCAATTGGATGTTTCATTTGTATCTCATAGGAACTGCATTCAAATAATATATGCTGCACTGTTCTTGACCACTGCAGTCCCTGTAAATTCCTGTTTCAAGCACATTTCTGAAAAGGAAGTATTCAATTTGGTATGTCTAATATGTAAAAGTGTAAGAATACTTCTTTCTTCCTGTTATATCCATCTCCCATTTCAGCTCCCACCGTCCTCTGAATGTTATATAAATGCTGTGTTTTCCTTACCCCAACTACGTTGCCACAGTGATTGAATAGACTTTTTAAATAATGGCTTTCACCTCCCCAATACATTTACAACTTTAATTTTAAATGATTACTTGGCTACAATGTCTACTACCTCATTTCCTTCAACCACCAACATAGGCAGGAACCCATAAGAAATTCTGTACTTCTTCAAAGTTCAATGTAAATTTATTTTCAAAGTACATATACAGTTGCAAGAAAAAGTTTGTAAACCCTTTGCAATTATCTGGTTTTCGGCACTAATTACTCATAAAATGGGGTCTGATCTTCATCTAAGTCACAACTATAGACAAGCACAATCTGCCTAAATGATAGCACGCAAATAATTGTACTTTTCATTTCTTTATTGAACACATTGTTTAATCATTCACAATCCAGGCCATAAAAAGGACACAAATCCTTATATTTAATAACTGATAGAACCTCTTTTAGCAACAATAACCTCCACCAAACGTTTCATGTAACTGCTGGTTAGACATACACAATGGCGAGGAATTTTACACCATTCCTCCATACAAAACTGAACATGAACAGCTTGTCAGGTAATGCCATTTTATCTCAATTGTGTCAGGTCTGGACTCTGACTTGGCCATTTCAACACGTGAATTTTCTTCTTTTTAAACCATTCTGTTGTTGATTACTCGTGTTTTGGATCATTGTCTTGTTGCATCATACAACTTCTATTAAGCTTCAGGTGACAGATCTTGATACAATTTTGAATTCATTGTTCCTTCGACAGTTGCAGTTTGTCCAGGCTCTGAGGCAGCCCCAAACCATGATGCTCGTTCCACCGTGCTTCATAGAAGGGATGAGCTTTTGGTGTTGGTGTGCAGTGCCTTTTTTCCTCCCAGGCATAGCAGTGTGCATTTCAGCCAAAAGTTCAACTTTTGTTTCATCTGTCCACAGAACATTGTCTAATAAGGTTATGAAACATCCAGGTGATCTTTTGCAAACTTGACACGTGCAGTAGTATTTTTGTTTCTGGAGAGTAGGGGTTTCCTCCATGCTGTCTTCATTGTTGTTCAGTGTTTTTCTTATAGTGGACACATGAACAGAGACTTTAGCAATTTCTAGAGATTTCTGCAGGTCTTTTGCTGTTACCCTTGTCTTCTTTTTTACCTCCTTAAGCATTACATGTTGTGTTTTTGATGTGATCTTTTCAGGATGCTCACTCCTGGGGAGAGTACTGAATTACCTCCACTTGTAGACAGTTTCTCTTACTGTAGACTATTGAACACTCAGGTCTTTAGAAATGCTTTTTTTCCAGCTTCATGCATCTCTACAATTCTCCTCTTAAGGTTCTCTGAAAGTTGTTTTGATTGAGACATGGTGCACATAAACAGATCTTTCCTCAGAAGAGCAGGCTCTTTCAGTAACCTGACTTTGTCTTTTTGATAGGGCAGGGCACTGCTACAACCCACATCTCCAAATTCATCTCATTGATTGGAACACCTGATTCCAAATAGTTTTGGTAAAAGGCATTACCCCAGAGGTTCACATACTTTTTTGAATCCAGACTGTGAATGTTTAAAGGATGTGCTAAGTATTGACGAGAACAAGTCCAATTGTTTGTGTGTTAATAGTTTAGGCAGATTGGCTTTGTCTATTATTGTGACTTAGATGAAGATTAGACCACATTTTATGTGTAATTAATGCAGAAAATCAAGTAGTGGCAAGGAGTTCACAAACTTTTACTTGCAACTGTATGCCATCATATACAACCCTGAGATTTGTTTTCTTGTGGGCATCCACAGTACAAAGAAACAGTGATAAAACACACACAACGAGATGGACAAACAACCACTGTGTAAAAGACAACAAACTGCAATGCAAAAAAAAAAATAATAATAATAAATAAATAAGCAATCAATATTAAGAGTATGAGATGAAGAGTCCTTGAAAGAGAGTTCATAGGTTGTGGGATCAGTTTAGTATCAGGGTGAGAGAAGCTGAGTGAATTTATCCCCTCTGTTTCAAGAACCTGATGGTTGAAGGGTAATAACTATTCCTGAACTTGGTGGTGTGGGTCTTGAGTCTCCTGTTCCTTCTTCATCATGGCAGTTGCAAGAAGAGAGCTTGGTGGTGGGAGTCCTGCACCAGGGCTCCTTATAAATGTGCTCAGTGGTGGGGAGAGCTTTACCCGTGAAGAACCAAGCTGTATCCACTACATTTTGTAGGCTTTTCCATTCAAAGGCATTGGTGTTTACATACTTGGTCGTGATGTAACCAGTCAATACTCTTTCCATCACAGTTCTACGGAAGTTTGTCAGAGTTTTAGATGACATGCCAAATCTTCACAAACATCTATGAAAACAGAGGTGCTGCCGTGCTTTCTTTGTAATTGCACTTAGTGCTGGATCCAGAACAGATCCTCTGAAATGATAACGCCAAGGAATTTAAAGTTGCTGACCATCTCCACCTCTGATCCCCTGTTGAGGACTGATTCACAGACCTCCAGTTTGCTCCTCCTGTAATCAATGTTCAGCTCCTTAGTCTTGCTGACATTGAGTGAGATGTTCATCACATTCCAAGACTAAATTGATAGCAACCATATTAGACAAGAACACTGATACTTTATCTGATAATCTTTTTTTAATAGCCACTTGAAACTTTGGAGCATAAACAAAAACACCTCAATGACCTGTCATTGGATCTTTTGAACCATCTGTATTGATATGTAAGAAACCATAATATCTGCCTTTAATATATGTATTGTTGAATTACTGTATCTGTATCACTGATATACAATAAATCTTCATCTTGATCTTTTCTTGAAGGCTTCAATCAACCACAGGCAAAGGGAAAAACCATGGAGGAATAACAGAGAAGAGGTACACTGGGACTATATTCCACATTAAACAACCCAACATTTTGTGGCCGTTCATTTCTCATCCGCCCAAAAATGAAGATTTTATGAAGGAAGTTCTCCCAACACTCTTTATTAAAGTTGCCAAATTAGATGACCAACTTTATGCACTCTATGTTAACCCAATAAACAACTGATAACTGTCACCTACGTAGATATAAAGATAATTGACTCATTTCTCCAGTAATGCCAAAATTGGGGATGATTTAATAGCACCACAATAAAATTTCAATGTTTGAGCTTGAACTTTATCTGGGGGCTTTAACACTGACGCCGAAGCAACACAACCATAATCAGAGGGAGATTGATGCTCCCCTTTCAGTTACAGCATGTACATGACTATTTAAGAGCATAAGAACAGTCACAGGGCATTTGGACCCAGGATCTTGCTTTGGTGATGTGGTAAACCATGTATATAGCTTATAACTGGGTTATCTGTCTGGACACGCCCCTCTGCTGACTGCTCCTCCCACAGACCCCTGAATAAAGGCGATTGTGTCACTGCTCCTCCCACTGTCCAAGACAGACATACAGCATGGACGTGGATCTGTTAATAAAAGCCTTTCAGTATTTACTCTACTTCCAGTCTTTTGGAGTAATTGATAGTGCATCAGGTGGAAAGCCTGGGATGGGAACACCAATGCTTTTGAGCGGGAAGTCCTACAAAAGGTAGTGGATTCTGCCCAGTACATCACGGGTAAAACACTCCAAACCATTGAGCACATCTACATGAAACAGTGCCAGAGAAAAGTAGCATCAATCATCAAAGATCCTCATCACCCAGGCCATGCTCTTTTTATGCTGCTACCATCAGGTAGAAGGTACAAGAACAGTTATTACCCCTCAACCATCAGGCCCTTGAACAAAAGGGGATAGCTACACTCATTAAAGAATTTTTTATCTTGTTATTTCATGCTCATTATTTATTGATACTTATTTATATCTACATTTGCACAGTTTACAGATCCTGTTTAGTTACAGCCTATAGATTTGCTAAGTATGCCCACAGAAAAAGAATCTTAGGTTTGTATGTGGTGACATGTATGTACTCTGATAATAAATTTTACTTTAAACTTTTTGAACATTGCTGCTCATTATCACGCACAAAATGCTGGAGGTCAAGCAGCATCTGTGGAGGGGAATAACAGTCGATGTTTTGGACCAAGACCAAGATATTGTCTGACCTGCTGTGTTCCTCCCACGTCTGCAGGTTCTCTTGTGTCCACTGTTCAACAAGCTTGTGATTGTTCTTTCAGTTCAACATTCCCTGCTCTTTACCAATATCCCTTAACTTCTCTAAATTCCAGAAATTTGTTCAGTTTTGAATGCAGTCGAGGACTGAGCATCTGTAACCATCAGTAGTAGAAAATTACCAAACTCACCTTTCTAAATTTGTTTTTACCAAAACAGACTCACCCTTAATTTGAGACTGTGACTCCTCATCTTATTCAGGACAACATCTCCATCCCATATCATTAGTCCTGACAAAGGATCATAGCCTGAAACGTCGACTGTACTTCTTCCTATAGATGTTGCCTGGCTTGCTGTGTTCCACCAGCATTTTGTGTGTGTTGTTTGAATTTCCAGCATCTGCAGATTTCCTCGTGTTCCCATCCCATATCTATCCTGTTAAGCCTTGTGTCTCAAGTAAAGTCTGTTTGACTTTACTTCACATTAGAAACTGGCAACCAAGGAACCACCCTAATGAATCTTTGCTGCACTGCCTCAATACCAAATGTATTAGGAGGAAAATTGGACACCATACTGCATGTGGGGTTTCATTAAGGCCATGTTCAATGACATTGTAATGTTCTAGTTGCCTTGTTATAACACCTTTCATTACAGAATTGGCCAGCTATTGATCTCAGATGATGCATTGATGGTTTCTTGTTTTCTTAAATAGGCTGCTCACATGTGAAACCCTTGAATCAGCAGGGACTATTCTAGGATCCATACAATTTTGGAAGGTAAATTTTGGAGTGCATCCAGGTGCTAAAGACATGGCAACTGAATACTTGGATGTCAGAAGCAGAACAATGGAAATCGTGAATGCTCAAATGGTAGAGGTGCGCAAGATAATAGAGTTACAAAGTTAGAGAAGGTAACATGGAGAGTGCTGGGGCTATGTGGTAACTTAAGGAAAATAAGAATTTGAAATTAAGATATTTACAGAGCTGAGGTCAATGTACTTCACATGAAGTGGGGGTACTGGTGAATTGATGGTTAGGAAATGGGGTGTGAGAATCAGTTCACATTTACTGAAATTATTTAGTTCCATCATGGGATCTGCATGTTGTCAGAAAGGACAAAATTTTGTGCTCATCCCCAATTCCTCTTTGAATGGCAGTGGTGTAATTCATGTGATGAAGGAATTTCCAAGGTGCTATTAGAGAGAGAAATGGCAGTTCAAGTTGCAAATTTGAGTGATGGTAGAAACCTAAAATAACATTTGAAAATACCAGTGATACTCACTGTTCTCCTTCAGCAAGGTGTTAATTCTGTTTCTCCACAGATGTTGCTTGATAAGGTCAACATCTCCAGCATTTTCTGTTTATATTGTAAATGAAAATTGCATATGTTTTACACATCATGGCCAGAAGATGTCTCTAGATATAAAGAAAGTCCCTATGGAGTTGGATGCACCTTTTAAAAATATATTAGCTTTATTTGTCATATGTACATCAAAACATACAGAGTAATGTGTCGGTCTGCGTTAACAATCAACACAGTCTGAGGATTGTGTTGGAGGCAGCCCACAAGTGTAGCCAACATAGCAGGCCCTAACCGTGTGCTTTTCGAATGTGGGAGGAAACCAAAGCACCTGGAGAAAGCCTATGCAGTTATGGGGAAATCATACTAACTCCTTATGGACAGCAGTGGGAATCGAACCTCAATCATTGATCACTGGCACTGTAAAGTGATTGCACTAACTGCTGTGTTACTGCGTTACCCCATTTAGTAGGCAATGTGGAAACACTGTTGAAAACAGAATAGTCTGGTGTTTGTTTGGTCACTCTGACATGCAACCATCAAATAGAACAGCTGTCAGCATATACTGCACACTCCAACTATTAAAACTGCAGATGAGAACTCTACCCCAGCTTGGAAAGAGTCCTGACTGTGTGGAAAACATCATGTGTGGTCCCAGTACCCACAAAGGGCCAACTGAAAGTTTTAAATGACTACCATCCAGTGGCCCTGGCCTCATGCATCATGATGACCCTAGAGAGGCTGGTCTTGGCTCACCTCCAAGCCCTGGCCAGATCAGCCCTCAATCCCCTGAGGTTTGCTGACCAGGAGCACATTAGAGTTGACAATGCTGTCATCTACCTGCTGAACAGAGCCTAGTCTCATTTAAATAAGCAGGACAGCACTGTGAGGATCATGTTTTTGATTTCTCAAGTGCCTTCAACACCATACAGCCCTCACTGCTGGGGGAAAAGGTCTGTTCAATGCAGGTCGGCACTTACATTGTATCCTGGATAGTGGACCTCCTTACTGGCAGACCACAGTTTGTGTGGCTTCAGAGCTGTGTGTCAGACATGGCTATAAGCGGCACTGGGGCCCCCAGGGGGTCTGCATTGACTCCCTTCCTGTTTACCCTGTACACCTCGGACTTTAGATACAATGCTGAGTCATGTTATCTGCAGAAATTCTCTGATGAGGCCCCAATAGTTTGGTGTATAAAGGGAGGACAAGAGGATGAATGCAAAAGATTGAGGGGTTTGTCGAATGGTGCAAGCTGAATCATCTGCAGCTCAGCATTAGTAAGACAAAAGATATGGTGATGGACTTTAGGAAGACCAAGCCTGCACTACTCCCTGGTACTATTGATGGTGAGGACCTACAAGTACTTAGGGGTGCACCTGGATGACAGATGAGTGGAGCATCAACACAGAGGCTGTGTACAAGAAGGAACAGGGTCACCTCAACTTTCCGAGGAGACTGAAGCCCTCTGGAGTACGCAGGCCTCTTCATCATTTGTTCAACCAGTCTTTTGTCATCAGTACAGTTTTCTTTGTGGTGGTGTGCTGGGGGAATGGCACCAACATGGGTGATGCCAACAGGCTTTGTAAACTGATTAGAAAGGCTGGGTCCTATTATAGGAGTCAAACTGCACACACTGGAGGGTGTGGTAGACCAAAGGACCCTACATAAAATCGTGGCAATCCTGGACAATGTTTCTCACCCTCTGCATGCCACCTTGTCTGAACAGAGGTGCACTTATAGTAATACACTAAGATAACTGCACTGCACCAAAGAGCGCTGTATGAGGTAATTCTTACCCTCAGCCATTAGGCTCTATAATGAGTCAACCTATAGCCAGGGAAATGATGACCCCCCCCTCTTGTTAGACTGTTATTAACCTTTGTTTAAGCTCTTTTTAGCTCTATTTACCACACCCTGTATCTTGGACACCCTGTGCAATACCGCCATCAGTTCTTATCTGGACAGTGTGAATGTGAACCATTACTCAATAATATTACGGTAATTCTTGCACTATCGTCTTACCAGTATGAACTTTTGAAACTCTTGTAAATCTTGTAACTGTTGTCTTATAAATCTTGTATATCTTATTTTTAAGGTAACTTATTTTTTAATTCTTCTTTCTTCTAATATTTGTATACAGGTAGTCCCCGAGTTACGAACGTCCGACTTACGGACAACTCGTACTTACAAACCGAGGAAGGAGAACGCCGTCCACCATTTTAAGTTATTGCCGTTGACACTGTGTTGAGTGTGTAACTTTGTATTTGGCTTAAATTTTTCTTCACAAGATTCACCCTGACCCACCCTGAAATAAACATTTCACATTCCAGTCGGCTGGTGGCGCAGTGAAATCAGTGCCGGGCTGGAGAACGGAGGTTCCCAAGTTCAATCCAGTGACATACCGCTCCTGTGCTGGGTTGATGTCGATGCAGTGACTCCCGTACCATCCATGCCGGGTTGATGTCGAGCTCGCAACTCGACCTCGTAAAAAAAAACACTGCCACTTCCAGTTTAAATTCGTATGTGGAATATTGTGAGGGATCAAATACCCAAACCCAGCACAGCCCCCACTTGTCCCATTTAATCTGTCTCAGTGCCGTGGAGTTTAGGACCCGGGGAATTCAGTGCGGTGGTCCTTAGGATCCAGCGGACCTCAGGAGCCGGTGGAGGTTGGGACCTGCCGCCCACAGTGTTTCTGTTCCGTTGACAGGAAGCGATCGTGATTGAAAATAAAGTGGAAATAATAAAGTGATTGGAAAGAGGTGAAACACCATTGGTCATTGGAAAAGCGTTAGGCTACAGTCGGTCAACGATCGGAACAATTTTAAAGGATAAAGTGAGAATAATGGAGCATATGAAAGACCCTGCCCCGATGAAAGCTACAATTATTACTAAGCAATGCAGTGGCTTAATTATTGGAATACATATGTTTCTTATGCATAGAAAAGTGAAATATATACTATATACTAAGACAAACATTTGACTAACTGACGCTAAATAATACCGAATGTACTTGTTCCGACATACGTACAAATCCGACAAAGACAGACTCAGGAACAGAACTCGTTCATAGCCTGGGGACTGCCTGTATCTGTACATTTGTAATGCTACTGTGACACTGCAATTTCCTTTGGGATCAATAACGTATCTATTTAACTGTCTACCTATCTATCTATATCTTGGCCCAGGTCCTAAAGGGATACAGACTAATTTTATAACTTCAGTAGAGACACAGTCATCTGGGAAGATATGATTGGCAGTAGAACTGGATGTGAAAACGTAATAAATGCAAACAATTGCACCCCTCCCAGGCTTGCTCTGCCATTTAATAAGACTAATTGATTCAGTTTTAAGTTTCGTCACCTGTCACGTCTTCCTGTCCTGTTATGGTCACTGACTGTGACTCCGTACCAGGCACAACCATTCTTCAGTGGTAGGCCTGTCACCTAGGCAAGGGTGGACACACAAACAAACCCCCACCAGTCGTACCTTCACACACTGTGAGCCTCTGATCGATTCCCCCGAATCGATCCTCCAAACTCCCACCTTCACGTGGGTGCACAACGCTCTTTCAGTGTCCCGTGGTGTGTCTGCTTGTGTCTTTGCAGACCTGATTTTTATCATCACTTGCAGGGCATCGGCCATCCATCACCTGGTCCTGCCTTGCTGTCTCAGCAAGAATCCTCACAAGCAGGCAAAGAGAGTGTCCTTGGAGCAAAGGTAAACAATCAGCTAAAGCCATAAATCATGTCTCTCTCCCTCTCATCTGCAGCAGGATGCCTCCCCCCCCCCCCCCTTCTCTCTCTCTCATTAGCAGCATAGTTCACAGGGGAGGTCAACTCTGGACCCCATCTCAGCTTGGTTTGCTCACCACACACCAATGTTCTAATTCAAACAAACACAAGACATCAGGGCAATATCTCCAAATCAGGGTTGGCACCTGTTAGAATATGTCATCATCTGACTGAGAAAAAAACAAGGATGTACATATCCACCATGTGATGAAAAGTACCATTGACTGATAGAATGTTTTGTCTTCTCTCCTCAACAGTGGTGACAACAGAAGTGTAATCTTTAGAAAATTATTGCTGAAGTTCTTATGAACCCCTAAGAAAACATCCCAGAGGCAACCTAATGACCTCCAACCAATAGGAGTCACAGAGTGGCCAATGTGCCTGGAGTGCCCTGAAGACCAGCATAATTTGGAATCTGTGAAGGACAGTGGGATTCTTGACTGGAAATCACCAAGGCTGGTTTGACAAGAATAACCAGCAGTTCCAACAGCTAATAAATCAGAATTGTGAGGGAACTGTACAGCTCATTGTGGGAAAATGAGCAGGTTTAAAGACACTTATAGATTGAGATTCAAAAGATAATCTGCAACCTAAGGAAGCGAGAGTGTTAGAAGGAGTTTAGAGATTCAAATTTTCACTGATACTAGATGTAATGAGCATGGAATCTTCAGCTTCCTCAAAAACTTCTGTGGCGCAATTACCAAAGAGTCTGTCCTGCTAAGGTCAATGCAGCTTGGTGTGTGGTAGGTCTTGTCTAACCCATCTTATAGAGCTTTCGTTGGAGGTTACGAGGAAAGTTGATGAAGGAAAGGTGTGGACATTGTCTACATGGACTTTAGTAAGGCCTTTCACCAAGTCCCGCATGGGAGGCTGGTCCAGAAAGTTAAATCACTTGTTATTCAGAATGGGCATTTAAACAACGGCCATTCAGAGATCGGGAGCAAGAGAAGAGGTGACTCACACAGGTCAGCAAGTGCACACTAAAAATGGTGCTTTGTGGGAGTTTCAACATTTGAGCAGCAGCCGATCAGAGTTTGGGAGCTGAGAGAAGAGCTGACTCTCACAGGTCAGTGAGATTGCATAAAACGTTGCGCTTTGCGGGTGTTTCAGCATTTGAAAAGCAGTCAATCAGAGATCAGAATTCATTAGCAAGGGCAAATAAAAATAAAGCAGGTGCAAGCAGAGCAGCCTTTGTTAGAGTGGGAATTAGAGGCTTCAGCAAGGAGAGGCTGGAGTGAGAGAAGATGAAAAGCTGTAGGTAGTTTTATTTAATAGTTTATTTATTGTTTCCTTCTTTATAATTACACAGTTAGAGCAGTAGGGGTTCCAGCCAGGATAGTGGAATCGGAAGTGGGAAGGGAGGGAGACCTCCAGTATCCCTGATGACTTCACCTACAAGAAGTACATCCAGCCGCAGCTTCTAACACTCCGTGTTAAGGACTTGGAGCTGAAACTGAATGAACTCTGCATCATTCAGGAAACTGAGGGGATGATAGATAGGACCTATAGAGAGGTAGTTATACCAACGATGCAGGATATAGGAAACTGTGTAACTGTCAGGAGGGTGAAAGGGGTTAAACAACTAGTGCAGAGTACCCCTGTGACTATTCCCCTCAACAACAGGTATATCACTTTGGATACTGTTCCTAACAGCGGTCAGTCTGGCACTGAGTCTGGCTCAAAAGGGAACGGGGGTGAAGATGAACTGTGGTGATAGGGGATCGTTAGTTAGGGGAACAGAAAGGAGGTTCTACAGACATGAAAGAGGTTCCTGGATGGTATCTTGCCTCCCAGGTGCCAGGGTCCTGGAAATCTCGGACTGAGTCCTCAGCATTCTTAAGTGGGAGGGTGAACAGCCAGAAGTTATGGTCCATATAGGTACCAATAACATAGATAGGAAGAGGGATGAGGTTCTGCAAAGTGAGTTCAGGAAGTTATGTCCTAAATTAAAGGACAGGACCTCTAAGTTTGTGATCTCAGGATTGCTACCCATGCCATGTGCTAGTGAGTCCAGAAATAGGAAGATTATACAGTTAACACATGGCTAGGGAGTTGGTGTAGGAATTGTGTCACAATTTTGGATCATTGGGCTCTCTTCCAAGGAAAGTAGTGGGGGAGGGGTGCATTTAAACTGGAGTTGCAGACGGATAGGAGCCAGAGTACCAGAACAGATAGTGGGGAGGTTGTGGAGACAGATGCTGTTAAACCTATGTACAAGGTCAGAATCAAAAGGTTGAGCATAGTGCAACTAATATTCTGAGCTGCATATATTTCAATGCAAGGATTACTGTAGGAAAGGCCGATGAGTTCAGGGCGTGAATCTATACATGGAATTATGATATTATAACTATCAGTGAGACTTGATTGTAAGAGGGGCAGGACTGCCAGCTCAGTATTCTGGGGTTCTGTTGTTTTAGATATGATAGAGCAGTAGGGATTAAAGAGGAAGAGGTGTCAGGGAAAATATCATGGCAGTGCGCAGTCAGGGCAGACTCGAAAACTTATCTAGTGAGGCTTTATGGGTGGATCTGAGGATTAAGAGAGATGTGGCCATGTTAAAGGGGCTATATTATAGACCAGCCAACAATCCGCAGGATTTAGAGGAATTAATTTGTCGAGAGTTCACAGGCTGTTGCAGGAAACACAAGCTTGTGATAGGTGATTCTAACATACCACTAATTGACTGGGACTCCCATACTGTAAAAGGATAGAGTTTGTCAACTTTGTTCAGGAAAGTTTCCTTAATAAGTGCAACTGGAGAGTGTGCAATTCTTGATCTTCTATTAGGGACTGAGACAGAGCAGGTGACAGAAGTTTGTGCAGGGGAATATTTTGCATTTTTTGCCATTAGTTTCAAGGTAATTATGGAAAGTGTAGGTCTGCTCCTTGGGTTGAGATTCCAAATTGGAGAAAGGCCAATTTTGATGGTATCAGAAAGGATCTGGCAAGTGTGGATTGGAACAGGCTGTCTTCTGGCAAAGGTGTACTTGATAAAGGGAGGCCATCAAAAGTGACATTTTGAGAGTACATAATGTGTATGTCGCTGTCAGAATAAAAAGGTAAAGATAACAAGTGTAGAGAACCTTGGTTTTCAAGCGATAGTGAGACCCTGGTTAAGGGGAAAAAAGGAGGTACACAGCAAGTATAGACAGGTAGGAACATTGATGTTCTTACAGAGTATAAAAAATATATGAGGACACTAAAGAAAGATATCAGGAGGATTAAATAAAGGCTTAAGGTTGCCCTAGTAGAAGGTAAATCCTAAGGGCTTCTAGAGGGCTTCTTCTTCTGGTCAAGATGGCGCGGTGAACAACAGTTTCTAGGACTAGCCATTCGAACTTCCAGATAGCCAATCTCTTCAATTATTTCACTTTTTCAAGCTTCTGTTTCCTGCAACAGCCTGTGAACTCTTGACAAATTTGTTCCTCTAAATCCTGCTTGTTCTTTTTGTCTTGATCGTGTTTCAGAGACTGTTGGAAACTGTGATGTGCAGTTTGGTGTTCAATCGAGTGTCAGGTGTCAGATCTCTCAGTGGGAGAGCATTTTGGAGATAGTGATCACAATTCTATCTCCTTTACCATAGCTTGGAGAGGGATAGGGACAGACAAGTTGGGAAAGCGTTTAAGGGGAGTAAGGAGGCTATCAGGCAGGAACTTGGAAGCATAAATTGGGAACAGATGTTCTCGAGAAAATGTACAGAAGAAATGTGGCAAATGTTCAGGGGATATTTGCATGGAGTTCTGCATAGGTACGTTCCAATGAGATGGAAAGGACGGTAGAGTACAAGAACTGTGGTATACAAAGGCTGTTGTAAATCTAGACAAGAAGAAAAGAAAAACTTACGAAAGGTTCAAAAAACTAGGTAATGATGTGAATCTAGAAGATTATAAGGCTAGCAGGAAGGAGCTTAAGAATGCAATTACGAGAGCCAGAAGGGGCCATGTGAAGGCCTTGGCGGACAGGATTAAGGAAAACCCCAAGGCATTCTACAAGTATCTGAAGGGCAAGAGGATAAGATGTGAGAGATAGGACCAATGAAGTATGACAGTGTAAAAGTGTGTTCTGGAGGAGATAGCAGAGGTACTTAGTGAATACTTTGCTTCAGTATTCATTATGGAAAAGGATCCTGGTGATTGTCAGGATGACTTATAGCGGACTGAAAAGTTTGAGCATGTAAATATTAAGAGGATGTGTGGGAGCTTTTGGAAAGCATCAAGTTGGATAAGTCACAAGGACCGAATGAGAGGTACCCCAGGCTACTGTGGGAGGCGAGGGAGGAGATGGCTGATCCTTTTGCAATGATCTTTGTATCATCAATGGTGATGGGAGAGGTTCCGGAGGGTTGTAGGGTTGCGGATGTTGTTTCATTATTCAAGAAAGTCAGTAGAGATAGCCCAGGAAATTATAGACCAGTGAGTCTTACTTCAGTGGTTGGTAAGATGATGGAGAAGAGCCTGAGAGACAGGATTTTTGAACATTTGGAGAGGCATAATATGATTAGGAATTAGCAAGGCTTTGTGAAAGGCAGGTCATGCGTTACGAGCCTGATTGAATTTTTTGGGGATGTGACTAACCACATTGATGATGGTAGAGCAGTAGATTTATAAATGGATTTCTTTTTTTTTGTAATTTATTTTTTATTGAAATTCAGCATCATACAAACATTTCCACAAAATGTATTTCAGATACTGTATGTATATATCATATACTCATGTTTGCCACAAATCTCCACATAGTATTTATCTGAGGTATACACTTATAGAAAAGAAAGAACAAACAAAAGGAAAACTATGTACAAGTAGGAGTGATCTGTTTTCTACAATATAATCATTGATTTGTGAGAATAAAATCAGGTCTATGCTGTGTTATGTATAAACCATTTTTCCCAGTATGAATCAAATTGTTCCAATTTTTGATTGACAGATGCTGTTATCTTCTCCATTTTGTAAATGTCCATCCATGTGTTTAAAGTTGGGCTCTCCTGTGATAACCATTTCATGGTAAGAGTCTTTTTACCAGCCACCAGCAGCATATTCATTAAATACAGGTAGTCCCCGAGTTACGAACATTCGACTTACGGACAACTCGTACTTATGAACTGAGGAAGGAGAACACTGTCCGCCATTTTAAGTTGGATCGCAACACCGCCCGCCATTTTTGGCACATTGACAACACTGTGTTGAGTATTTAACTTTCTATTTGGCTTAAATTTTTCTTAGTAAGATTCACCCTGACCCGGCCCCCCCACCTTTCCGGTTGGCTGGTGGCGCAGTGGAATCAGCACCAGGCTGGAGAATGGAGGTTCCTGAGTTTGATTTAGTGACAGACCACTCCCGTGCCAGGTTGATGTCGATCCAGTGACTCCCATACCGTCCGTGCCGGGTTGATGTCGAGCTCGCAACTCGACCTCGTAAAAAAACCCACTGCCACCTCCAGTTTAAATTCCCACGCGGAATATTGTTGAGGATCAAATACCCAAATCCAGTACAGCCCCCACTTGTCCCATTTAACCTGTCTCAGTGCGGTGGAGTTTAGGACCCAGGGAATTCAGTGCGCTGGTCCTTAGGAACTAGTGGACCTCGGGAGCCGGCACAGTTTGGGACCCGCCGCCCACAGTATTTCTGTTCCATTGACGGGAAGCGATCGCGATTGAAAATAAAGTGGAAATAATAAAGCGTTTGGAAAGAGGTGAAACACTATCGATCATTGGGAAAATGTTAGGCTACAGTCAGTTAACGAATGGAACAATTTTAAAGGATAACGGATAAAGTGAGAATAATGGAGCGTGTGAAAGGCCCTGCCCCGATGAAAGCTACAATTATTACTAAGCAACGCAGTGGTTTAATTATTTGAATACATACGTTTCTTAAGTTTTATATGCATAGAAAGGTAAAATATATACTATATACTAAGACAAACGTTTGACTAACTGACGCTAAATAATACCGAATGTACTTGTTCCGACATACGTACAAATCGGACTTCAAGACAGACTCAGGAACGGAACTCGTACATAACCTGGGGACTGCCTGTATTTATCTCTTTTCAACTATTCTTGAGGTATATACCCAAAATATATGGTCTTATTTTCTAAGGGTATTTCACATTTAAAAAGGTCTTGTAGGATATTGTGTATCCCACTCCAATAGTCTCAGTCCGAATCGGAGGCAGCATCTCCAACACCATCACACTGAGAACGGGGCCCCCCAGGGCTGCGTGCTCAGTCCACTGCTGTTCACTCTGCTGACCCATGACTGTGCTGCAATACACAGCTTGAAACACATCATCAAGTTCACCAATGACACGACCATGGTGGGTCTCATCAGCAAGAACAATGAGTCAGCATACAGAGAGGAGGTGCAGCGGCTAACAGACTGGTGCAGAGTCAACAACCTGTCTCTGAATGTGAACAAAACACAAGATATGGTTGTTGACTTCAGAAGGGCACAGAGCGACCACTCTCTGCTGAACATCGCCGGCTCCTCGGTAGAGATTGTTAAGAGCACCAAATTTCTTGGTGTTCACCTGGTGGAGAATCTCGCCTGGTCCCTCAACATCAGCTCCATAGCAAAGAAAGCCCAGCAGCGTCTCTACTTTCTGTGAGGTCTGAGGAAAGTCCATCTCCCACCCCCCATCCTCATCACATTCTACAGGGGTTGTATTGAGAGCATCCTGAGAAGCTACATCACTGCCTGGTTTGGAAATTGCACCATCTCGGATCACAAGACCCTGCAGCGGATAGTGAGGTCAGCTGAGAAGATCATTGGGGTGTCTCTTCCCACTATTACAGACATTTACACTACACGCTGCACCCGCAAAGCAAACAGCATTATGAAGGACCCCACACACCCCTCATACAAACTCTTCTCCCTCCTGCCATCTGGGAAAAGGCACCGAAGCATTCAGGCTGTCATGACCAGACTATGTAACAGTTTCTTCCCCCAAGCTATCAGACTCCTCAATACCCAGAGCCTGGACTGACACCAACTTGCTGCCCTCTACTGTGCCTATTGTCTTGTTTATTATTTATTGTAATGCCTGCACTGTTTTGTGCACTTTATGCAGTCCTGAGTAGGTCTGTAGTCTAGTGTAGTTTTTTTTCTGTTGTTTTTACATAGTTCAGTGTAGTTTTTGTACTGTTTCATGTAGCACCATGGTCCTGAAAAACGTTGTCTTGGTTTTACTGTGTACTGTACCAGCAGTTATGGTCAAAATGACAACAAAAAGTGACTTGACTTGACGGGGCAATCCCAGAAAATATGGTAACGGTTTGCTTTTTTAAAATTTTTTAATTAGTTTTTCAAAACATTTTACAAATTAAAAACCCCAAATCCCAATGAGGAGCATTAATACAGTGCAAAATTAAGCATACAATAACAATATGCTACAAAGGAAGAGAATTTAACAAAAAAAAGCACCTAAATTAAAGACAAGTAAGCTTAGTGTCCTCCCCAAGCCCCACAACACAAGAAATAAAACAACAACTCCAGACCGACCACAACACAATATAAAGAGTATAGGTCAGGACAGTCAAACTCCCAGACTGTGAATACACTTAGCAACAGAGGATAATATTGCCTACTACCAGAAAAAAAAGGGAGCTGAAAGCAAGGGACCGCCGAAAAGAAGGAAAAAAAAGAAGAAAAAAAAACCCTAGTCAAGAGGAAGGTTATGAAAGTACGCGATAAAAGGTCCCCAGACCTTATGGAACTTTAGATCCGAATTAAGAACTGAATAATGAATTTTTTCGAGGTCCAAGCAGGGCATAATGTCGTTAAGCCATTGCACATGGGTGGGCGGGGCAACATCGCTCCATCTAAGGAGGATCAAGCGTCTAGCCAGGAGAGAGGCAAAGGATAGTATTCGGCATTTGGTCGGACCCAGACATAAATCTGTCTCGCCCCAAAAACCGAACAGAGCAATTAAGGGGTTTGGTTCTAGGTGCTGATTCAGAATACCCGATAATGTAGTGAAGACATCTTTCCAGAATTTCTCCAAGCTAGGAGAGAGCCAGTACATATGGATGAGAGAGGCCACGCCCCTCTTGCATTTATCACAGAGCGGACTAATGCCAGGGTAGAATCGAGATAGTTTAGATTTAGACATATGGGCTCTATGAACAATCTTAAACTGTAAATGGCAATGGCGAGCACAAAGAGAGGTTGAGTTAACCAATTTGAGAACTGAGTCCCAGCTCTCCTCGGATAAGGAGATATTTAAATCCTGCTCCCAGGCCAATTTAATTTTATCCACAGGGGCCCGTCGTAAGGCTGCTAGTTTATCTCGGATAATTGATATTAAATCTTTACCTAGTGGATTAATGGAAAGAAATAGGTCCATAGCATTTTTCGCAGGCATTTCAGGAAAGTTAGGAATTAAAGGAGCAATAAAGTGTCGGATTTGGAGATATCTGCAAAAGTGAGCGTTAGGCAGGTTGAACTTAACAGAGAGACGGTTTGCATTTTGATTTCCACAATTTCTCCAGCAAACAGGCAGGTTACTATCATGATGGAATTTCTGAGAGGGTGTAATAAAATATCTTATCAGGTTTTTCCATCCAAACTCCCTCCATTTATGTGAACTGGTACACTTCCATTGATACCTCCATATTATTATCCATTCTTCCTCAGATATAGTTATCCCTTCTTCCTTCTCCCATTTTGTTTTAATGTATGAAGTCGTGTGTGTTTTAAGATTTGACAGACCCTTACACACGCTTGAAATGATTCTACTACCGTTATCTGAACTATATGCTTTTCTAAACAGTCTATCAAACATGTACTTGCCTTGGTTACATTTTTCACCCTCCTATTAACATAATGTTGCATCTGAAAATACTGATGAATGTCTTGTTTTTCTAATAAGTGCTTCTCTATAAGCATTTCAAAACTGAAGTGTTCATTCTTTCATTATATTGCATAGAACTGTTATTCCTCGAGCTGTCCAGTCCTTAAATCTAGCATCCAGTGTATTTGGCGTAAAATCCTAGTCATGTATAAATGGATTTCAGCACGGCATTTGACATGGTACCCCATGCAAGGCTTATTGAGAAAATAAGGAGGCATGGGATCCAAGGGGAATTTGCTTTGTGGATCCAGAACTGGCTTGCCCACAGAAGGCAAAGAGTGGTTGTAAACAGGTCATATTCTGCATGGAGGTCAGTGACCAGTGTTGGGCCTCAGGAATCTGTTCTGGGACCCTTACTGTTCATGATTTTTATAAATGACCTGGATGAGGAAGTGGAGGGATGGGTTAGTAAGTTTGCTGATGACACAAAGGTTGGAGGTGTTGTGGATAGTGTGGACGGCTGTCAGAAGTTACAGTGGGACATTGATAGGATGCAAAACTGGATTGAAAAGTGGCAGATGGAGTTCAACACAGGTAAGTGTGGTGGTTTATTTTGGTAGGTTAAAATATGATGACAGAATATAGTATTAATGGTAAGATGCTTGGCGGTGTGGAGGATCAGAGGGATCTTGGGGTCTAAGTCCATAGCACACTCAAAGCTGCTGCGCAGGTTGACTCTGTGGTTAAGAAAGCATACGGCCTTCAACCGTGGGATTGAGTTTAGGAGCTGAGAGGTAATGTTGCTGCTATATAGGACCCTGGTCAGACCCCACTTGAAATACTGTGCTGAGTTCTGGTCACCTCACTATCGGATGGATGTGGAAACCATAGAAAGGGTTGCAGAGGAGATTTACAAGGATGTTGCCTGGATTGGGGAGCATGCCTTATGAGAACTGGTTGAATGAACTCGGCCTTTTTTCCTTGGAGATGACGGAGGATGAGAAGTGACCAGATAGAGATGATGAGAAGCATTGATCGTGTGGATAGTCAGAGGCTTTTTCCCAGGGTTAAAATGGCTAGCACATGAGGACACAGTTTTAAGGTGTTTGGAAGTAGGTACAGAGGAGATGTCAGGGTTAAGTTTTTTTGTGCGGAGAGTGGTGAGTACATGGAATGGGCTGCTGGCAACGGTCGTGGAGGTGGATACCTCCAAGAGATATTCCAGAATCTTCCAAGAGATTCCTGGATAGGTACACGGAGCTTAGCAAAATAGAGAGCTCTGGGTATCCCTAGGTAATTTCTACGGTCAGGACATGTTTGGCACAGCTTTGTGGGCTGAAGGGCCTGTATTGTGCTGTAGTTTTTCTATGAGTGATCTTGGGGTGTACTGCTCCGGAGAGGACCGCGAGCATGGGCTGCCTCATGCACAAGATCAGAGACGGGACCATAATTGACTCCATTTCGAAGCGGCGAGGAAGATTGAAGCATCGAGGCAAATGCAGTAGAGGTCAGTGTCACTCTCCATGGAGGCTAAAGATCAATGGTGGTTGGTAGCTGGGTCCATGGTGTTCAGGAGGCTGCAGGTCGGCGCATTTCAAAAGGCACAGGTCGGCACTGTGGCCGTTGCTCTTCACAGGACTAAATTTGTGCGACCACTCTTCTCATTTCTGGTAGGCGGATGTTTTCAACATTCTAAGATTAATGTGATTATTGGACTAATTAGTATTGCTCTCCTTCAATGTTCTGTGTTGTCTTTCTTGCTGCCGATTGGCGGGTTGGGGCTCAGTGTGGGCGATGTTTTGGTTTTTGTGCGAAGGAGGAGTTGGGGATTTGGGGTCTGATGTTCTTGGTGTTTATTACTGTGAGGGTGATCTGTTGGTTTTTGTGTAGGGGACAGGGGTTTGGTGCTGTTGATGCTGTTCTTTTTCAGAGGGAGGGTCTTTGGGGGGTTGGGGCTTTTGACATTATGGCTGCCATCTTATGGGTGGATATCTGTTGGTCTTTGCGCGAGAGAGGGGTAAGGGGTTTGGGGTTTGCGAGTTTTGTTTATTTTCCCTTTCTGTGGTTGATGTCTTTTCTTTCAACAACCCCTGTTGTTTTTCTGTATTTCATGGCTATCTGGAGAAAACTTGTATTGTGCATGCATACTTTGACAATAAAATGAGTCTATGAACCTATGACCCTGATATGTTAAGAGCATAATGATTGCAAGGGATAAAATTGGTCCTCTGGAAGATCAGAATGGTAATCTATGCATTGAGGCAAAAGAGACGAGGGAGATCTTAAATGGATGTTTTATATCTGTATTTACTTGAGAGATGAACACAGAGTCTATAGAAGTAAGGCAAAGCAGCAGAGATTTCATGGACTGTATACAGATTATAGAGGAGGAGGTGTTTGGTGATTTGAAGCAAATTAGGGTTGACTGATGTCCAAGGCCTGACAAGATGTTTCCTTGGACCCTGTGGGAGGCATGTGCAGAAATTGCAGGGGCCCTAGCAGAGATATTTAAACTATCCTTAGTGTCAGGTGAAGTAACGGAGGCTTGGAGGATAGCTGATATCCCACTGTTTAATAAAGGCTCTAAGAATAAGCCAGGAAATTTTAGGCCGGTGAGCCTATTGTAGTAGTGGGTAAGTTATTGTAACATATTCTAGGGGACTGGATGTATGGATATTTGAATAGAGAGGGACAATTTAGGGATAGTCAGCATGGTTTTTATGCTTGGTAGGTTGTGTGTCTAATCAATCTTAGAGATTTTTGATGAAGTTCCCAGGAAAGTTGATGAAGGTAAGAAGTGGATGTTGTCTACATTGACTTCAGCAAGTTGTTTGATAAAGTTTTGCTTGGCATTCAAGTTAAATGGATTAGACATTGGTTCTGTGGGAGAAGCCAGAGATTGGGAGTAGATGGTTGCCTCTCTGACTGGAGGCCTGTGACTAGTGGAGTGCTCCAGGGATTGGTGCTGGGTCCATTGTTGTTTGTCATCTATACCAACGATCAGGATGATAATGTGGTTAAATGGATCAGCAAATTTGTGGATGACACCTAGATTGGGGTGTAGCGGACAGCGAGGAAGACTATCAAAGCCTACAGCAGGATCTGGACCAGCTTAAAAATTAGATGAAAAATGGCAGATAGAATTTAGTGCAGACAAGTGTGAGGTGTTGCACTTTGGGAGGAGCAACCAGGGTAGGTCTTATACATTTGAGTGGTAGGGCACTGAGGAATGTGGTAGAACAAAGGAATCTGGGAATACAGATCCATAATTCATTGATAGTGGCGACACAGGTAGAGAGGGTTGTAAAGAAAGCTTTTTGCACATTGGCCTTCATAAATCTAAGTACAGAGTACAGGAGATGGGATGTTAATTTGAAGTTGTATGAGACATTGGTGAGGCCTAATTTGGAGTACCATGTGCAGTTTTGGTCACCTACCTACGGGAAAGATGTAAATAAGATTGAAAGAGTACAGAGAAAATTTTTATGAACGTTACCAGGAATGAAGGACCTGAGTTATAAGGAAAGATTGAATAGATTAGAACTTTATTCCAAGAACATGAAATATTGAGGGGAAATTTAATAGAGCTGTACTAAATTATGAGGTATAATGCAAGCAGACTTTTTCCACTGACATTGTGTGGGATTAGATCTAGTGGTCATGGGTTAAGGGTAAAAGGTGAAGTGTTTAAGGGGAACATGAAGGGAAATTTCTTCACAGAAGGTGGTGAGATTGTAGAATGAGCTACCAGCACATGGTGGATTTGATTTTGGTTTCAACATTTAAGAAAAGTTTGGATAGGTACATGGATGGGAGGGGTACGGAGGGCTATGGTCCGGGTGCAGATCAATGGGACTAGACAGTTTAAATTATTTGGCATGGACTAGATGGGCCAAAGGGCCTATTTCTGCTGTAGTTTTCTATGCCTTTATGACTGTAAGTAGTCAATTGAATTCAGTATTTTGACTTAGTGGGAGAAGCCAGCGAATAATAATAGGTGGTAGCTTCTTGGTTTGGGGGATTGTGACCAGTGGCATGCAACAGGGATAAGTGCTGGATCTGCTCTTGTTTACCATACACATTAATGACTTGGTAGTAAACTGGATCAGCACATATGCAGATGACACCAAGATTGGGTATGTAGTGGACAGTCAGGAAGGCTATCAAAGCTGGCAAAGTGATCTGGACCAGCTGGGAAAATGGCAGATGGAATTTAACGCAGACAAGTGTGAGGTATTGCACTTTGGCCAGACAAACCAGGGTAGGATTTACACAGTGAGCGATAGGGCACTGAGGTGTGTGTAGAACAAAAGAATCTGGGAATATAGATCCATAATTCTTTGAAAGCAGCATCACAGGTTGATAGGGTCGTAAAGAAAGCTTTTAGCACATTGACCTTCATAGATCAAAGTATTGAGTACAGGAGTTGGGATGTTATGTTGAAGTTGTATAAGTCATTGGTGAGGCCAAATTTGGAGTGCTGTGTTGGGTTCAAGTTACCTGCCTACAGGAAAGATGTCAATAAGCTTGAAAGAGTGCAAAGAAAATTTACAAGAATGTTGCTGGGACATGAGGACCTGAATTATTGAGTAAGGTTTAATAGGTTAGGACTTCATTCCCTGGAGTGGAGGAGAATGAGGAGAGATCTTACAGAGGTTTCTGAGGGTGCTATGGTAGCATAGCAGTTAGTGTGATGCTATTATAGCCGTGTTCTTGCAGTTTGGAATTCAATCCTGCCATCCTCTGTAAGGAGTCTCCGTGCATCCTCCCCGTGAATGAGTAGGTTTTCTCCAGGTTGACCGGTTTCCTCCCACGGTCCAAAGACATAACAGGTAGGTTAATTGGTCATTGTAAATTGTCCTGTCGCTAAGTTAAGGTTAAATAGGGGTTTAAAAGCAAACACGAGGAAATCTGTAGATGCTGGAAATTTAAGCAACACACACAAAATGCTGGTGGAACACAGCAGGCCAGGCAGCATCTATAGGAAGAAGTACTGTTGACGTTTCGGGCCAAGACCCTTCATCGGGGGTTGCTGGGCAGTGTGGCTTGAAGGGCATTGTATCTCTAAAAAAAAGTACAAAATTATGTGGGGTGTAGATATGGTAAATACATACAAATTTTTTCCCATCAGGTTGGGCAAGACTAAAGCTTGAGGGGAAAGCTTTAAGGTGAAAGATGAAATATTTAAGTGAACCTGACTAGGAACTTCTTCGCTCAGAGCGTAGTGTGCATGTAGAACAAGTTGCCAGTAGATGCAGGCTCAATTGTAACATTTAAGAGAAGTTTGGATAGGTACATGGATGAGAGGGGTATAGAGGGCTCTGACTGAGGTGCAGGTGGATGGGAGTAGGCTTAAAAACAGGTTGGCATGGGCTAGTTAAACCAAATGGCCTCTTTCTGTGCTGTAGTGCTCAATGACTCTGACATCAAAGATCCATGTTGAAAGCCTGGAAAATATACACCATTTCCCATATCACAGGAAACATTCTGTCAACAAAGACAGATTTCATTAATAAAATTCACCACTCACACTATAGCCATGGCTTGTCTGATGCAAAGATGTTTGAAGATCAAGACCTCAGACCTATTACAATCCTCATGAATGAGATTAGTCTCTCAAAAGTAGATACCTCAATAGACTGAAGAGCAAATGCTTTTGTCTCCACAAAACTGTCCAATTGTGTTGTCAGAATATGTGAATATACACAGCAATAATGCCAAATTACATGCAGTTGACTTCATTGGGAAAGCCATGCAGTTTTAATTGCAGAGTACTGAAATAGACACTCTAGCCTCAACTTCGTAGCAGCCATCTCATCTAACTTGGCTCTCAGCTGTTAAATGTCTTACACAGTTGGAATATTCCTGTCCTCCAGAATATTCATCTCTGCAGTATATTGGTCCAGGTGTCCGTGACATTGAATATAATCAGTGGAAATCTTAGCATGGGCAGAATCTTTATTTACAAACACCAATCTGTTCTCCCTCAAACAAAAGTTTTTGTTCAGGTGGTGTGGCAATCCTCATCTTTGTCCTTATCTTCTTTTCTTAGCCATTTTTAGACTCATTCCAAAACTCCTTCCTCCAACTTTGCCCTCTTAATACCAGTAACCTATATCAGTCTATTTCATCATGTCACCATATTGCAAACATCTTTAAACCTATGACTGCATAGCTGAGTACAGCTCCAACATCATATTCAAGTTTGCTGTTGACACCATTGCTATGGTCCATATCAAAGGTGGTGATGAATCAGCATACAGGAAGGAGACTGAAAATCTGGCTGAGTGGTGTCACAACAACCTCTCACTCAGTGTCAGCAAGACCAAGGAACTGATTGTAGACTTCAGGAGAGGGAAACCAGAGGTCTATGATTCTGTCCTCATTGGGGGATCAGAGGTGGAGAGGGTCAGTAACTTTAAGTTCCTGGATGTCACTATTTCAGAGGACCTGCCCTGGACCCATCATATAAATGTAATTGCAAACAAAGCAGAACAGCACTTCTACTTTCTTAGAGTCTGCAGAGATTCGATATGACATGAAAAACCTTGACAAACTTCTATAGATGTGTAGTGGAAAGTGTATTGACTGGCTGCATTACAGTCTAGTATGGGAACACCAATGCCTTTGAACGGAAAATCCTACAAAAGGTAGTGGATTCAGCCCAGTACATCATGGGTAAAACCTTCCCATTCATTGAGCACATCTATCAGCCACCCAGGCCATGCTCTTTTCTCACTGCTGCCATCAGGTAAAAGGTACAGGTGCCTCAGTACTCAGATCTCCAGGTTCAAGAACAGTTACTACCCTTCAACCATCATGCTTTTGAACAAAAGAGGATAATTACATTCATCTATTAAGATGTTCCCACAACTGATGATCTCACTTTAAGGACTCATTATCTTGTTATTTCATGCTCTTGTTATTTATTGATATTTATTTATAGTTACATTTCAACAGTTTATTGTCTTCTATGCTCTTGCTCTTACATTGATCCTGTTTACAGTTATTATTCTATAGATTTACTGAGTATGCCCACAGGAAAAAGAATCTCTGGGTTGTATGTGGTGATGTTTATGTACTCTGATAATAAATTTTACTTTGAACTTTGAACATCCATAGCCTTGCCTACTCATCTCACCATCTTCCCACAGGAAAGTCATCTTTTCTAACTTAGACATCCAATTCCCTCTGCTCTGACTTCTACCCATCATAACATCTCTACTGTTGTTAGCCTGCTGAAGTGTGACCTGAATAGCTTGTTCTAACTACAACACTATTTGATTTTCTTTTGCCATAACCCCAGATAGCCGTTCTTTTAAAATTTCCCATCTGTTTATTACAAAATCAAACTATGCACAACTAAACCTCACTAACATCCTCAGCTAACAATTCTCACTATCCTAAATTCATATAGAAAAGCAGGGATCATCCATGGTTGTTTCTCTCCTTTCTGCAACCCTTTCTGACAGAAGGCATGAATTTCTTCATCCTTATAGAGTGCAGTCTTGCAAATTTCCCTTACTGCTATTTCACCTGCCTTCTTGGCCTGATCCTAATTTCTCTTATTGTCATAATTTTGCATTATTATATTTCAAATTTGCTTTTTTGAGTCACAGCTGCATTTCTTAGGTTAGAATTTTTCCACAAAGCTTCTGAAGGCTTTGTGTATGTTTTGCATTTGTAGAACATAGAACAGTACAACTTAGAACAGACACTTTGACCCATAATATCTGTGCCAACCATAAGGCAAATTTAAATTATTTCCATCCACCTGCACACAGCCCATGTTCCTCCATCGTTTGCCAGTTGATGGAGACCGAGAAAAGCAATTGTTTTCCAAGGAACTCATTTCTGAAGTGTTGGTTTGAAAACAAGTTCAACAGGAACATGCTGTTAAGTCAGTAATGATTTATTTAAATTGGCTCTTTGCCAAGGGTTTTTATATATGTGAACAGGATGTAAATGTTGCAGCAAAGGAACTTTTCTGGGATGAATAAATGTCCTCAATGACAGACTACTAATATAATCACTTGTCTGACATTAGTTTTATAAAGGAACACCTGTAAATAAAATGTAATCGGCATTAATTTTCATGTTTGTTTTCTTATCAAATACCAGAGTTTGGTAAATTATTGAAGAATTAATCACTGAGGGTTGGGCTTTCAAGATTTGGTTGCCAACTCATAAGTCCAAATGTATCTGACTTCCTGCCGTTGGACTTTGTGCATTGCAGAGTAAGTCTTACCAAACTGTATATTTAAAACCTTGCTAATTTGTTTATTTAAACTAATGGTACGAACGGAACTGGAGTCTATCGAAGCACTTGATTTCCTCAACAGCTATCGGAGAGTTTGCTTCTTCCAACTTCTGCACTTTCCGAGTGTGAATGGGAATGATGAGTCACCGATTGCTTTACTATATATAAAAAGAATAAAAGAAGTAAAAAGAAGCTACATTCTCTCTGTAAGTATATTCTGATTAAAATGTCAGCAGATGTATTACCCCTAAATTTGAAAGATAAGTCACAGTAATTAAAGAAACTTTGAAAACTTTTATTAATAATGAAACAAAGTTATAATGTTTGAAAAGTTAAAACTGGTGGAATTTAATTCCTTATCATGATTTAAATGAGGCAATATTTTAGTTAGATGCATGCAGTGAGCTAATTTTCTCTCCTTTGTTTCTTGGTTATGAAGATAATTGATCAGCATTTGGTTGTAAATGATTTCTATCAAAATGTCTTTGGAAATTACTACAGTCCAATGATCTCCTCTCTGATTATTCATTGCTTTTTCCAGATTTAAAAACAATAACTGCTGGAGTTGTGTTAAAGGGTCAACAAAATGTTATCCCTGTGACTGTCTTTAATGTCAAATTAAAACCTAACAATATATTTCTCAGCTCCCAGTCCCTTGGGAAAATTGGAAAACTCCATCGTAACTTTGTATTGGTAATAGTACAATAAGTACTTGTGTCCAAAATTTGACATCTTCTAATAAAATCCAGAGATGTTCTTTGTTATCTCCAGAGTCTGTGTCATCTGTTTATGTAATGGTAAATTGACAATGTAGTAACTGCAATTTCTAAGAAGTAGAGATCGTAACTTGTACACCATCTAGTGAATTGAATAAAATATGTTCAATTTTAAATATAAATAATGCTGCATGGAGGCTGCTAGAATCATAGGTGGGTGTAATTTCAGTTCTCTGCAGGTTATAAATGATTTAGAACACTCTATTTTTGTAATACATAGACAATAGACAATAGGTGCAGAAGTAGACCATTCAGCCCTTCGAGCCTGCACCGCCATTCTGAGATCATGGCTGATCATCTACTATCAATACCCGGTTCCTGCCTTGTCCCCATATCCCTTGATTCCTCTATCCATAAGATACCTATCTAGCTCCTTCTTGAAAGCATCCAGAGAATTGGCCTCCACTGCCTTCTGAGGCAGTGCATTCCTCACCCCCACAACTCTCTGGGAGAAGAAGTTTTTCCTTAACTCTGTCCTAAATGACCTACCCCTTATTCTTAAACCATGCCCTCTGGTACTGGACTCTCCCAGCATCTGGAACATATTTCCTGCCTCTATCTTGTCCAATCCCTTAATAATCTTATATGTTGCAATCAGATCCCCTCTCAATCTCCTTAATTCCAGCGTGTAAAAACCCAGTCTCTCTAACCTCTCTGCGTAAGACAGTCCGGACATCCCAGGAATTAACCTTGTGAATCTACGCTGCACTTCCTCTACAGCCAGGATGTCCTTCCTTAACCCTGGAGACCAAAACTGTACACAATACTCCAGGTGTGGTCTCACCAGGACCCTGTATAAATGCAAAAGGATTTCCTTGCTCTTGTACTCAATTCCCTTTGTAATGAAGGCCAACATTCCATTAGCCTTCTTCACTGCCTGCTGCACTTGCTCATTCACCTTCAGTGTCTGATGAACAAGGACTCCTAGATCTCTTTGTATTTCTCCCTTACCTAACTCTACACTGTTCAGATAATAATCTGCCTTCCTGTTCTTACTCCCAAAGTGGATAACCTCACACTTATTCACATTTAATGTCATCTGCCAAGTATCTGCCCACTCACCCAGCCTATCTAAGTCACCCTGAATTCTCCTAACATCCTCATCACATGTCACACTGCCACCCAGCTTAGTATCATCAGCAAACTTGCTGATGTTATTCTCAATGCCTTCATCCAAATCGTTGATGTAAATCGTAAACAGCTGTGGTCCCAATACCGAACCCTGTGGCACCCGACTAGTCACCACCTGCCATTCCGAGAAACACCCATTCACCGCTACCCTTTGCTTTCTATCTGCCAACCAGTTTTCTATCCATGTCAATATCTTCCCCTCAATGCCATGAGCTCTGATTTTACCCACCAATCTCCTATGTGGGACCTTATCAAATGCCTTCTGAAAATCGAGGTACACTACATCCACTGGATCTCCCTTGTCTAACTTCCTGGTTACATCCTCGAAAAACTCCAATGGATTAGTCAAGCATGATTTGCCCTTGGTAAATCCATGCTGGCTCGGCCCAATCCTATCACTGTTATCTAGATATGCCATTATTTCATCCCTAATAATGGACTCTAGCATCCTTCCCACCACCGATGTCAGGCTGACAGGACGATAGTTCTCTGTTTTCTCCCTCCCTCCTTTCTTAAAAAGTGGGATAACATTAGCCATTCTCCAATCCTCAGGAACTGATCCTGCATCTAAGGAACATTGGAAAATGATTACCAATGCATCCATAATTTCCAGAGCCACCTCCTTTAGTATCCTAGGATGCAGACCATCTGGACCTGGGGATTTGTTAGTCTTCAGTCCCATCAGTCTACTCATCACCGTTTCCTTCCTAATGTCAATCTGTTTCATTTCCTCTGTTACCCTATGTCCTTGGCCCACCCATATATCTGGGAGATTGCTTGTATCTTCCCTAGTGAAGACAGATCTAAAGTACTTATTAAATTCTTCTGCCATTTCTCTGTTTCCCATAACAATTTCACCCAATTCATTCTTCAAGGGCCCAACATTGTTCTTAACTATCTTCTTTCTCTTCACATACCTAAAAAAGCTTTTGCTATCCTCCTTTATATTCCTGGCTAGCTTGCATTTGTACCTCATTTTTTCTTCCTGTATTGCCTTTTTAGTTAAGTTCTGTTGTTCCTTAAAAATTTCCCAATCATCTGTCCTCCCACTCACCTTAGCTCTGTCATACTTTTTTTTTAATGCTATGCAATCTTTGACTTCCTTTGTCAACCACTGTGGCCCCTTTCCCCCCTTTGAATCCTTCCTTCTCCGGGGGATGAACTGATTTTGCACCTTGTGCATTGTTCCTAAGAATACCTGCCATTGCTGTTCCACTGTCTTTTCTGCTAGGATATCCGTCCATTTAACTTTGGCCAGCTCCTCCCTCATGGCTCCATAGTCTCCCTTGTTCAACTGCAACATTGACACCTCCGATCTGCCCTTATCCTTCTCAAATTGCAGATAAAAACTTATCATATTATGGTCACTACCTCCTAATGGCTCCTTTACTTCAAGATTGCTTATCAAATCCTGTTCATTACACAACACTAAACCCAGAATAGCCTTGTCCCTGGTCGGCTCTCGTACAAGCTGTTCCAAGAATGCATCCCGTAGGCACTCTACAAACTCCTTATCCTGGGGTCCAGCACCAACCTGATTCTCCCAGTTCACCTGCATGTTGAAATCCCCCATAACTACTGCGACATTACCTTTGCCACATGCCAATGTTAACTCCCTATTCAAATTGCACCCAATATCCATGCTACTGTTTGGTGGCCTTTAGACAACACCCATTAGGGTCTTTTTGCCCTTACTGTTCCTCAGTTCTATCCACACAGACTCTACTTCTCCTGATCCTATGTCCCCCCTTGCAAAGGACTGAATCTCATTCCTCACCAACAGGGCCACCCCACCCCCTCTGCCCACATTTCTGTCCCTACGATAGCACGTATACCCTTGTACATTCATTTCCCAGGTCTGATCTCCCTGCAGCCATGTCTCAGTTATCCCAACAACATCATAGTTACCCATTTGCACCTGAGCTTCAAGCTCATCTGCCTTATTTCTGACACTTTGTGCATTCAGATATAGAATTTTTAGCCCATTTCTCCTCTCCCTGTTTAAATCGCTGCCTATTGTGCTTAACCCAGCTCCCTGAACTCCCATCAGGCTATATGCTCCTTGAATTTTGTTGTCCTTCCTAAATTTACTTATTCTTTCTGCACATTTAACTCCATGTTCTGTCAGACCATCCCTCTGTACATGTGTCCTCCTTATCACTTGTTCTGCCTCACCTTTCTCTACTACACACTTAATATTCCGGAACCGTGTAGTCCCCACCTGTCCTTTATTCTTCATCTCGCTATTCTCTCTCACATTCTGGATCCCTGCCCCCTGCAAATTTAGTTTAAACCCCCCCCGAGCAGCACTAGCAAACTTTCCTGCAAGAATGTTAGTACCGCTCCAGTTCAGGTGTACTTCTTTCCATGCAAGCATCATTTCCAATTAGTATAGTGGATTCCAGTTAACTGGACAGTTATTTAATCGGGGCAGCCACTTATTTAGAACAACTTTTAAAGAACAGAAATTAATCAAGAAAATAGCTGGGGTTCCCTTCTTTTATTTGGGACAGCAAATGAACAATTTCACTACTTCAATGAGTTACGAACTACAAAGAATTTGAAGGTATCGACATTCATCTTTAATGTTACAATGAAAATGAAGATTTCGAGGATACATTTATCAACAGCATTGTATGAATGCAGTCCATTATCTGCACTAGGTGTCAGCACTGATTTTGTTCATTCACAGTCAAAAGAGTGCAACCTGGATAAATATTAGGAATAATATACATTTTTATAGTACTGTAGAATTGGTAATGTTCTAATTTGTTCTGTATTTCATTTAAATACATAATTTGTTACTCAGTTTGTCTTTTTTATACCTTTTGAACTATTTGCATGAAACTTCGGCTAATTGAGGCAGCCATTTAATTGGACCAAAATTTACTGGTCTCAATATGGCCCTATTAACTGGAATCCATTGTGTAGAGCATTTAGCGGGAACCAAGACAAGCATCTTTATTTGAATACAGTAACCTCAACCTGAATGTACAAATCAATTCTAAATATACAGACTCATTTGCAAAAGAAATTGAATGCTAAAGTGTAAGGATGGGTGGGATCAAAATGCTTGATTCAGCTTCAAGATTCAAATTAGCAGAATGAGTATGTCCTTGACCTTTGAGCCTTCTTCATAATTAAGCTGATTGTTATTGCAACTTAAAACAGTAACCTTTTACCTCCCTTGCTTATCAAGAATCAAATACGGTTTTTCATTGATTCTGTCGTGTTTCATAGTATTTACTGTAACTGCCCACAAAAAATTAATCTCAAGGTAGTACTGTATATGATGACATATATCTACTTAGATAATAAGTTGACATTGAACTTTGAACCTCTGCTTCCACCACCATTTGAGGAGGAGAGTTCCAATGACACATGCTCTCTGACAAAAATATCTCTCTCGCTGTTTTAAATGGCTGACTCTAATTCTTAATGACTCCTAAGTCTGTCTATAACTTATATAACTGAAACACGCATCCTACATTTGTATTCAATTTCCCTTACAAAAATTATAAACATTCTCTATTAGACGTCTCTAATTGCACACTAGAACCTTTTGCAAACTGTTTGACTATCCAAATGACAGAATCTCCAATGTGATATTAGAGAGAAAAATGAATGAAATCTCATTGCAGGCAAATCAGAAGAGCCTGTGATGAAAATTGATTTGGATCTAAATTGGCTCAACAATAGGAATCAGAGAATGAGGATTAGGGTTACCCTAATTAGGTTACCCTAATGCAAGGATGCTTACTGCCTGTTACGCTGCTGGCATTTAGGGCAACGATGGAGGTCCTACAACGTTGTCTGACTTGGCCACTCAGATGTAGAAGGACTCTTCATTGCTGTTTTCTGTAACAATTTTGTTTTACCAGTCAGGGCTGTTGGCCCTGAGCTGACCCCCTCACCTGGAGGACTGATAATCCACTCTTAGTCTGGCCTCTACCCTTTGACCTGTTTGACATGGTTGACCCTACCAAGAGCCAAAACACAAAGCCCTGATTCCAGCCAACATAATTCTCCAGGTCATTGAGGTAAGCAAGCCTCCAAACCATGGCAAGGTTGTGGTCCTCTTGGAGGGCTTTTGTAATTGCAAGTTTATAACTGGTTTTGTACCACAGGGATCAATGCTAGAGCTCTTGCTCTTTGTTAAATACTTTGATGATTTGCATGTGAATACAGAAGGCGTACTGCCATGAAATTCTGATAATGTGCTGTGCAGTTGTTAAGAAATCCCAGCGATTCAATATCTGGTTCATAGGACAATGTTTCTCATACTACTTTTGAATCCTTCAGGGTTCTGGTTCCAAGATTCACTTTAAACTCACTGGAGCCAGTTTCCTGTGCTCACTGAGGCCCTGATGCTCCTTTAAACATGAGTTCATTGAAAAAAATATTATACCACGTTATAACATTTTAAAAATGTAAATTAAAAGTATGTTGCAATATTAATAGGAATAAAATCCACTTGAGCATGGAATTTTAGTGTTTTAAGTGATATCTTTTGGTGAGGTTAGGACAAGGATCACTAACAGTGGCAGCTCTGGTAGTTGAGGTAGTTAAGATGGTATACAGGGTATATTGCTTTCATTAGCCATGCTATAGAATATAAAAGCAGGGACGTTATGGTACATCATTTGGTTGGGCCTGCGGTACAATATTGATTGCCATGCAACAAAAAGGAAGCTTTTACACTGGAGAGGGTGCAGAGGAAATCCATCAGGATGTTGCCTGAGATGGTTCATTTCACTCATGAGCAGAGACAAGGCAGACTGGGTTTGTTTTGCCTGGAGTAGAAGGGGTAATCTGAGAGAGGTATACAAACCTATGAGGGGCATAGATAATGTCGGCACATTATCATTGGAATGTGGAACTCTCTTCCTCAGTGGGTGACGGAGGCAGAGACTTTCACAACAATTGCTTATCTAGATGAGCATTTAAATCATCAAAGCATCGGATCAAGTGCTGGAATGGGATTAGTATCAAGAGGTACTTGATCATTTGCATGGATGTGGTTTGCCCAATTGTCTGCTTCTCTGCTGAATAACTCCATAACTCTGTGAGCATTGGAACTAATGATTCCAGAGAGATGACAGAAATGTAGATGACAGTATTAATGCTACATGCTCCCAAACATGAGTTTGGAAGTTTAGTTCAAGATGCTGAAGTAATGGTCTGGATAGCAGCTAAAATGAATGGACATGACATATGGTTACATAGAAAATTCAAGTTACAGGGGCATGACCAAAGTTGGTATCAAATACACTAAGATTGTTCAGAACAGAGAAAAATATAAGAAAGCCCAGTTTTCATTTTGGAGGTAATTTGGCAGGATAGGGCTGATCTTGAAGTTTGGAAGCAACAAACTAATATTCTAATCTGGCGAGAGAGAGAGAGAGAGAGAGAGAGAGAGAGAGAGAGAGAGAGAGAGAGAGAGCGAGAGCGAGAGAGAGAGAGAGAGAGAGAGAGAGAGAGAGAGAGCGAGAGAGAGAGAGAGCGAGAGAGAGAGAGAGAGAGAGAGAGAGAGAGAGAGAGAGGGAGAAAATGATTGAGTCCTAAATCTGTTTTAAGGAAAAGGTATCAGTCGACACACACCATAGCTTGATCCAGAGTTCAGTAGAAATGAGTGTGGATCTAGCTGATCAGTAAAACACTCTAGCTGATCCAGAACCCCAATACAATCAACAACAATACGAGTAGGTGAATAACCAGCAGAACAAATACTGTAGCAGAATAAGCAGGCAAATATGAGATCATCCAATTTACAAAATACTGATAATTAAGTAAACTATTTAATTTACACAACAGCAGGTCAGAAACTAGAACTGAGGTAACTATAGATTACAGTACAGAAATTAGGAACAAAATATTAATAATTTTGGACCTTCAGAAGAGAGGAAAAGCATCACAAAAGAGGCAATATGTCTGATACCCACATCTCAGCAGAGGAAGACTGAGAAACTGGTGGAAAGAAAACCTGTCAGAATTTCAGAAAGGAAGGGGCAGCACAGTATCAGCAACCCAGGCTTTTATTCCCATTGCTGTCTGTAAGGAGTTTGTACGTTCTCCCCGTGACTGCATGGGTTTCCTTTGGGTGGTCCGGTTTCCTCCCACAGTCTAAAGATGTACCAGTTGGGTAGGTTAATAGGTCATTGTAAATTGTCCCATGATTAGACCGGGATTAAACTGGGGATTGCTGGGCAGTGTGTCTTAAAGGGCCGGGATGGCCTATTTCATGCAGTATATCAATAAACAATAAACACTAACAGGTGAGAGGTCAGCTATGAACTTGAAACAGTTATATGGAAAACTAAGCAGTGGAGTCATAGTGGGGTTCAGTGGAGCTGTGTGTTTATTCTTATCATGGGAAGGTATTACTAGGTAGTGGGAAGAAAATATTCAAGTATGTTCAAAGTTCAAAGTAAAATTTATTATTGGAGTACATACATGTCACCACATACAACACCGATATTCTTTTTCCTGTGGGCATATTTAGCAAATCTATAGAACAGTAACTGTTAAACAGCATCAATGAATAACAAATTGTCTAAATGCAAATAAATAATGAGTATGAAATAAAAAGATAAGGAGTCCTTAAAGTGAAACCATCGATTGTGGGAACACCAGAAATGGAATGAGTGTAGTTATCCTCTTTTGTTCAAGAGCCTTATGGTTGAGGGGTAGTAACAGTTCTTGAACCTGATGGTGTGAGTCCTGAGGTACTTGTACCTTCTACCTGATGGTAGCTGCAGAAAGAGAGCATGGCCTGGGTGGCGAGGAACTTAGATGATGCATGCTGCTTTTCTACGGCAACATTTCATGTAGATGTGCTCATTGGTTGAGAGGGCTTTACCCATGATGTACTGGGCCGAATCTACTACCTTTTGTAGGGTCTTCTGCTCAAAGGCATTGGTGTTCCCATACCAGGCCCTAATGTACCCAGTCAATACACTTAACACCACACACTTACAGCAGTTTGCCGGGGTTTTGAAGGTTTGGATGTGCTTGAGATCATGAAAATAATTACAACATTCTGCTAACTCCTGCCTGGGAATCCCTGGCCCAACATGCTCGATTGGAGAATGAACATTCAGTCATGTGCCAGGAACATACAAAAGTTCAGGGTAAATGGTGGAAAAATGCACAACCTCTCCACCTATCAGTGGTTGAGACTACATGTCCCATATTAGTCACATCAGTCACCTTAGAACCAACAAAACTGTCCTGGAAACAAGTAATCCTTGATCTCAACGGTCAGATATTCTGGAAAAGGTACAGTTCAAATTTTTTAAATGCAGATTGAGCAGTGGGTCTTACACAAGGTAACATAAACCAATGTTTTGGGATTCCATTTACCAACTATCAAATCAGGATGATATACAGTATAGAAGAGGAAATGAAATTTAAAATAGAAAGGTCAAAGGGCAGCCAGGTTGTAAGCTTGATTTGTCATTCATCATTGCCTTTATGGAGGATGTTTGCTCTGCTGAATGCTTCTTGAATTTTCTGTCTTTAGTTTCAATTTCAAGTTTACACATTCTGTTTCCATGAATAATGACTAGTTTCTAAAGAATCATATCTAGTTTATGGGCTATTATTCCCAGTAGCAGTCAGCATCTATGAGAACAAGTAAGAAAATTGACCATATTTTTCACCTAACAGCTACGATTGTTTGAAGATGGCTGACTGATTCCACCTGCAGCTATGATGACTCACTGATGGTTTGTTTTGTTGAACCAGTTTCATTCACGTCACTTAGTAACCTAGCAAGAAAGTATCCAATTCCCTGTCAGTACTTCACTCTTGGGTTCAATACAGTAATCCCTCCCAGCTATTTCCTTGGATACATTTTTTTAAATCTATGCTGCTGTTAGGCGATGACTTTGAACATACAAAGAAGAATTATCTACCATTGAAACACAAAGTCAGCTTTGGATACCTTTAATTCACACACAATCATGAAGGATAGCTGCAAGAAAGTTACAATGGAGGATTTAGGAGGCTGGCAAAACAACCTGTACGTAGTTTAGAGTATGATCTAGCCCTTGAGATCTAGGTATAGTAATTGTTTTATCTTTTTGCATTGTATTAAACTGCAGATTTAAAATAAGAAAAATCTAAATCTCTTATCCTAAGTCTTTGTCCTCTAGTTTTATTCACCTCTAATATAGGGGAAAGTTTCCTGCAGTCTACCTTATTCACACCTTTCATAATTTTATATACCTCAATCTTAACTTCCTCTGCTGCAGAAAAGTGACTCAGCCTTCCCAGTCTCTTCTCATTAACAGTCTCTTTACATCCCAGGCAAAATCCTGGTGAATTTCAATGCCGTATTATATACATCAATGAGTAGAAAATATTGAGATGTGCTGAGTTGTAACTCTCCCATGGTGGGATTAGGCTTGTTAATAGTCGTAATTCACCACCCCATAGAAGGCAGTGCACAGTTCCCATTGAATAAAAGGTTTTGGTTTCAGGCACAGGGGGTGAAAGAAATAACGCTTTGTTTCCTTTGAAATAAATATATTTAATCATGCAGGTTAAGAAGGTTCCACCCTAAAAGAAAGGTCTATTCCATTCTTAAAGCATTTTAGCATGTTTTTTTTGCCATTGATGACAGCAAAATGGAATTTATAAGTTCTGAATATCACAGAATATATAAATAATTTTAATTTGTTTGAAAGAAAATGCAGAACAATATCTGGCTGCCTTGGTGGATCCAGATGTGACATCCCAGGCTCCTTGCAATTAAGAAACAAGAAAGGAAATAAATATTTATATATATCATTTTCCACCATACCACACTCTAAAGCAGCATGTTTGAGCTTAGAATATTGGCAAACACTTCCTTGATTAGCTGGGAATGAACTACTGCTGCTTATCCTTTTCCCTAAGGAGTGCTGAGAGAGTCACTTAATTTACAAAGATAATGGTTTCCACTTCAGTGTCATTGTTTGATGTACCAACTCCCAAGAAACCTGTGCTACACAATAGTCGTTCTGCAGAGCTCTGGGAAGAGCTTTTACCACAATGGTGCATGTTGGAAATTGAAAAAGAAAATGAAAAATTGTAAAAGACACTTAGCATATCAGCCAGCAACTAGATGGAGATATTTGGAAATGGCCTTGTCAATTAGGTTGATTAATAGTGTATTTCAAAACTAAGGAACAGGTTATTGGCTGTTGTTGTTGCTGCCATTCCTTCTCCCTACTGCCTTTACTTCCCTCTTCTTCTCCCTCTTTCTGTTACGATGACAGCACAGATCATTGACAAATTTGACAGATGGCTATGTAAGGGTTGTGGTTGTAATGATCATGAAGTTTCAATTTTTGCGGGCTGTGTATATTTTGCCAAGGACAAAGACTTGTCCTTGTAGCAAAGACTTCTTCTAGTAGTTCCTGGAAGTTGTTGGTGGGAAGATCGTTCCTTGGTAAGTTTAAGATTATCCTGGAGGTTAGCACTAAGTTGTGAAGAAAACAGGGACATCTCTTTTTCTCTTATTAGCAAGAGAGCGGGCCTGTAGTATGTTAAATACTGGGTGAACAACTAGTCTTGGGATACGGCAAGCCTGTGTCTTTATTGATGCTTGAGTGCTCGTGGGGGGGGTGGGGGGAGAGGGGATCGTTGCTTTGCTGCTGCTTATGCATGGGAGGGGGGGGCTTTGGGGTTCTAACATTTAACTGTCATTCATTCTTTGGGGCACTCCTCTGTTTTTGTGAATGTTTGTGAAGAAAAAGAATCTCAGGATATACAGGTATATTGTATACATTTCTCTGACATTAAATGTACCTATTGAACCCTATTGAAACAAAAATCTTGGACTTTTATTTCTGCCCAAAACCTCTGAGACTGATGTTATCTCGGAAATAACTCTGTACTTGGTTTTTTTACACCTAGGTTAGGAAACTTCAATGAAAGTACAGCTTAAGACCATAAGATATAGGAGTAGAATTAGGCCTATTGAGTCTGCTCCACCATTTCATCATGCTGATCCATTTTCCCATCAGCCCCAATCTCCTGCTTTTCCCTGTATCCCTTCATGCTTTGGCTAATCAAGAATCTATCAAATTGTGCCTTAAATATGCCAAATGACTCGGCCTCTGCAGTTGCCTGTGGCAATGAATTCCACAGAATCACCACTCTCTGGTTAAATAAATACTTACTCATCTCTGTTTAAAAGGGTGTTCCTCTATTCTGAGGCTGTGTCCTCTGAGATTCCCCCACCATGGGAAACATCCTCTCCACATCCATTCTTCCAAGGCCTTTCACCATTCAATAGTTTCCAATGAGGTCACCCCTCATTCTTCTAATTCCAATGAGTACAGGCCCAGCACCATCAAATGCTCCTCATATGATAAGCCTTTCAATCCGGAAATCATTTTCGTGAAGCTCCTTTGAACCCTCTCCAATGTCAGCACATCCTTTCTTAGATAAGGGGCCCAAAGCTGCTCACAATACTCCAATATCAGAACTTACTGTTCTGATATTGTCCATGATAGACATTTGCTCGAAACTGAAGTACATATTGTTTGACTTCAGTATGTCATGTGTTCAGCTGCTGCTATTTGATTTGTGTGTGTGTGTGTGTGTGCTGCTGAAGAAGCAGGTTTTTATTAATATAGTTAGAATAACATGGTCAATATTGGATTCACAAGAGACTGCAGATGCTGGAATCCAGAGCAACAGATAATACACTGGAGGAACTCAGTGGGTCATGCAGATCTGTTGAGGAAAGAAATTGTCAATATTTCATGTTGAAACCTTGCATCATTAAAAAGAGAAGGCAAGTGGTGAGAAATGATTCTGAAGCGATTGGTGAACTGAGGAGGGTTGCAAAATCACAGGTCTTCTAATTCCATCCTGTTACTAGATTATTCAGAAGTGTTCTTTTATGCAAAAATGGAGACAAAGAGTAAATATAAACAGAAGACAAAAAAAGCATCTCTTCAAGGAAAGAGAGGGCTTCTCTTCATAACACTTTGGAAGAGAAATTAGATTGAAGTAAACACCAAATGCAAGAACAAAATATGATAGAGGTTGAATATTTGTTTTGAGAATTGCTTATTGACCTAAAACATTAACTCTTCTCTCTCCACAGAGGCTGCCGAACTTGTTGACTATTTCAGCATTTTATAGTCAACGTTTAAGGTCATTGCTTTTCCGACCTCCAATGGGTTCATAGGTAAGTGTAATACACAAAACACATATAGAGTGCAAGTTACTTAGTTCGGAAATGGAGAGACTGAAGTCCCTGCCATGAGATACGGTATCTCATAGGTGCTTCAGCTATTAACTCCAGCTCTCCTATCATGATGGCTACAATAACTGGTACTTAACAGTAAAACAGAGACAGAGATAGATGGAGGCAGATTTTAAAAAAAGGGCAGATTGTAGTGGTGTGCTACACACAGCGCTAAAATAACGACACGGAGTCGGTAAACTGCAATTAAAGATGATTTTATTCGAACTTCACAGCCTTGCTTTAAAGCCTCCCTCATCCCGCCCTCCCCGGGCGCGGATGCTGTAAGGGACACGTACTCACAAACCCCCGCAGGCTTTTTCCCTTTGTTGCGGACCTGGCCTTTGTGCCTGCGCACTGGCTATTTGTGAGTCGGTTCGAGTGCGCTAGGAAGTGGGTCGCCACATAACCCCCCCCCCCCCAGAACTGGCGATACACCCCCCAATGTCCACAGTCTGGGCCGGACCCTGTTTGGGAGGTCGGCCTCTGCGCCGCAGTGCCGGAAACTCGACCGGTTGCGCCAGGTCCACATGGGCTGGTTTGAGCCGGTCCACCGTGAAAACCTCCTCTCCCCCCAACGTCCAGCATGAACGTGGACCCGTTGTTCCTGAGCACCGTGAATGGCCCCTCGTAGGGCCGTTGCAGCGATGGCCGATGCCCGCCCCGTCGTACAAACACAAACTTACAGTTCTGCAGGTCTTTGGGTACGCAGGTCGGGTTCTGCCCATGCTGCGAAGTGGGTATGGGGGCCAGGGCACCGAGCCTCTCGCGTAGTCTGCCCAGGACTGCTGCGGGTTCTTCCTCTTGCCCCCTTGGGGCTAGTATGAACTCCCCGGGGATGAGCCGGGGTGCGCCGTACACCAACTCGGCCGACGAGGCGTGCAGATCATCTTTGGGCGCCGTGTGGATGCCGAGTAGGACCCAGGGAAGCTCGTCCGCCCAGTTAGCTCCTCGCAGGCGGGCCATGAGAGCCGACTTTAGGTGACGGTGGAAACGCTCCACTAGTCCGTTCGACTGTGGGTGGTAGGCAGTGGTGTGGTGCAGCTGAGACCCCAAAAGGCTGGCCATAGCTGACCACAGGCTGGAGGTGAACTGGGCGCCTCTGTCGGAGGTAATGTGGGCTGGTACACCAAAGTGGGACACCCAGGTGGCGATCAGTGCCCAGGCGCAAGATTCGGAGGTGGTGTGCGTGAGCAGGATCGCCTCTGGCCATCTCGTGAACCGGTCCACGATAGTCAGGAGGTGCCGCGCTCCGCGCGACACTGGCAGAGGGCCCACGATATCCACGTGAATGTGGTCGAAACGCCGGTGGGTGGGGTGGAACTGCTGCAGCAGAGCTTTGGTGTGCAGCTGCACCTTGGCCGTCTGGCAGTGCATGCACATTCTGGCCCATGCACTGACCTGCTTGTGGAGTCCGTGCCAAACGAACCGGTTGGCTACCAGCCGGACAGTTGTCCTGATGGAGGGGTGCGCTAAGTTATGAATGGAGTCGAAAACACGGCGCCGCCAGTTTGCCGAGATGACGGGACGGGGCTGGCCGGTGGCGACGTCACAGAGTAGGGTCCTCTCACCTGGGCCTACGGGGAAGTCCTGGAGCTGCAAACCGGAGACTGCGGTTCTGTAACTCGGGATGGGAGGGAGTGTAATGATGGGAGGACATTGAAACCCTGCAGGGGGACATAGATAGGCTGAGTGATTGGGCAGACATTTGGCAGATGAAATATAATACTGGCAAGTGTGAGGTCTTGCACTTTGGCAGGAAAAATAATAGAGCAAGTTATTATCTAAATGGAGAGAAACTGGAAAGTGCTTCTGTGCAAAGGGATCTGGGGGTCCTGGTGCAGGAAACACAAAAAGTTAGTATGCAAGTGCAGCAGGTGGTCAAGAAGGCCAATGGAATGCTGGCTTTTATTGCTAGGGGGATGGAGTATAAGAACAGGGAGGTCTTACTGCAGTTGTACCGGGTATTGGTGAGACCAAACCTGGAGTACTGCGTGCAGTTCTGGTGTCCATATTTAAGAAAGGACATACTGGCTCTCGAGGCAGTGCAGAGAAGGTTCACTAGGTTAATTCCGGGGATGGGTGGGTTGATGTATGATGAGAGGTTAAGTAGATTGGGACTCTACTCATTGGAGTTCCGAAGAATGAGAGGCGATCTTATTGAAACATATAAGATTGTGAAAGGGCTTGATCGGGTGGATGCGGGCAGAATGTTCCCAATGATGGGTGAAACTAGGACTAGGGAGCATAATCTTAAAATAAGGGGATGCCGTTCCAGGACTGAGATGCGGAGAAATTTCTTCACTCAGAGAGTGGTGGGGCTGTGGAATTTACTGCCCCAGAGAGCTGTGGAAGCTACTACACTCAATAAATTCAAAACGGAGATAGACATTTTCCTGGATAAAAATGGCATTAGGGGATACGGTGAGCGAGCAGGTAAGTGGACATGAGGCTAGGTTTAGATCAGCCATGTGATCTCCTGGACCAGTTTTCGATAGCCTGGATGGGTCGGAGAGGAATTTTCCAGATTTTTTCTCCTCAATTGGCAACTAGGTTTTTTTTCCCCGGGTGATCACATGGGTTTGGGCGGGATGAATAATAAAATAAAATGGGCGGCATGGTGCCCTGTTGGTTGGCACTGTTGCCTTGTGGGATTCGGTGAAAACTAGAGTTAAGATTGGATCAGCCATGATCTTGTTGAATGGCAGAGCAGGCTTGAGGGGCCGATTGGCCTACTCCTGCTCCTATCTCTTATGTTCTTATGTTCTTATGTATCTCCTCATCTGCCTGCTGTGCCTCTGCCAGCACCTCAAAGTCTACCCCTTGGGAAAGGGCATGAATGTTAGGGCGAGAGAGCACATCCGCCACGACATTGTCCTTACCCGAGACGTGCCGGACATCCGTCGTGTATTCAGAGATGTAGGACAGATGGCGCTGCTGGCGGGACGACCAGGGATCGGACACCTTCGTGAACGTAAAGGTAAGCGGCTTGTGGTCTGTGAACACGGTGAAGGGCCTACCTTCTAAGAAGTACCTGAAATGCCGGATTGCCAGTTATAGTGCCAACAGTTCCCGGTCGAAAGCACTGTATTTGAGCTCGGGTGGCCGCAGGTGTTTGCTGAAAAACGCCAGGGGTTGCCAGCGGCCCGCGATGAGTTGTTCCAGTACCCCACCGACTGCCATGTTAGATGCGTCCACCGTGAGGGCGGTAGGGACATCCATTCTGGGGTGCACTAGCATCGCGGCGTTCGTCAAGGCTTCCTTCATTTGAATGAAAGCGGTGGCGGACTCCTCGTCCCAGGCAATGTCCTTGCCCGGACCCGACAGCAGGGCGAACAGGCATGATTCGGGCAGCTGAAGGGAGGAAGCGGTGGTAGAAATTGACCATACCTACGGACTCCTGAAGGCCTTTGATCGTGGTGGGTCGGGGGAAATGGCGGACCGCATCTACCTTAGCAGGCAGAGGGGTTGCCCCATCTTTAGTAATCCTGTGGCCCAGGAAGTCAATGGTGTCGAGCCCGAACTGGCATTTGGCCGGGTTGATTGTTAGACCGTATTCACTCAGTCGGGCGTAGAGCTGACAGAGGTGGGACAGATGCTCCTGACGACGGCTGCTGGCTATGAGGATGTCGTCCAAATAGATGAATGCGAAGTCCAGGTCGCGTCCCACCGCGTCCATTAACCGCTGGAACGTCTGTGCGGCATTCTTCAGGCCGAACGGCATGCGGAGGAACTTGAAAAGGCCGAACGGGGTGATGAGAGCCGTTTTGGGGACGTCGTCCGGATGCATCGGGATTTGATGGTATCCTCGGACGAGGTCTACCTTGGAGAAGATCCGGGCGCCGTACAGGTTTGCTGCAAAGTCCTGAATGTGCGGCACAGGGTAGCGGTCCGGTGTGGTAGCCTCGTTCAGCTTGCGGTAGTCGCCGCACGGTCTCCAGCCCCCTGTTGCTTTGGGCACCATGTGCAGGGGGGAGGCCCATGGACCACTGGATGATCCCCAATTCCTCCATCCTCTTGAACTCCTCCTTCGCCAGTCGGAGCTTGTCCGGGGGAAGCCGCCGAGCACGGGCGTGGAGGGGTGGTCCCTGGGCCGGGATGTGGGGCTGTACGCCGTGTCAGGGCATGGCTGCCGTGAACTGCGGTGCCAGAACTGATGGGAAATCCGCCAGGACTCTGGTGAAGTTGTTGTTGGACAGTGTGATGGAGCCGAGGTGTGGGGCTGGCAACTGGGCTTCTCGCAGGGAGAACGTCTGAAAGGTCTCGGCGTGGACCGGCCTCTGCCTCGGCAGGTCGACCAGCAGGCTGTGAGCTCACAAAAAATCCGCGCCCAGAAGCAGTTGGGCTACGGCGGCCAGTGTGAAGTCCCACGTGAACCGGCTGGAGCGTACGGGTGCCGTAGGTCCTTACCGTGCTGCCGTTCACGGCCCTCGGGGGGGACCTGGTGCCCTGTTGCGGGTGTCATAACTCGTCGGAGGTAAGACGCTGATCTCGGCACCGGTGTCGACCAAAAAAACGGCGTCCCGACCTCTTGTCCCACACATACAGGAGGCTATCCCAATGGCCAGCCGCTGTAGCCATCAGCGGCGGCTGGCCCTGGCGTTTCCCGGGAACTGGCAGGGCGGGCGACAACGGCGGGCTTCTGCGCCCCACCGCTGGTGGTAGAAACACCAGTGTTCATTGGGCTCCCCACCCCTGCCTCTGGGGCTAGCGGGCTCTGCGGCTGGGCCTGGACTGGTTTGCTGCTGGGAGTGTGGCCTGTTGATCTGTGCGATGGACGCCCCACTCACCTTCTTGGCGTTCCACAGCAAGTCCGCCCGGGTTGCCACCTTCCGGGGGTTGCTGAAATCCGCGTCGGACAGCAGCAGGCGTATGTCCTCGGGCAGCTGCTCCAGGAATGCCTGCTCAAACATGAGGCAGGGTGTGTGTCCGCCGGCCAAAGACAACATCTCATTCATTAAAGCCGATGGAGGTCTGTCTCCCAAGCCATCCAGGTGCAGTAAGCGGGCAGCCCGCTCGCGCCGTGAGAGTCCGAAAGTCCTTAGGAGCAGGGCTTTGAATTCCGTGTACTTGCCGTCCGCCAGGGGAGACTGTACGTACTCCGCAACCTGGGCCGCTGTGTCCTGGTCGAGGGAGCTCACCACGTAGTAGTAACGGGTGTCCTCTGAGGTTATCTGCCCAACGTGGAATTGGGCTTCTGCTTGCTGGAACCATAGGTGAGGTCGCAGCGTCCAGAAGCTTGGCAGTTTCAACAAAACCGCATGAACAGATGCGGCGTCGGTCGTCTCTGGTCCAAAAATCATTTGGACCGTCGGGGTCACCAATTGTAGCGGTGTGCTACACGCAGCGCTAAAATAACGACACGGAGTCGGTAAACTGCAATTAAAGATGATTTTATTCGAACTTCACAGCCTTGCTTTAAAGCCTCCCTCATCCCGCCCTCCCCAGGCGCGGATGCTCTAAGGGACACAAACTCACAAACCCCCGCAGGCTTTTTCCCTTTATCGCGGACCTGGCCTTTGTGCCTGTGCACTGGCTATTTGTGAGTCGGTTGGAGTGCGCTAGGAAGTGGGTCGCCACAAGATAAAAATAAGTTGGAAGTAGGGAAGGTTGATTGTGCAGGGCTAACATATAAAATTGGATTACTTGATACCTACATTGACTGGAATTTATGTATTGATGTAATAGGGGATATCAATATTGTGTGTGCAGATCAAAACCTGCAGGCTACAGAACAACCTTTGATCTCAAGACCAAAGTCTAGCTGAACTGTTAGTCAGCTTGTAGGATTGGGTGATAAGAGAGAGTGAAAGTGGCCCATTGAAATCCATGATATTGCTACTAGTAAGAATTGTTATAAAGTCCATGCAATACCACTTTCCTGATGGCTGCTTGGGATTGGTTCAGATAAACTCATAATAACCTGAACAATTAAAATACGAGCTACTAGGATCAAAACTGAACATTTCCATACATGTAACATGTGTGTGAGGTTCTACTGCATGAAGAAAAGAGACACCAAGAAAGGATAAACATAACTAAATTTTCCTGGATTGTTCTAAGTTAGCTGATCTCAAGATCTATGATGCTGGATGAGGATGGATCCTGTACAGTTCAGTAATTCTGTGTTGAGTGATAATATTCTGTGTTGAGTGCTCATTGCAACATACCACTGTAAAATTCTTCAGACTTATGTCCACTTCAGATCATTGATGTTCTCTAATCATTGGATGCTTTTATGTAATCTAATACCACCCAGCCAAATATAGTCTTTTCTCTTTCTTAATAATTGCTAGAAAGTGTAACCATCTGGGCTTTCTTCTAAAATTATTTCTAGAAAATCCTGATTCACAACTCTATAAATGTTTTATGAAAACGCATTTCTTGGAGCAAATCTTTAATTATCACATTATCACATAAACCCTTACATTGGCTTGGCATTCAAGTTTACCGGATGATATTACAACCAAGAAATACAGTCTTTTTAATGTATTTTGCACTAAAGGTTCTTGTTTCAATCCTTGGAGCAAAGAAATAAAAGCAGGAAAACAGGTTTGTTCACTGAAACAATCAGCTTCTTTTATCTTTGAACTGCAGTAAATATATTCATAACATTTCTTTCATGCAACTTTGCTGCAATTTGTTGGTCTTTGTTCAGTAATATTGTGCAATTTTTAAACTCCATCTAGACTCCTGAAGACAATTACCACATGGAGCTGCCTTTTACTAACCTTGAAGTGGCTTTCATCTTGTTGGCCTTTGTGATTTTCTCGCTCTTTACTTTAATGTCTATCTACAGTAACCCAGAGGTGGCAACGACAGGTATGTCTTTTCAGTCATATAATGTTGTACATTAAGCAGTCATATGTTAACCTTGCAGAGACTGGGAGCGGAATAATTGTATTGGTTGCTGTTCCATGAGAAACTATTACAAGGACAATTCAGCTCCTTATAGTTCAAGCAAAAGCTAATGTTATCTTTTGCAAAAGTTCACTTAACAATGAACTGTGTTTTCTTAGAGCCAAGAATTTCTTAGTGATCGTCATAATAAAATTCTTCTATTAACCCCTGCACAACTTTAAAAACTGAGAGGAAAACCATGCAGGTAATTGCCACTCAATGTAATTGTGTGTATACTAGATAAGAGCAGATTCTGGTTCAGTTAAATATCCTGGCAACATTTAGAACTGATTTTCCTGTGATCTCTGAATTGTATGGCAGGCCAGAAGTTTACACTGCAGGTAGATAGATAGATAGATACTTTATTCATCCCCATGGGGAAATTCAACTTTTTTTCCAATGTCCCATACACTTGTTGTAGCAAAACTAATAACATACAATACTTAACTCAGTAAAAAATATGATATGCATCTAAATCACTATCTCAAAAAGCATTAATAATAGCTTTTAAAAAGTTCTTAAGTCCTGGCGGTTGAATTGTAAAGCCTAATGGCATTGGGGAGTGCTGTTTGACCTGACACTGCTTGCAATTTAGAATCACGGACGCATGCAGCACAGAAATGGGGACTTCTGGCCCATCTCACCCATGCTGACCATAATGCCTTTCCATGCTAATCCCATTAGACAAGGTTAGACACACATTCCTCTATTCCTTTCCTACTCAATCAAATGCTTTTTAAATATTGCAATGTAGTCCATCTCCACTACCTCATCTGCCATCTCATTCCAGTAATTTACTACCCTCTGTGTGAAAAAAAAATTACGTCTCAGAGTTCCTTAAGTTTCTCCCATCTCAGCTTAGACCTGTGCCCTCTAATTTTAGACTACTCTCCCTTGGGAAAAAGATTCTGACTACCTATCCTATATATGTGCCAGAAAATAACCCAGGCCTATCTAATCTCTTGTTATAACTACTGTCGTCTTTGACCTTAATCAGAAGGAAGTAAAATATAATCAAAAAGTCTAATGGATATTCAGATTCAGATTCACTTGCTTATCATACATACAGCAAGACACTCAGTGAAATATGTTATTTGCATTAATAACCAGCTTAACCTCAGGACGTGCTGGGAGCAGCCTCCAAGTGGCAGCTCACACTCCAGCACCAACACAGCACACCCACAACATTCAGCAGAACAACACAAGCAACAATGTCAACAATAGACAACAACAGCAAAACAAACCCCTTCTTTCTCACCCACACACAGACAGACCCCCAAACCCAGGACAGGCCACCTCCGAGCCTCCTACCTCCAGTGGACTTCTGGACTCACAGACTTGTAGAGTCTCTGACTTCTGGACATGCATTCCACCTCCCTCCCCCCCGCACTCCCAGAGCTGCAACCATCAGGCCCCTGAATTCCAGGCCTCAAACTCAGGACTCACGTGATCCTCGGATTTACCAACCTGGGGTGCCTGTGCTCCTCGTGACTCCTGCCTGCGTAGACCTTCAATCCCAGGACCTGCCTACCTGAGGGATCACAAGCCCTTGTCCATGACCTTGGTGACTGATTACCAGGATTGCTGGACTTCATGCACAGTGCTTGCCAACCCAACATCCATACACTGTTGGCCACCAACCACAATCTCTCCAATCCAGACTCCGGCCTGACCTCTAACTCTCCCCTTGTCTCTGTCTCTAAACACTACATAACCCCTAACTCACTGCGCTATCCCCAAAAGTATTTGTGTTTTATCTCAAAAGCCTGGCGTACAAAGGTGATGTGATGCTTCATTACAGAGGGCTTTAGTAATATCCACAGAGATTTGAGGCACAGTATCACAGGAAGAATTGTTTACCAAACTCTGCTTCCTATTCTACTATTCTATGTACATATTTTAGAATGGAATACTACCAATATAAACTCATCATAATAAAACTAAACCCACCAACACAGTAACAGTGTACCTCCAAATTGTCTCACAGAGTTTCTCATTGCATGCTACAAATAAACTCTACTGCAGCAGTCCCTGGCCTTTGAGTCATGACCAAAATTGAGGTTGCAAAGATAAAAAGAGGGTTTACAAGGATGTTTGAAGTCATATTACTTTGGTATTTTTTTCATCTGTTCACCTTTCACTTTCTCTATGCTTAAATCATGTTTGATTTGTAACTTCTCCCAGATCTGATGAAAAAAGATTCTCCAGCCTGAAGCATTAATCCTGTTTTTCTCTATTAGCTGCTGCCTGGCTTGCTCAATGTTTCCAACGTTTTCTGCTTTTTCCCCACATTTCTATCATCTGCAACATTGTTTATGATGTTGTACCAATCATCTATTTTCCTCCTTTCTACTGGATTGTATACAGTAGGGTGGTGTGTAAGTGAATTTGTGACTTGTGTTCTGTTATAATCTTGCTTGGTAAACTTTATCTGGAAATCCAAATCTTCAGCTTGTGAATGATAGCTGCTTATTTCCAAGAATCAGAGCAAGAGGCTGAGAGTGAAGGAGTAAGGAATCTCGGAGAGAAGCCATTTTTTTTTACTTTGCTCGGGGAAAAGAGGCTGGACTGCGCAGGCACGTGACATAGAGTGCCAAAGGTTTAAAAAGGCAACCACCATATCCAGCAGGCAGTGGAGTGAGAGGGAGCAGAGTTGGACAGCTTTGGCTCAACAGGCTTTGGCATGAACAGGCAGAGGCGAAGGTAGGTTCCGGTAAGTTTCCGTTTGTTTAGAGTAGAGAGAATGCCAGGCAGGATATTGGAATGCTCCTCTTGCAGGATGTGGGAAGTCAGGGAGACCTCCGGTGTCCCTGACAGCGACACCTGCAAGAAGTGCATCCAACTGCAGCTCCTAACAAACCGCGTTAGGGAACTGGAGCAGGAGCTGGATGACCTCCAGATCATTTGGAAGAATGAGAAGTTTATAGATAGTAGCTACAGGGAGGCAGTTACGCCAAAGGAGCAGCGCACAGGTAATTGGGTTACCGTCAGGCGAGGGAAGGGGAAAGGGCAGGCAGAGCAGGGCTCCCTTGTGGCCATTCCCCTCAACAATTTGGATACCAATTTGGATACTTTTAGGGGGGATGACTTACCTGGGACAAGCTGTGGCAGCTGGATCTCTGGCACTGAGCTTGGTAGGAAGTTAAAAAGCAGGACCTCGAGAATGGTAATCTCAGGATTGCTACCTGTGCCACGTGCCAGTGAGGGTAAGAATAGGATGCTCTGGAGGATGAACACGTGGCTGAGGAACTGGGGTAGGGGGCAATGTTTCAGATTTCAGGATCTTTGGGACCTCTTCTGGGGCAGGTGCGACCTGTACAAGAGAGACAGGTTACACCTGAACTACAGGGGGACCAATATCCTTGCAGGGAGGTTTGCTAGTGCTATTGGGGAGGGTTTAAAGTAGATTTGCAGGGGGGTGGGAACCAGAGTGACAGAGCAGATAGTGGAGCGGGGGTGAAAATAAATGATGTTAAAAGTTCATGCAAAGTCGCGAATAGAAGGTTTGTGTGTGATGGTAATAATCTGAGGTGTGTCTATTTCAATACGAGGAGTATTGTGGGGAAGGCAGATGAGCTGAGGGCGTGGATTGACACATGGAATTACGACATTATAGCCATCAGTTAAACTTGGCTACAGGAGGGGCAGGACTGGCAGCTTAATGTTCTGGGGTTCCAATGTTTCAGACGTGATAGAGGTGATAGATGTGAAGGGTGAGAGGTTGCATTGCTAGTCAGGGAAAATATTACAGCAGTGCTTAGGCAGGACAGATTAGAGGGCTTGTCTACCGAGGCCATATGGGTGGAGTTGAGAAACAGGAAAGGTATGACCACATTAATGGGGTTGTATTATAGACCACCCAATAGTCAGCGAGAATTGGAGGAGCAAATCTGCAGAGAGATAGCAGACAACTATCTGTAATAGTAGGGGATTTTAATTTTTCGCATATTGATTGGGACTCCCATACTGTTAAAGGCCTAGACGGGTTAGAGTTTGTAAAATGTGTTCAGGAAGGTTTTCTAAATCAATATGTAGAAGTACCAAATGGAGAGGATGCAATATTAGATCTCCTATTAGGAAACGAGTTAGGACAGGTGACGGAAGTATGTTTAGGGGAACACTTTGGTTCCAGTGATCATAACACCATTAGTTTCAACTTGATCATGGATAAAGATAGATCTGGTCCTCGGGTTGAGGTTCTAAACTGGAAAAAGGCCAAATTTGAAGAAATGAGAAAGGATCTAAAGCGTGGATTGGAACAGGTTGTGCTCTGGCAAGGATGTGATTGGTAAGTGGGAGGCCTTCAAAGGAGAAATTTTGAGAGTGCAGAGTTTGTATGTTCCTGTCAGGATTAAAGGCAAAGTGAATAAGGATAAGGAACCTTGGTTCTCGACGGATATTAGAACTCTGATAAAGAAGAAGAGAGAGATGTATAACATGTAAAGGCAACAGGGAGAAAATAAGGTGCTTGAGGAGTATAAAAAGTGCAAAAAAATACTTAAGAAAGAAATCAGGAGGGCTAAAAGAAGACATGAGGTTGCTTTGGCAGTTAAGGTGAAGGATAATCCTAAGAGCTTCTACAGGTATAGTAAGAGCAAAAGGATAGCAAGGGATAAAATTGGTCCTCTTGAAGATCAGAGTGGTCGGCTATGTATGGAACCAATAGAAATGGGGGGATCTTAAATGAGTTTTTTGCATCCGTATTTACTAAGGAAACTGGCATGGAGTCTATGGAAATAAGGCAAACAGGTAGTGAGGCCATGGAACCTATACAGATTGAAGAGGAGGAGGTGTTTGCTGTCTTGAGGCAAATCAGAGTAGATAAATCCCCAGGACCTGACAGGGTTTTCCCTCGGACTTTGTAGGAGACTAGTGTTGAAATAGCAGGGGCCCTGGCAGATATATTTAAAATGTCGGTATCTACGGGTAAGGTGCCGAACGATTGGAGGATAGCTCATGTTGTTCTGTTGTTTTAAAAAAGGCTCTATAAGTAATCCTGGAAATTATAGGCCAGTAATTTTGACGTCACTAGTAGGTAAATTATTGGAAGGAGTACTAAGAGATAGGATCTACAAGTATTTGGATAGACAGGGACTTATTAGGGAGAGTCAACATGGTTTTGTGTGTGGTAGGTCATGGTTAACCAATCTATTAGAGTTTTTCAAGGAGGTTACCAGGAAAGTGGATGAAGGGAAGGCAGTGGATGTTGTCTACATGGACTTCATTCAGTAAGGCCTTTGACAAGGTCCCGCATGGGAGGTTAGGAAGATTCAGTCGCTAGGTGTACATGGTGAGGGAGTAAATTGGATTAGACATTGGCTCAATGGGAGAAGCCAGAAAGTGGTAGTGGAGGATTGCTTCTCTGAGTGGAGGCCTGTGACTAGTGGTGTGCCACAGGGATCAGTGCTGGGTCCATTGTTATTTGTCATCTATATCAATGATCTGGATGATAATGTGGTAAATTGGATCAGCAAATTTGCTGATGATACAAAGACAGGAGGTGTAGTGGACTGTGAGGAAGGTTTTCAAAGCTTGCAGAGGGATTTGGACCAGCTGGAAAAATGAGCTGAAAAATGGCAGATGGAGTTTAATACAGACATGTGAGGTATTGCACTTTGGAAGGACAAACCAAGGTAGAACATACAAGGTAAATGGTAGGACACTGAGGAGTGCAGTACAACAGAGGGATCTGGGAATACAGATACATAATTCCCTAAAAGTGGTGTCACAGGTAGAAAGAGAACTTTTGGTACATTGGCCTTTATAAATCAAAGTATTGAATATAAGAGTTGGAATGTTATGGTGAGGTTGTATAAGGCATTGGTGAGGCCGAATTTGGAGTATTGTGTGCAGTTTTGGTCACCTAAAGGAAGGATATTAATAAGGTTGAAAGAGTGCAGAGAAGGTTTACATGGATGTTACCGGGACTTGAGAAACTGAGTTACAGAGAAAGGTTGAATAGGTTAGGACTTTATTCCCTGGAGCACAGAAGAATGAGGGGAGATTTGATAGAGGTATATAAAATTATGATGGGTATGGATAGAGTGATTGCAAGCAGGCTTTTTCCACTAAGGCTAGGGGAGAAAGAAGCCAGAGGTCATGGGTTAAGGGTGAAGGGGGAAAAGTTTAAAGGGAACATTAAGGGAGGCTTCTTCACATAGAGAGTGGTGGGACTGTGGAATGAGCTGCGGGATGAAGTGGTAAATGCAGGCTCACTTTTAACATTTAAGAAAAACTTGGACAGGTACATGGATGAGAGGTGTATGGAGGGATATAGTCCAGGTGCAGGTCAGTGGGACTAGGCAGAAAAACAGTTCAGCACAGCCAAGGAGGGCTGAAGGGCCTGTTTCTACGCTGTAATGTTCTATGGTTTGATGGTTCTAAGAAGTTGGAAAAATAATATTTTGACCACGAGTAAGAAATCAGCGGCTACCTTTGCCAAAGGCCTATCTGGCATTGCATGTTCAAGCTTGGCTTCTTCTGATGCCTTGCCCCAATAAATCTGCACATGTCACATGTTTGTGTGAAGTCCACATTCATTCCTGGCCAATGCAGTGATTTGCAATCTGTCCTTAAATTACAGTTTTCTTCTGGATAGAATTATTATATATGTTTTAGCATTTCTCTCCTCTCCTTAGATCCCACCACACTATTACCCCTGAAAAATAATCATTCAGAAGAGCTGAGCTCATCTCAAATGTAGAAACATTGAGCAAGACTGTGTGGGAGATCTGTTATTTCTCTCTTGACAGTTGCATATAATTCTTACAGCATTGTACTGCATGGGGTCCCTCAATCCAGCTTCTTTGTCAATGGCTCTGTTATAGGCACCTACTTCAGCATATTCACTTTCTCCAATTCTGTGTGTCTGTGATCTGTTTGACTTCCCTCCAGCAGAAAGATGCACACACTCAATGTGTCTGTGATATATATTTGCAGAATCAATCATTGCAGATTCTTTGTGGCTTGGGCCTCAAGGGTTTTGTTATCATCCTGCTTATATACACATACATACTAGTACTGTCTTTACGAGTAGAATCTCTCCTGCCTACATATCACAAACAAAATACCTGTCTTACTAGATGCAGGGTAAGGAACTGAAAATGGAATGAGGTTGTTATTGTATTTCCTACCTCTAACCTTATGATGGCCCAAGACGCTACCCCAAAGAAGTCCTGCAGTAATATGCTGGGACTGGGTGATTGATCTATAACCACAACCATCTGCCTTTGGACAAAGAGTGATTCCAACTCCTGAAGTGTTTTTGGCTCACTGTCCTTTCATTTTAGTTTTACCAGAGTACTTTGAATCCACACTCAGTCAAATTTTGCCTTGATGTCAAGAGCAATCATTTTCCAGTCTCCTTATAATACAGCTCTTTGGTCCATATTTTAACAAAAGCTGTCCTGAGGTCTTGAGCCAAATGGTCCTGATGAAACCCAAAATGGTTATCCATGAATTCAGTGCCACTTGATAGCATCGTCAATGACAGATTCTACCACTCTGCTGATGATTGAGAGCTGACTGACTGGAAGGTAGTTAACTGGACTGGAGTTGCCCTTTTATGAAGAGGACATACATGGATAATTTCCACATTTTAGGTGATGCTAATATTTTAACTTAATTGGAGCAGTTTGGCTAGAGGCACAACTAGCTCTAGATGTTCAGTACCTTAGGTGGAATATTGTCTGATTCCATAGCCTTTGCTACATCCAGCGTTCGCAGCAGTTTCTTGATATCATGCAGGGGCAATAGAATGGCTTCCTTAATGGTGGAGATTTCATGAGGAAGCTGGAATGGATAATCTGTTTGGTGCTTCAGGCTGAATATGTTTGTGAATGCTTCCGCTTAGTCTTTAACATGGACATAAAACACAGACATCTCTGTGTATTCTTGTGTGGTTTTTAACATGGATATGCCACCCCTGTTATCACTGTGTATTCTTGCAGCCTTCTCCTCCCACTAACTGCTTAATTATCTACTGCCATTCATGATTAGATATGGTAGGACTGAAGAGGCTTGATCTGATCCACCGATTGCTTGATTGCTTAGTACTCTCTTTTGTACACTGCTTTGCGGTTAAGCATATATGTAGCTTTAAATAGTAGTTTCACTAGGCTGGCACCTGATTGTTATAATCAGAATCAGAATCAGGTTTATTATCACTGAGATATGTCATTAAAATTGTCATTTGCCACAGCAGTGCAGGACAAGACATTAAAAACAATGACTATTATTTACAAAAATAAATAAATAATACAAGAGAGGTACAGTAAAACTGAGGATGGATATCCTGTCTTTCAAGATGCTGGTGGAACACAGCAGGCCAGGCAGCATCTATAGGGAGAAACGCTGTTGACGTTTCGGGCCGAGACCCTTCGTCAGGACTAACCGAAAGGAAAGATAGTAAGAGATTTGAAAGTAGTGGGGGGAGGGGGAAATGCGAAATGATAGGAGAAGACTGGAGGGGGTGGAATGAAGCTAAGAGCTCGAAAGGTGATTGGCGAAAGTGATACAGAGCTGGAGAAGCTGATATCTACTGTAAGCCTACAGGCTCTCACAGCTATCTGGACTATTCCTCTTCCCACCCTGTCTCTTGCAAAAATGCTATCCCCTTTTCACAATTCCTCCGTCTCCGCTGCATCTGCTTTCAGGATGAGGCTTTTCATTCCAGGACGAAGGAGATGTCTTCCTTTTGTAAACAAAGGGGCTTCCCTTCTTCCACCATCAACTCTGCTCTCAAACGCATCTCTCCCATTTCCCGCACATCTGCTCTCATCCCATCCACCCGCCACCCCACTCGGGATAGGGTTCCCCTTGTCCTTACCTACCACCCCACCAGCCTCCAAGTCCAACGTATAATTCTCTGTAACTTCCGCCACCTCCAACGAGATCCCACTACCAAGCACATTTTTCCCTCCCTCCCTCTTTCTGCTTTTCACAGGGATCGCTCCCTATGCAACTTCCTTGTCCACTCGTCCCCCCCATCCCTTCCCACCGATCTCTCGCCTGGCACTTATCCTTGTAAACGGAACAAGTGCTACACCTGCCCTTACACTTCCTCCCTCACCACCATTCAGGGCCCCAGACAGATCTTCCAGGTGAGGCGACACTTCACCTGTGAGTCGGCTGGTGTGGTACACTGCGTCCGGTGCTCCCGGTGTGGCCTTTTATATATTGGTGAGATCCGACGCAGACTGGGAGACCGTTTCGCGGAACACCTACGCTTGGTCTGCCAGAAAAAGCAGGATCTCCCAGTGGCCACACATTTTAATTCCACGTCCCATTCCCATTCTGATATGTCTATCCATGGCCTCCTCTATTGTCAAAATGAATCCAAACTCAGGTTGGAGGAACAACACCTCATATACCGGCTGGGTAGCCTCCAACCTGATGGCATGAACAATGACTTCTCTAACTTCCGTTAATGCCCCTCCTCCCCTTCTTACCCCATCCCTGACATATTTAGTTGTTTGCCTGTTCTCCATCTCCCTCTGGTGTTCCCCGCCCTCCTTTCTTTCTCCTGAGGCCTCCCATCCCATGATCCTTTCCCTTCTCCAGATCTGTATCACTTTCGCCAATCACCTTTCCAGCTCTTAGCTTCATCCCACCCCCTCCGGTCTTCTCCTATCATTTCGCATTTTCCCCCTCCCCCCACTACTTTCAAATCTCTTACTATCTTTCCTTTCGGTTAGGCCTGACGAAGGGTCTCGGCCCGAAACGTCAACAGCGCTTTCCCTATAGATGCTGCCTGGCCTGCTGTGTTCCACCAGCATTTTGTGTGTGTTGTTGTTTGAATTTCCAGCATCTGCAGATTTCTTCGTGTCTGTCTTTCAAGACTTTTGTTGTCAGTAGTGATGCTACCAGTGCACTCTTGGTGAGGGAGAATGGTAGATCATAGTCAGAAGGAGATCTCATTGATCTGATTTCAGCATAATTCAAAACTGGTAATCCTGAAATGGTAAGTGAATGATTTGTGTGTTTCCTTGGTGTCTTCTAATCTCCTTGTGGGTGTCAGCAAACAATCAATTTGGAGGTAGCACTGGAATGCACATAATCCTATCCTCAGTTAGCAATTGCAAGCACAAATCCTTCCAAGAGGAGTTGCTGGCTACTAATTGGAGAGAAACCCTATGCTATTTGCAATGTTATTATTGGTTTGCTATTTTGCTAAAATAATGTATTTTTTCTGCATATATTGCAGGTATATTTTTTCTTCTACACATGGCAGCCTTGCTTATTTCAATGAATAGCATTGTCCTTCATGCGTTCAGTACTTTGTGTTTCTTCCACCAGTGCTTCAGTAGACACATAACAGAGAATTGGTCAAGTTAGAAAAACACACACAAAATACTGGAGGAACTCAGCAGGCCAGGCAGTATCTATGGAAAAGAGTGCAATCGACATTTTGGGCTGAGACCCTTCAGCAGGACTGGAGGAAAAAATGAGTAGAGTTGAGAGGTGGGGGGAGGGGAGGGAGAAACACATGTTGATAGGTGAACCTGGGAGGGGGACGGGTGAGTAAAGAGCGGGGAAGTTGATTGGTGAAAGAGATACAGGGCTGGGTAAGGGGGAGTCTGATAGGAGAGAACAGGAGGCCATGGACGAAAAAAAGGGGGGAGGAGCACCAGAGAGGGGCAGACAAGGGGATAAGGTGAAAGAGGGAAAAGGGGATGGGGAATGTTGAAAGTGGTGGGGCGGGGGGGGGGCATTACTGGAAGTTAGAGAAATCAATGTTCATGCCATCAGGTTGGAAGCTACCCAGATGGATTATAAGGTGTTATTCATCAAACCCAAGTGTGGTCTGTTCATGACAGTGCAGGAGGCCATGAATAATCATATTGCAACAGGAGTGGGAAGTGGAATTTAAATGGGTGGCCACTGGGAGATCCCACCTTTTCTGGAGGATGGAATGTAGGTGTGCTCGGTGAGGCGGTCTCCCAATCAGGTCTCACTGATATACAGGAGGCCACACCAGGAGCACTGAACACAATAATCACCCCAAAAAACTCAGAGGTGAAGTGCCGCCTGAACTGGAAGGACTGTTTGTGGCCCTGAATGGTAGTGAGGGAGGAGGTGTAGGAGCAGGTGTCGCACTTGTTCTGCCTGCAAGGATAAGTGCCAGGAGGGAGATCACTGGGGAGGGATGAGTGGACAAGGGAAACCCATGGACACTCAGAAACAGACAATCAGCACATGGAGAAGTTTCTGTGATGCTTCACTGCCTCTAATTCTTCCACATGGGAGTAGTATCTGCTCTGGGCCGAGCTGCCCCATAATCTACACATCTCCTCTGCGCAGGTACGTCACCCTTTAAAGTGCCTCATGGCTACCAGCCCCCATTGTTCCTTACTGAGGAGCTAACGGTGGAAGTCCTCTCCACCAGGGTCCTGGTTGCTGATGCTGGAATGTTTGGAAGAGGGCACGGAGAGCTATCCTAGCTGCCAACTGTACCTACTGCCCCAGGCTAACCACCACTGGTGTCCAGACAGATGATTCCAGCCTGGGCCTGCAGCACTGAACCAAAGAAAGTGGAAGGTGGTCCACTGTACATGATTTGCCGATTGATAGATTCTTGTCATCGTGGACATGGTGTGCAGTACCTGGTTGACTGGAAAGAGTACAGCCAGAGGAGAGGACTTGGGTGCCATCCAGTTTCATTTTAGATCCCTCACTCATTGAGTTTCACTGGACCTGTCCAGATTGCTGTGGGCTGTTGGGTGCCAGTGATAGGGAGGGAGGGATGGTGGGGGCATGTGCGATGCTTCCTGTCAGAACTTCACAGGTAGGGGCCTCCCAGTCTTCAATCCACTAAGGGTAATCACCTGCCACTCATTTCCAACTCATCACCGGCAGCCTATTTAAACCCAGCTATTGTACACAATTTTCATTCAATCATATGAACCAGCTGGCTTTAACTGTTACCTTAATGAGCTAAGTATGTAAGTTCGTAAGGCCAGTGATGTTGTGGGGGTGGAACTGGACTCTCTGATGGTGGTGTCTGAAAAGAGGATGCTGTCCAAGTTGCATGTCATCTTGGACAATGACTCCCATCCACTCCGTAATGTACTGGTTAGGCACAGAAGTACATTCAGCCAGAGACTCATTCCACCGAGGTGTAACACTGAACGTCATAGGAAGTCATTCCTACCTGTGGCCATCAAACTTTACAACTCCTCCCTCGGAGTGTCAGACACCCTGAGCCAATAGGTTGGTCCTGGACTTATTTCCACTTGGTATGATTAACTTATTATTATTTAATTATTTATGGTTTTATATTGCTATATTTCTTCACTATTCCTGGTTGGTGTGGCTGTAATGAAACCCAATTTCCCTCGGGATCAATAAAGTATGTCTGTCTGTCTGTCTGTCTGTCTGTATCTGTTTTCTCTTGTTTTGTGGCCTCTTATATCTTGTTATTTTGCAGTTTCCTATTAAAGTTATTGCTCATACTAAATCTTCTCCACCGCTCTGTGTTTGGGTCAAGCCTCCTGTACATTTCCTAACAATAGGAAAGGACAGGATAAGGCCCAACAAACAGATATGAGACAATGACAATATAATTGATTTGGTGATACAGGTTTCAGGATAAATATTGGCTGGATTGCTAGAGAGAATTCTATATTTTCTTATGAAATAAAAGGAGACTGTTTGGCTCGTGTGTCTTTGGTGGCTTTCTCAGAAATGCCATCAGTCCCATTTTTCAGCATACACTCAGTGGCCACTTTATTAGGTATAGAAGTGGTCTACTGCTGTAGCCCATCCACTTCAAGGTTCAGCACGTTGTACATTCAGAAATGCTCTTCAGCACACCACTGTTGTAATGCATGGTTATTTAAGTTACTGTTGCTTTCCTGTCAGCTTGAAACAGTCTTGTCTGACCTCTCTCGTTAACATCCACAGAACTGCCGCTCACTGGATTTTTTTTTCTTTTTGCACCAGTCTCTGTAAACTCTAGAGACTGTTGTGCCCTAGCAATTTCTAAGTTACTCAAACCATTCCATCTACCACCAATAATCATTCCATGGTTAATGTCACTTAGATTACATTTCTTCCCCATTCTGATGTTTTCTCTGAACAATGGAATGTCTTCACCATGTCTGCATGCTTTATGTATTGAGTTGTACCACATGATTGACAGATCAGATACCTACATTAATGAGCAGGTGTACCTAATAAAGTGGCAATTGACTGTATTTCTCTGTCAGACGTCCTTCAACTTCACACCAGAGAATACAATAAGCAAAAGGCTACTAACCAAACTGCTGTTGAGATGTGGGAGAAGACTGGAATACAATGGGAGGAAACCCATGGAAATCTGTCCACTGCCTCACTGTGCTCCCCCTTGCTACGGAATTTTTTGTATCCATCTAAACAGAGCTTTGTTTCATTTTTCTGATCAGAAAGGTATCCCTGCTGTTAATGCTGCCCTTCCTCAATGCTGCATTGAAATGCCAGTCTTGATTGTGTGTTTCTCTTTCTGGAATAGGATAAAATGGTAATCCTGTAATTAAGGAACAGTGAAGAGAAGTGTATATTGGTTCACTGGCAAACATTTCCTTTCAATCTCATCATAATCTTGCTCTTAGGGTTGTTAATGAAAGGATAATCAGCAGCCCAGTGATAAAACCATTTCCTCTCTCGAAGCGGAACTCGGTAGTGTGTAATATAATTCTATTATTGCCTAGTGTTGTCAGCTTTAGCACAGGCCAAAACCAGACATTGTTCTAAACTAGACTAGGCAAAATGCTACATTGACACAACACTATATGTACAAATAATTGAAAAGAGAATCTATTCTGTTTTGCAAACTTTAACCAATAATAAAACATCAGAGTTTTCATATGATCCAGAAGTGAGGGGAACAGAGTGGGGCATGGGTGAATGAGAGGGACAAAGGGGGAATGCTGCTCAGAGCCAGACAGTAATTTCTTGAACTTCTGGTAATGCCCCCCCTTTCCTTTACCATTTCCCATCCCCTTTTCCCTCTCTCACCTTATCTCCTTGCCTGCCCATTGCCTCCCCCCTTTTTTTTCTTCCATGGTGTTCTGTTCTCTCCTATCAGACTCCCCCTTTTCCAGCCCTGCATCCCTTTCACCAATCAACTTCCCAACTCTTTACTACACCACCTCCCAGTCTCACCTATATCTCCATCTTTTTATTATCATTATTAATAACAACAAAATAAAATTGATACATAGATAATGGGATTACAAACATACATATTTCAACTAAATATAAAAGATTACAAGAACAATGATTACAGTATAAATGAGTATTCCCACATCGTAAATGATACAATATACAAATAGACAAGGCAAACCTAGGTGTATCATAATATAAAATTTTAAAAAAGAAAAAGAAAAAAAGAAAAAAAATCATTATGCAAAAAACTAATCTAAAAATCTAATAACTAATAGAAGAGAAAAAAAACAAAAAAGAGAGAAAAAGAAAAAATAAAAAAGAGAAGAAAAAGGGCTGTTTATAATATCTCCATCCCTTCCTCCATTCTTTTAACTCTACCCTCTATTTTTTTCTCCAGTCCATCTTTTGGCCCATTTAAGTGGCTTCCCCAATTAACCAAAGTTTCTTTTTCAATATTTTTATTAATTTCTACATAGAAGAATACAGAGTACAAGAAGATATATGTCAAAAAAGATAAAATAATACCAAATACAATATATTTGAATCACACTTGCAATCTCATTACCCTATACTCATGTAAATTAAATTAAATCGTAATATTAAAATGTGATAATTTTATTTTACAAAAAAAATCTAAGCCCTCTACCAAGATTGAAGCTGTTTGGCAAAGAAAGAAAAAAGGGAAAAAATCCTTATCATATAGTGAAATATGTTATTAGCCAACATCTGTACTTTAACAGCAAATCAAAGGTTTTGAAAATAGTTCAAAAAGATAGATAGATAGATAGATAGATAGATAGATAGATAGATAGATAGATAGATAGATAGATACTTTATTCATCCCCATGGGGAAATTCAACTTTTTTTCCAATGTCCCATTCAAAGACTTGGTTAGATTCAGAAATTGAACAACAGATCTTCTCTAAATTTAAGCATGACATATCAGGTAACCATTGAGTGTGAGTAGGCACAGCAACATCCTTCCATTTAAGCAACAACGCCCTTCTAGCTATAAGAGAAATAAAAGCCAAAATGTGCAAATCAGATGTCCCCAGAATAATATCTTTTCCTGCAACAAACCAAATAAGGCAGTCAAAGGGTTAGGCTTAAAATTTACTTTGAAAAGTACAGAGAAAGTTTGGAATACTTCCAGTATTTTTCAGGACTCGGGCATGAGCCAGTTTCAAATGGTTCAATGTAATATCAGAGAATGTATACAGTATACAGCCTGAAATTCATACTCTTCCTGTGGAGTAGTTGAAATGGAAATAATGGAAATAGTTAAAATGGTAAAAAAAATAAACTGAGTAACAAATTCGGTATTTAAATGAAATACAGAAATACAGAAAAAATTAGAATACTGTCAATACTATGCAGTATTATAAAACTGTGGATTAGTTCATAATACATCAATGGAAGAATTCATCCTTGTTGCATTCTTTTGACAGTAAATGAACAAAATCAGTGCAGATAATGGACAGCTTTCGTACCATACCATCAATGACTGCAACCCCCAAATCTTAATTTACACTCCTTAGCTATTCCTGGCATCTCCAAGCCCGAATGCTTGATGCTGCAGTGAGCAAAACGGTTCTGAATTGCCTTACTGCTTATTTCTCGTAAACTATCAGTGACAAAAATCGCTACTTTTTGAACACAAACACAAGCAACTGACGCTATTTAAAAACTGCTTGAAGGATGGTGTTGTGTCTGATGGTCATTCAAGAGCACACAACTGACGCTAGTTAGAAACTTCAGCAAGTCTCCTGTCCCAATTAAGCAGCCTAATGTCCCAAATAAACAAAGGGAATCCTGACTATTTTCTTGACTAGTTTTTGTTCTTTAAGATTTGTCCTAAATGGCAGCTTCCCAGATTAACCAATGCCTGATTAACTGGAATCCACTATATTCTAAAAGCTTGACATTTAGCATAAGATTCATTTATGACATTAGTTAAAAAGCTACTGGTGCTTATTTTGTGATGAGATCTGTGCGGTGGCAGGGAGTTCAGTAGTCTCATGGCCTGGGGGAGGAGGTGTTTCCCATCTTAATATTCCTTTTCCTAATGCTACAGTGGGGGTGGGGAGGAGTTAAAGAAATTGTTGGATGGTTGGCAGAGATCTGTAAAAAATGGGCAGAATGGTGGGGAGAGCCTTGTTGACATCTACCTCCTCAGGAAGTGGAGATGCTGCTGTGCTTTCTTGACTAAAGAGGCAGTGTTGAGGAATCTTTGCATTTCCACAAGCTCGGTGCTCCATAGAGGAGCCATTTACGTGCAGTGAGGAGGGCCAGCCTGCACCTTCCTGATCCACAATCATCTCTTTAGTCTTGCCCATGTTGAGACTCAAGTTGTTGTGTTCGCACCATTTGACTGAAAATTTCCAGCTTTATTCTTGAGCATGTGGGGGAATGTTTCTCAAACGGAAATATGGATTGAAAAAAGGAATGTTGTAACACACATCAAATGCTGGCCTGGCAAAACTCAGTGGGACAGGCAGCATCTATGGAAATGAATAAACAGTTGATGTTTTGAGCTGAGACCCTTCTTCAAGACTGGAAAGGAAGGTGCCAGAATAAGAAGGTGGGGAAGGGGGAAGGAGAACAAGGTAGAAGGTGATAGGTGAAGCCAGATGGGTGGTGGAAGGAGAATAAAGTGAGAAGTTTGGAGGTGATAGGTGGAAAAGGCAAAGGGATGGAGAAGGAAACTGATAGGAGGCAAGAGTAGATCATGTAAGAAAGGGAAGGGGGGGAAGGAGGAGGAGCACCGGGGGAGTGATAAATGGGTGAGGAGAAGATGTAAGAGGCCATAGTGAGGAAATGAAGAAGAGGGAAGGGGGAGTGGAAAATAGTTACTGAAAGTTGGAGAAATCGATGTTCATGCCATCTGGTTGGAGGCTACCTAAACAGAATATGAGGTGTTGCTCCTCCGACCTGGGAGTGGTCTTATCGTGGCAGAAGAGGAAGCCATGGACCGACATGTCGTAACAGGAATGGAGACAGGAATTCAAATGGTTGGCCACCAGGAAATTCCACTTTTTGCAGCTAGAGCTAAGGAGTTCGACAAGATAGTCCCCCAATATACGCAGATGTTTAACAGGTAAGGCAGGGTCCAGGGAGAGAGAAAAGGAATTGACCTTTTAGTGCATTGAACTTGCATCAGAGTGGAAGAAACTTTCTTTACTTAAAACTTGCTTTACCCCTTAACCTTTAATATGAAGAACCACTGATTCATCAGTTGAAAGAAGATGGTAAAGAGGTTTCCTTGCCCATCTTTGATCTGATGCCATGAGATCTTCATGGGATCTGAAGCTAAAGCTGAAGACTGCAGGAGCACTGCCCACTGACTTTGCTATCATTTCTGATTGGTCTGTCCTGAGCTGGGACATGACATTGCTGAGGAATGTAATGCAGGAACCTGATACATTGTCTGATGAGTTAGACTTCAGTCCTCCAATGTTTACAAGGAGGCCTTTGAAGAATTCATAAGGATAGAATCAATTTCAATGCTAAGATCAATGCCAGGATGTTCATCCAGTTTAATTTGGAGGTTTAGAGACAACTGAGTGATCTATTGGGGCATCTCAGAGGGTAATTAGGAGTTAATTGCCTTGTTGGGTCTGGAGCCATAATTAAGTCATACCAGGTAAGGAAGAAAGTTTCCTTTCCTGCGAAACATTCATTAATCAGATCTGTTTTTGCAATGATCTGATAACCATTAATAAGATTAACTTTTCACAGAATTCTTGATTAGTTTCAACCGAATTTAAATTCCACTGTTTTCATGGGGATCTTTGAACTCAATTTGTTGGGTTGTTGGTCTAATTCTCTCTATTACTCAACCACTGTACCACAACAGTAGCAAAGCACCATAGCCACACCCTCAGGTTCAGAACCATACCAAGTCTTTTACTTTACCACCAGCATACATGTAATTGAAAATCTAAGCTTACTGTAAATGTACAAACTCATTCAGGGCAAAAATAAGCTTTTGAGTTATAACCTTCCTTCAAACAAAAGGTGTAGCCATGGACACTTGCATGGGTCCCAGCTATGCCTGCCTTTTTGTCAGCTATGTGGAACAGACTATGTTACAAGCCTACACTGGTGTCGATCCCGCACTTTTCCTACACTACATTGACAACTGCACAATGGTGCTTCCTGTACCGATGCCAAACTCGTCAACTTCATCCACTATGCCTCCACCTTCCACTCTGCCCTCAAATTTACCTGGTCCATTTCCAGCATCTCCCTTCTCTTTCTCGATCTCTCTGTCTATCTCTGGAGACAGCTTATCTACTGATGTCTATCATAAGAGGACATGGCTTTAAGGTAAAGGGAGGGAAGTTCAAGGGGGATATTAGAGGAAGGTTTTTCACTCAGAGAGTGGTTGGTGCATGGAATGCATTGCCTGAGTCAGTGGTGGAGGCAGACACACCAGTGAAGTTTAAGAGACTACTAGACAGGTATATGGAGGAATTTAAGGTGGGTGGTTATATGTGAGGCAGGGTTCGAGGGTCGGCACAACATTGTGGGCTGAAGGGCCTGTAATGTGTTGTACTATTCTATGTTCTATAAACCCACAAACTCTCACAGCCACCTGGACTATACTTCTTCCCACCCTGTTAATTGTAAAAATGGAATCCCTTTCTCTCAATTCCTCTGTCTCTGCCGCATCGGCTCTCAGGATGAGGATTTTCATTCCAGAACAAAGGAGATGTCCTCCTTCTTCAAAGAAAGGGGCTTCCCTTCCTCCACCACCAATGCTCCCCTCAACTGCATCTCTTCTATTTCCCGCACGTCTGCTCTCACCCCATCCTCCCACAACCCTACCAAGGATAGGGTTGCTCTTGTCCTCCCCTACACCACACCAGACTCCACGTCCAGCAGATAATTCTCTGAAACTTCTACCATCTCCAACAAGATCCTACCACCAAGCATATCTTTTCCTCCCCCCTACTTTCTTCTATCCACAGGGATTGGTCTCTACACAACTCCCTGTCTACTCATCCCTCCCCACTGATCTCCCTCCTGGCACTTATCCTTGCAAGCGGAGCAAGAGCTACACCTGCCCCTAGACCACCTCCCTCACTACCATTCAGGGCCCCAAACCCTCCTTCCAGATGAGGCAACACTTCATCTGTGAGTCTGTGGGGACATCTACTGTGTTCAGTGCTCCCGGTGTGACCTCCTGTATATTAAAAACATAGAAAAATAGAAAACCTACAGCACAATACAGGCCCTTTGGCCCACAAGGTTGTGTCGAACATGTCCCTGCCTTAGAAATTACTAGGCTTATCTATAGCCCTCTATTTTACTAAGCATGTACCTATCTAAAAGCCTCTTACAAGACTCTATCGTATCCGCCTCCACCACCGTTGCCGGCAGACCATTCCACGCACTCATCACTCTCTGAGTAAAAGACTTACCCTTGACATCTCCTCTGTACCTACTCCCCAGCGTCTTAAACCTGTGTCCTCTTGTGGCAACCATTTCAGCCCTGGGAAAAAACCTCTGACTATCCACTTGATCAATGCCTGTTATCATCTTGTACACCTTTATCAGGTCACCTCTCATCCTCCTTCGCTCCAAGGAGAAAAGGCCACGTTCACTCAACCTATTCTCATAAGGCATGCTCCCCAATCCAGGAAACATCCTTGTAAATCTCCTCTGCACCCTTTCTATGACTTCCACATCCTTCCTGTAGTGAGGCGACCAGAACTGAGCACAGTACTCCAAGTGGGGTCTGACCAGGGTTCTATATAGCTGCAACATTACCTCTCGGCTCCTAAATTCAATTCCATGATTGATAAAGGCCAATACACCATACGCCTTCTTAACCACAGAGTCAACCTGTGCAGCTGCCTTGAGCATCCTGTGGACTCGGACCCCAAGATTCCCCTGATCCTCCACACTGCCAAGAGTCTTACCATTAATGCTATATTCTGCCACTTCTCAGCCCAGTTTTGCATCCTATCAATGTCCCGCTGTAACTTCTGACAGCCCTCCACACTATCCACAATAACTCCAACCTTTGTGTCATCAGAAAACTTACTAACTCATCCCTCCACTTCCTCATCCAGGTCATTTATAAAAATCACAAAGAGTAAGGGTCCCAGAACAGATCCCTGAGGCACTCCACTGGTGACCGACCTCCATGCAGAATATGAGCCCTCTACAACCACTCTTTGCCTTCTGTGGGCAAGCCAGTTCTGGATCCACAAAGCAACATCCCCTTGGATCCCATGCCTCCTTACTTTCTCAGTAAGCCTTGCATGGGGTACCTTATCAAATGCATTGCTGAAATCCACATATACTACATCTACTACTCTTCCTTCATCAATGTGTTTAGTCACATCCTCAAAAAATTCAATCAGGTTCGTAAGGCACAACCTGCCCTTGACAAAGCCACGCTGACTACTCCTAATCATATTATACCTCTCCAAATGTACATAAATCCTGCCTCTCAGGATCTTCTCCATCAACTTACCAATCACTGAGGCCACTCACTGGTCTGGTCTATGATTTCCTGGTCTATCTCTATTCCCTTTCTTGAATAAAGGAACAACATCCACAACCCTCCAATCCTCCAGAACCTCTGCCGTCCCCATTGATGATGCAAAGATCATCGCCAGAGGCTCAGCAATCGCCTCCCTCGCCTCCCACAGTAGCCTGGGGTACATTTCGTCCGGTCCCAGTGACTTATCCAACTTGATCCAACCAAAAGCTCCAGCACATCCTCTTTCTGAATATCTACACGCTCAAGCTTTTCAGTCTGCTGCAAGTCATCACTACAATCACTAAGATCCTTTTCCATAGTGAATACTGAAGTAAGTAAAGTATTCATTAAGTTCCTCTGGTGTTTCCTCCGGTTCCATACACACTTTCTCACTGTCACACTTGATAGGTCCTATCCTTTCATGTCTTATCCTCTTACTCTTCACATACTTGTAGAATGCCTTGGGGTTTTCTTTAATTCTGCCTGCCAAGGCCTTCTCATGGCCCCTTCTGGCTCTCCTAATTTCTTTCTTAAGCTCCTTCCTAGTAACCTTATAATCTTCCAGATCTCTCACATTACCTAGATCTCTGAACCTTTTGTAAGCTTTTCTTTTCTTTTTTTATTATTTTTTTAATTAGTTTTTTCTATGCATTTTACAAATTAAAAAACCCCAAATCACAATAAGGAACATTGATACAGTGCAAAATTAAGCATACAATGACAATATGCTACAAAGGAAGAGAATTTAACAAAAAAAAGCACCTAAATTAAAGACAAGTAAACTTAGTATCCTCCCCAAACCCCACAACACAAAAAAAAACTCCAGACCAACCACAACACAATATAGAGAATATAAATCAGGACAATCAAACTCCCAGACTGTGAATACACTTAGCAACAGAGGATAATAATGCCTACTACCAGAAAAAAAAAAGGGAGCTGAAAGCAAGGGACCGAAAAGAAAAAAAAATCCTAGTCAAGAGGAAGGTTATGAAAGTACTCGATAAAAGGTCCCCAGACCTTATGGAACTTTAGATCCGAATTAAGAACTGAGTAATGAATTTTTTCGAGGTCCAAGCAGGCCATAATGTCGTTAAGCCATTGAGCATGGGTGGGTGGGGCAACATCTCTCCATCTAAGGAGGATCAAGCGTCTAGCCAGGAGAGAGGCAAAGGATAATATTCGGCATTTGGTCGGACTCAGACGTAAATCTGTCTCGCCCCAGAAACCGAACAAAGCAATTAAGGGGTTTGGTTCTAGGTGCTGATTCAGAATATACGATAACGTAGTGAAGACATCTTTCCAAAATTTCTCCAAGCTAGGACAGAACCAGTACATATGAATGAGAGAGGCCACGCCCCTCTTGCATTTATCACAGAGCAGACTAATGTTAGGGTAGAATCAAGATAGTTTAGATTTAGACATATGGGCTCTATGAACAATCTTAAACTGTAAAAGGGAATGGCGCGCACAAAGAGAGGTTGAGTTAACCAATTTGAGAATCGAGTCCCAGCTCTCATCAGATAAGGAGGTATTTAAATCCTGCTCCCAGGCCATTTTAATTTTATCCACAGGAGCCCGTCGTAAGGCTACTAATTTATCTCGAATAATTGATATTAAACCTTTACCTACTGGATTAATGGAAAGAAATAAGTCCATAGCATTTTTCGCAGGCATTTCAGGAAAATTAGGAATTAAAGGAGCAATAAAGTGTCTAATTTGGAGATATTTTAAAAAATGAGCATTGGGCAGATTGAACTTTACAGAGAGCTGCTGAAAGGAAGCGAAGCGATTATCAATGAAAAGATCTTCAAAATGTCTAATGCCCTTCCTATACCAGACATGGAATGCTGAATCGTACGTAGTAGGTAAAAAAAAAGGTGATTATGTACGAGAGGGTTGGAAACAGAAAAACCATGGAAACCATAGCATTTCCTAAACTGAGCCCATATACGCAAAGTGTGTCTATCAAGAGGATTAGCTATTAATCTGGACAGACTACTAGGGAGTGCAGAGATAGATAATTCTTTAGTGGAGCTCAACTCCATTGCCACCCAATTAGGGCACTCGGGTTGGCCATGGAAGAAAGACCAAAAGGTAGCACAACATATATTAGCTGCCCAATAATATAAATGAAAGTTAGGTAAAGCCATGCCACCCTCTTTTTTAGATTTTTGGAGATGGATTTTATTAATTCTAGAGCGCTTATTCTTCCACAGATATGACAAAATAATAGAGTCTAAGGAATCAAAAAAAGATTTAGGAATAAAAATTGGGATAGATTGAAATAAGTATAAAAATTTGGGGAGAACATACATTTTAACAACATTAATACGACCTACCAAAGACATAGATAGAGGTGACCATTGTGCCAGACTCTGCTTTATAGTATATGAAAGATTGGCAAAGTTTTCACGAAAGAGATCTTTAAACTTCCTTGTGACTGTAATTCCAAGATAAGTAAATTGATTATGGACTACTTTAAAAGGGAGATCACGAAATGTTAGTTCTTGTGCTTCTTTATTAATTGGGAAAAGTTCACTCTTATGTAAATTAAGTTTATAGCCAGAGATCTGGCTAAACTGGTCAAGAAGTGAAAACATTAGAGGTAAGGATGTAGATGGATTTGAGAGAAAGAGTAATAAGTCATCAGCATAAAGAGAAACTTTATGCTCAACACCCCCTCTCCAAATCCCGGTCAATTCAGGACAATTTCGAAATGCTATCGCCAAAGGTTCTATAGCCAAATCAAAGAGAAAGGGACTTAAGGGGCATCCCTGATGGGTGCCACGTTTGAGATTAAATACCTGGGATTTCTGAAAATTAGTTAAAACAGAAGCAGTAGGACACAGGTACAGCAATTTGATCCAAGAGATGAAACTTTGACCGAAGTCAAATTTTTCTAAGACTGCAAAAAGGTAGTTCCACTCTATACGATCAAATGCTTTCTCCGCATCGAGGGAAATAACACATTCAGGAATCCCAGTTGGGGGTGAGTATAAGATATTAAATAAATGCCGAATGTTAAAAAAAAGGAGACGGTTTTTGATAAAACCTGATTGGTCATCAGAGATAATGGAGGGAATGATGGTTTCTAATCTATGAGCCAAAACTTTAGCTAAGATATTTACATCAACATTGAGCAAAGAAATCGGCCTATACGAGGAACACTCTGTTGGGTCTTTGCCCTTTTTTAATAGAAGTATAATAGATGCCTCATTGAAAGAGGGTGGCAGTTTGCCATAATTAAACGAGTCAGATAATACTGAAAGTAACTGAGGAGAGAGAAGCGAAGAGAATGATTTATAAAATTCTACAGGGAACCCATCAGGTCCAGGAGATTTCCCTGAGGACAGTGCAGAAATTGCAAAAGATATTTCTTCTGATGATATAGGCGCATTAAGTTTGGCTTTAAAATCAGATGAAAGTGAGGGAATATTCAGATTCTTTAAAAATTGATCAACAGAGATATTGTCATTCAAAGATTCAGAGGAATAAAGCCGAGAATAAAAAATTTTAAATGTGTCATTAATTTCTAAATGATCTGATGTAAAGTCTCCGTTCGCCTTCCGGATCTTTGTAATATGTTGTTTGGCTTTGGAACGCCTCAGCTGATTGGCTAGAAATTTACCATGAATGTAAAAGCAACTCTTGCTTTCGAGAAGTTGGCGTTCGACAGGTTGAGTAGACAGAAGATTAAATTTAGTTTGGAGTTCAACACGCTTCTTGTATAGTTCAGGGTTCTTAGTTTGAGCATATAGTTGATCCAATTCTTTAATCTGGTTAATGAGGTCTAATCGATCTGCACAGGATCTTCTGTTGAGATTTGCTGTGTAAGAGATTATTTGACCCCTCAGGTATGCTTTCATGGCATCCCAGACAATCTGGGATGACATTTCAGGTGATGTATTAGTGTTAAAATAAAAGGTTATCTGATCCTTAATAAATTTTACAAAATCATCATCCGATAATAAAGTTGAATCAAACCGCCAGTGTTTATTCCTCTGAGGGAGACCAGGAAAGTTCAGAGAGAGAGTAATTGGGGCATGGTCAGAAATCAGTATACTCTGATAGTCACAAGAGTAGGCAAATGGAATAAGTTGGTTGTCGAGTAAGAAATAGTCAATTCTAGTGAAGGTATGGTGAACATGTGAAAAAAAAGAATAATCCCTCTCAGTAGGATGAAGGAAACGCCATATATCAGAGATACCAAAATTAGAGAGAAACGATTGGATAGCTAAGGCAAATTTAGTAGGTGATCTGGTAACAGAGGACGATCGATCCAGATTATGATCTAACCAGCAGTTGAAGTCACCACCCAGTATAAGAGAATATGAGTTTAAGTCTGGTAGTGAGGAAAAAAAACGTTCAATAAATTTAACATCATCAAAGTTGGGGGCATACAGGTTTGCTAGTGCAACTTTAGTGTTATATAGTTTACCAGAAACAATAATAAAACGGCCATTTGTATCAGATATTTTATTATGGAGTTCAAAAGGAATATTTGAGTTAATAAGAATGGAGACTCCTCTAGCTTTAGCGGCAAAGGATGAGTGAAAATGCTGACCCGCCCACTTTGACAGAAGCCGGGAGTTATCAAAACAACGAATATGAGTTTCTTGAAGGAAAGCAATGTCAGCTTTGAGTTGTTTGATATGTGAGAATACCTTCCTCCTTTTAACAGGGTGATTCAATCCCTTTACATTCCAGCTCACGAATTTAAGTGCACTAGCCATTATCAATTGCTAATGCATAAAAGGCAGCAGGCATATAAAAAGTCAAGCTATACAGTAGCAGTCTGGGAGCAGAAATGTAAACATAGATTCGTAAAATCAAAACATATACATGTCCTGAGCAATAAAGAAAAACAATAAATACAGTGAGTGATGTTGGAACTGGAAAATCCACCCCATCCACACAACCCAAAACTAGACGGCTACCAAAAAAAGCAGCTAGCTCTACCAAAAAAATTAACCCAAATATAACTTCCAGATCTGTGTCATTAACAGCAGTTCTGTATAAATACTATAGCAAATAGTGACTAGTTTATGCACTAGAAAACATAACTACAAATTGGAACATCTTCTGCAGAAATATAAAACTTAATACAGAGAAAATCGGAAGAAAACCAAAACTAACCAACCCGCGAAAAATTATGGAAGAATAAAGTAAGAGAAAGGGGGGAAAAAAGGGAGGAGGGGGAAAATTATAAATTCAAGAAGAGTACTTATCAACCATTTACAGAGAGGAGAAAAAAAATCAAAGATTAAAAAAGGTGGAAAAAAAGAAAAAATAATAATAAATAAAAAGAAAAAATAAATCAGCAATTAAACTGTGAACCAACAAATAGGGAGGCCTTCAATAAAGACTTCAAACCTCCAAAACAAGTTAGAGTCAGTTGTAGAACTCTATAGATAAAGTTATACAAGAATAAAATAGATTACACAAGTACTATTTAAACGTCCATAGGGAAACATTAAGCACAGAGTATCTATTTTAAAAAGACACACCAAATCCAGGGAGAGATTGTCAACAGCCCTTAGAGTTTCAATGAATAATGTCTGAGTGATTTAAGTAAAGTCTGAGTCCAGAAAAAGTAGTTTTACTACGAGAAGTACTTATCCACCATTTTAGGAGGTCTGATCGGGTTCCAAAGATGACTGGATAGCCGGAAGACTTGCAACAAATGCCTCAGCCTCCTTCACTGACTTAAGCCACTTATATTTTCCAGTATTAAGCTTGATTCGTAAATCGGCAGGAGTGCGGAGAGAGGGTTTAAAACCACGATCATAAAGCACTTTCATTACGCCTTTAAACTCAGCACGCATCTTTAAGGTCTGGGGTGCAAAATCTTCCACAAAGCGAATGGTTGTATTTTGGAAGGTAAAAGTACCTCTGCGACGTGCCTCCATAATCAGACGGTGTTTTACCTGGTATTGATGAAAGCACAAAATTACCGATCGCGGGCGGGAGCCCAGAATTCCAGGGGGAACGTAGACCCTGTGTGCCCTTTCGAGCTCAGGCGGGTTCAGAAGCAAGTCTTTCCCGAATATCTCACAGAGAAACTCGGCGAAAAACTTCACGATTGATCCCTGTTCGGTGGCCTCTGGCAACCCAAGAATTCGGAGGTTACAACGTCTGCTGCGATTTTCGAGATCCACCATTTTGGAAAGGAGTTTGTTACATTTTTCCTCTAGGCTGGAACAGAGAGTCTCCAAGTATCGAACACGACTTTCTAAATCTTCAGAAGTCGAATCGATGCGAGATAAGTGTTCAGCATGTTCGTCCACTCTATCGTTGATCCGATCCAGTTTGGCTTCTAGCTGTTTGAAAACAGTTCTAAACTCCTTTAAAATTTCATCTCGGAGCTGTTCAAGCGCAGCGAGAGTCTCAGCCGAGAGAGCCGGAACTTCCTTTCTCCCGGATTTAGAACTCTTGCTAGACATTGCAAGGTAGATGTGTTCACAGGCAAGTAAAAGAAACCAAAAAAGTTCCTAAGGTTTAAAAAATGGAGACATTTAGTGCAAAGATAGCGACAATAACGGAACAAAAGTTCGGAGCCGCTAAGCAATCGCCATCTTACCGGAAGTCTCAGCTTTTCTTTTCTTCTTGACTAGATTTATTACAGCCTTTGTACACCATGGTTCCTGTACCATACCATAACTTCCCTGTCTCATTGGAATGCACCTATACAAATACCCCCTGAATATTTGCCACATTTCTTCTGTACTTTTCCCTGAGAACATCTGTATCCAATTTAAGCCTCAATTTTCTGCCTGATAGCCTCATAATTCCCCTTACTCCAATTAAATGCTTTTCTAACTTGTCTGTTCCTATCTCTCTCCAATGCTATTGTAAAGGAGATAGAATTATGATCACTAACTCCAAAATGCTCTCCCACTGAGAGATCTGACACCTGACCAGGTTCATTTCCCAATACCAAATCAAGTACAGCCTCTCCTCTTGTAGGCTTATCTATATACTGTGTCAAGAAACCTTCCTGAACACACCTAACAACTCCACCCCATTTAAACCCCTCACTCTAGGGAGATGCCAATCAATATTTGGGAAATTAAAATCTCCCATCATGACAACTCTGTTATTATCACACCTTTCCAGGATCTGTTTCCCCATCTGCTCCTGGTGAGACCCGATGTAGATTGGGAGACGGCTTCGCCGAGCACCTACACTCCATCCTCCAGAAAAAGCAGGATCTCCCAGTGGCTTCCACTTCCCATTCCCATTCCGATATGATTATCCATGGCCTCCTGCATTGTCGTGAAGAGACCACACTTAGGTTGGATGAATAGCTCCTTCTGATAATACCTCCTCCCCTTTCACTATTCCCCGTCCCCTTTTCCCTCTCTCACCTTATCCCCTTACCTGCCCCTCTCTGGTAATCCTTCCCTCTTTTCTTTCGTTCATGGCCTTCTGTCCTCTCCTAACAGACTCCGCCTTCTTCAACCCTGTATCTCTTTCACCAATCAACTTCTCAGCTCTTTACTACACCCCTCTCCCCTCCTGGTTTCACTATCAACTTGTGCTTCTTCCTCCCTTGCCCACATCTTTTAACACTACACTTCATCATTTGTTCTCCAGTTCGACCCGAAACATCAACTGTACTCTTTTCCCTAGATACTGCCTGGCCTGCTGAGTGCTTTCGGCATTTTGTGTGTGTTGCTTTTGAGTTATAAGCTTTTCTTTGGAACATGTTCAATAACACTCGATGACATTGGTGTCTTACTTTGTTTATTTCAATACGAGGGCATTTTTCATGTAATCTATTTTGTTATTAAAGTTGCATTTTCTGACTCAGAATTTATAAACTGTCCTTATCAAATTGTGTGGGTTTAAAGTTATCGCTAAGAAAGAAAAGCTTTCACTCATGTAGGCTGCAGTTGAAGTCCTGCATTTTGAAGTCTCGTCACTGCTGCAATGTAATGCAATTCAGCTATTATTTAATAAATGTGCTTAGAAAAGGCAACAGGCCCATTCATCTCTGCAAACAAAACACATGAACAAAATACTTTATTCAACGGCTTATCAGGCTCACTGTTGTTTCTCTAGGATGGTTAACTCCTTCTGACTCCAATGTCCTACCTTAATTTTAACATGGGAACCAAGTGTTGCAATTGTTTCACACAGGAATTATTATCTTGGAATTTTTTCCCCTTATGCCGTTTACATGAAATGGAAATGAGTCCAATAATCAGGTTTTTTTCATTAAAGAGTATTTATACCAAATCTTGACAGGTCTTTTTGAAATTCATTAGATGGGCAAGCAAATAAATAATCAAACTTGTTTAATTTTTCTCAGCTGTTTAATTGCAACTCTCTAAAAACTGATGATCCTTTATTTCATATGAGTACCTGAAAAATGAGTAACATACCCACATTTTAGGTACTGAACTGAGCAGTAACAAACAGTAAAATCTGATTTGTAATGTTCAGTACATCTCATCATTTCTACACTTTATAGCAATCAATTGCATAAAAAAGCAAAATGAAGCTGATTTAAGTACAGTAATGCTGTCACATTCAAGCAACTGCATTCTTCATGAACGCAGAAAAAGTTTACTGAGAAAACTGCCTCATGCCCTCTTTATACTTTAATTAATGTTCATGTTTATGCACTTAATATATAAAAGTTGAATGTGATTTTATTTTGATTCTCTTCCACATTACATCCTTCTGAACCTCCTACTTCATCCTAGCTACGTCCCCTTCAACTTTCTCTTTGACATCTCCACTCTGATGTGAAATGGTCCATATTTAGCAGAAGCCTCATCTTCATCAGCCTCATACAAGAAGCTTTCCATTCCCAGAATCATTCTCATGAACCCCCCTTTGAACCCTGTCCAACGTCAGCACATCCTTTCTTAAATTAGAGGCCCAAAACTGTTTCTAATACTCCGAGTGTATTACACCCTTGTTTTTATATTCTAGGACTCTTGAAATGAATGCTAACATTGCACTTGCCTTCCTTACTTTCGACTCAACCAACAAATTTACCTTTAGGGAATCCTGCACAAGGAGTACCAAATCCCATTGCATCTCCGATTTATAAATTTTCTCTCCATTTAGAAAATGTTCTATGCTTTTATTCTTTCTGCTGCAGTGCATGACCATACACTTTCCAACACTGTATTCCATCTGCCACTTCTTTGCCTGTTCTGCTAATCTGTCAGTCCTTCTACAGCCTCCCTGCTTCTGGAATGCTACCTGTCCCTCCACCTATCTTCATATCGTCCACAAACTTGGCTGCAAAGCCATCAATTCCATCATCCAAATCATTGACAGATAATGTAAAAAGAATTGGTTCTAACTCTGATCCCTGTGGAACCACTCATCACCAGAAGCCAACCAGAAATGGCTCCCTTTATTCCCACTCTTTGCCTCCTGCTAGTCAGCCATTGCTCTAGCCATGCTAGTATATTTCCTGTAATACTATGGGCTCTTATCTTGTTAAGCAACCTCATGTATGGCACCTTGTCAAATATCTTCTGAAAATCTAAGTACACAACATCTACTGATTGTCCTTTGTTTATCCTGTTTGTTATTTTCACAAAGAAATTCCAACAGATTTGTCAGGCAAGATTTTCCCTGATAGAAACCATGTTGACTTCAGTATGTTTTATCATCTGCGTCCAAGTACCCTGTAACCACGTACTAACTGGTCTATCATTTCCTTTTCTTCTGCCTTGCTCCCTTTTTGAAGAGTGAATTGACATTAGCAATATTTCAGTCCTCTGGAACCATGTCAGAATCTAGTGATTCTTGGAAGATAATTACTAATGCCTCCACAATATCTTCAGCCACCTCTTTCACAACCCGGGGGTGTACACCATCTATTCCAGGTGACCTTTCATTTTCCCAAGCAACTTCTCCCTATTACTAGCAACTGCACTCATTTCTGCCCCCTGACACTCTTGAACTTCTGGCATACTGCTAGTGTCTTTCACAGTGAAGGTTGATGCAAAATACTTCTTCAGTTTATCTGCCATTTCCTTGTCCCCCTATTACTACCTCCCTAGTGTCATTTTCCAATGGTCCAATATCTACTCTCACCTTTCTTTTACTCTTTATATAGCTGAAAATCCTTTGGTATCCTCTTTGATATTATTATTGGCCAACTTAACTTCATACTTAATCTTTTCCCCCTTTATGGCTTTTTTAGTTGCCTTCTGTTGGTTTTTTATTTTATGTCCTTTCTTTTACTTTTATTTTGGCTTTAGCTTCATTGTCAGCCATGGTTGCATCATCCTACCTTTAGAATAATTCTTCTTCTTTGGGATGTATCTATCCTGCACCCCAAATTGCTTCCAAAAGCTTCTGCCATTGCTGCTCTGATGTCATCCCTGCTAGAGTCTACTTCCAATCAATTTTGGCCAGCTCCTCTCTCATGCCTCTGTAATTCCCTTTACTCCATTGTAATACTGATACATCTGACTTTAGCTTCTCCCTCTGAAAATGCAGGATGAATTCTATCATATTATGATCACTGCCTCCTAAGGGTACCTTTACCTTAAACTTCCTAATCAAATCAGGTTCATTACACAACACCCTATCCAGAATAGATGATCTCTTAATGGGCTCAACCACAAGCTGCTCTAAAAAGCTATCTTATAGGCATTCTACAAATTCTCTCACTAGGGATCCAGCACCAACCTGATTTTCCCATTCTACATGCATACTAAAAATCCCCCATGACTATCGTAACATTGCCCTTTTGACATGCCTTTTCTATCTCCCATTATAATTTATAACCTGCATCCTGTCTACTTTTCAGAGACTTGTATATAACTCCCATCAGGATCTTTGTACATGTATCATTTCTTAACTCCATCCATAAGGATTCTACATCTTCTGATCCTCTTTCCAAGGATTTGATTTCATATTTTACCAACAGACTCACCCCACCTCTGCCCACCTGCCTATCCTTTTGATACAATGTGTATCCTTGGATTTTAAGCTCCCAACTATGATCTTCTTTCACCATGACTTAATGATGCCCTCATTGTCATACCTACCAATCTCTAACTGCATTACAAGATCATCTACCTTATTTTATATACTGTGAGCATGCATTCAAATATAATACCTTCAGTCCTATATTCATCATCCTTTTTGATTTTGTCCCCATGTTACATTGCAACTCATCCCACTGACTGCAGTTTTTCCTTATCATCTGCCTGTCCTTCCTGACAGTCTCACTGAACACTGCATCTATTTGTAATTATTAATTGCCCCATCCTCAGCCCTATCACTCTGGTTTCCATTCCTCTACCAAATTAGTTTAAATCCTCCCCAACAGCTCTAGCAAACCTGCCTGCTAGGATATTGGTTCTCCTCAGGTTCAGTGTAATCCGTCCCGTTTGTATAGGTCATACCTTTCCCAGAAGAGAGCCCAAATGATGCAGAAATCTGAAACCCTGCCCCCTGCACCAGTTCCTCAGTCGTACATTTATCAATCAAATCATCCTATCTTACCCTTACTGGTGCATGGCACAGGTAGCAATCCAGAGAAAACTACCCTGGAGGTCCTATTTTTCAGTTTTCTACCCAATTCCCTAAATTCTCCCTTCCGGACATCCTCCATTTTCCTATCTATGTCATTGGTGCCAATATTTACCACGAGTTCTAGCTGCTCACCCTCCCTCTTTAGTATTCCATGGACCCAATGTGAGATGTCCCTGACCGTGGCATCTGGGAGGCAACATATAATCCGGGTGTCTCATTCATATTTTCAGAACCTCATGTCTACTCCTCTAACTATGAAATCCCTTATCACTAATGTACTGCTCTTCTCCCCCGCCAACCCCTTCCCTTATGAGCCATTGCACCAGACTCAGTACCAGTGACCCTGTTGTTGCGACTCCCCGGTAGGCTGTTCAACCCCGATTGGTCATCCCCCAACAGTATCCAAGGCGGTTTACTAAATATTGAGGGGAACTGCTACAGGGGTACACTGCACTAACTGCCCATTTCTTTTCCCTCTCCTGATAATCACCCAGTTAACTGCCTCCTGCAGCCCAGGGGTGACCACCTCCCTGTACCTCCTATCATCTCCTTAGTTTCCTGTATGAGTCGAAGGCCATTGAGCTGTAGCTCCATTTCTTTAACTTGTTTTCTGAGGAGCACGGTGCACCTGGTGCAGATGTGGTTATCCGATAGGCTGGAGGTCTTCTAGAATTCCACATCTCATACAAAGAACAACACAGCCCTGGATCCATTAGCACTGCACTAACCAAGCATTAATAGATAACGAAAGAAGAAGAAACTTACCTCACCCAAGACCATTGAGCCAAAGCTTCCCATTCTATCACCAGTCCACTCACACAATGGCCGCTCCACTTGTCCCTTCCTTATTTTTATTTGCCCTTATTAATGAATAGCAATTCAATTGGACTGCCAGAAAAAAAGCCAAAAGCCTGTAAATGCTCCTCTTTAAAATCTCTTGCCTGCCCTGTGTGTAGCCTGCTCTCCTAAATTGATTGGGCTGTTAGTAAAAGCTGAAAGCCGATAAATGCTTTTTTAAATCTCTTGCCACAACCTGTGTGTGGCCTCCTTTCTCAATTTGATTGGGCCGATGGAAAAATCCAAGAGCCTGTGAACGCTCCTTTTTAGATCTCGCCTCAACCTTTGTGTAACCTATTGGGCTGCTGGAAAACAATTGATATTTCTTATTTGTTTCCTTAGAAGATGAAGAAACTAAAGAAAATTGCCAGAAAAGCAAGACAAAAGCTCACAAGTCCAGTGTGTCAGCAGAGCCACCTGATTCCATTTCTCCCCCAGAGAGATGACAAGGAAACAGGATTCCAATATGCATTTGGACATTGGGAATGTATTTCTTCATGCTGCTGGAGCTAAACCATGTGAAAAAGTGGGGACAATTTTGTGCCATTGTTGTGATTAATGGCTGTGTGGAAGTCAACTGAGCCATTAACAGTTAATACTTTGCAGGTCTTATCAACAGGGAACTCTGCACCTACATCTTCCTATGCTTAAACACTATATACTTATAGAAAAGAATTGCACAATTGTATTTAAGATAGAAAATATTAGTAGTTTCAAATTTTGCAAATGAGCCACTATGCAGACATATTTTTAAAATTAAATTGTAAATGTTATTATGTTTGTTTAATTATCCAACTATCACTACATTGTTTTCCTGAAATGCTAGTCAATTTTTCAACAAGGACACTGGATACCAATAAAAATTGTATCAGATGGCCAATGGTCAGAGCATAAAATTATCAAGCATCAAAGTAGAAAATCTAGTATTTTCTATTTTCTGGAATTTTGTATCAAGCCATGTTGGATAATTTGTAATATTGCATGTCTGTAAATATCCATTTAAAGAACACTAGTAACTACAAAAAGAACGTATTGGAAAATAAGCTACAAAGATCTGGATTTGCACTTACCCAGGTTTCTCTACTATTCTATCAATTAGCAGGCACCACAAAGTCCAGAGTGGCCTACATCAGAAAACCGGACACGGGTTAACCCTTCATTTATCTCTTCACCTATCTGAATGAACTTTCAACTTTAGCTTGCTATTGTCAGAGTAATTGTTCATAAACAGCTCACCAAATATGGATGCAAAACAAACTCAGGCTCCTGTTTAATAATATGAATTCTAAACCTAAAAATATATAATTATATATTCTTAAAATTCATATATAGCATTTACACTTCTAGCCAACAGACATACTTGGTCTAATTATAATTTTTGTCATGATTCTCAAATGTTAGTCATCAGACCAAATTACCATGTCAGCGATGACAACAGTAAGACTAATGATTTACCATATGATTGCTCAGATAACTCAATGATTTGGCATCTTGTTCACTGGTTGCTGATTCCTACTCTCACTTTAACATCCCAGGGCCCTGCTTCCTGTACTCCCTTTAATATACTGGGATCCCACAGTTGCTCTAACTCACTAGGACTTCAACTCCTTTGCTCTTTGTAACATAGTCAGACTCCAGTTCCCACACTCCAACTAACAGACTAGACCCAGTTTCCATACTTCCTTTAAGTTTACCGAGCTGCATATTTAAGGTTACTGGAGCTCTGCTCCCCAGGCTTCACCTGATCCTGTGCTTCCTTTAAACTCACCAGCTTCATTGGAAGCTTTATTATACTAATACATTGAGTTGTATCTTAAAAAGTGCATTTGTGTATTAAGTGGAATAATATCCAAAAGTCTGAAAACTCTTCCAGACTTAGCAAAGTCCTAATCATGCCTGATCCATGGCATTTACTATATTTCATTTTCCATTCAACTATCGTGATGTAGTTGCTGGCCCTAATCATTTGGTGACTCTGCAGAGCAAGTTTTACACACAAACCCATTGTCACTTGTATCCTTGGTTGGGCAGTCATTTCCTGTCTACAAACCTTGTACAGTAATTGATTATCACCAACAGAAAATGCTGGAAAAAATTATCAAGTTGGGCAGCATCATTTGTTAACATGATGTGTTGGAGACCCTTGTATTTTTCCATCCTTTTCTGACTTTCAGATTTCCAGCATCTGCAGTTCCTGCCATTTCCGTTTTGGGTTTTTATAACAACTTTGATCACAATATCATAAATTAAAAGTTGCCATCTCAGCTGTTCCTTTTGAATATAAGAGCATACAAGAAAAACAATTGATAAAAGTCCTGCCGAAGGGTTTTGGCCCAAAACGTCGATGTTCTTTTTTTCCATAGATGCTGCCTGGCCCACTGAGTTCCTCCAGCATTTTGTGTGTTTTTCTTGGATTTCCAGCATCTGCAGATTTCCTCTTGTTTGTAATAAGAGCATGTAGTTTCAGCCTTTGACAAAGAAGTGATCCCATATAGTAAGTCTGTGGGTTATCCAAAGACAAGCCTACAGGAACATGAGAAAATAAGAGTAGGAGTAGTCCACTTGGACTCTTAAGCCTTTCTCAATTTGATTAGTGCTGATCTATGCTGGCCTCAACCCCTCTCCTCAGGGCTTCCTAACTAAACAAATCCTTCCCCCTCACAGATGTTGCTCAACCCACCAAGTTCCTCCATGATCTTCATTAAGAATTTTAAATTATTGTCTAAATGCCATAAACTGAAGGGTATTGCTTCTATTGTGTACACATTATGTTTTCTGATAGTTTGTGAATGGTGCATTTTTCTAATATCTAGTTTGCAAAATCATATTAACAAACATTATTTCCCAGAAGTGCTTTAACAGTAATTATGGTGATTCAGATTCATTTATTTATCACATGTACATTGAAACATACAGTGAAATGTGTCATTTGCATTAACAACCAACACAACCTAAAGATGTGCTATGGGCAGCCCACAAGTGTGTTAGCACACATTCTGGTCCCAGCATAACATTACCACAGCAGAAGCAATGTCAACAACAGCAAAACAAGCCCTCTTTCTCTCGCACACACACACACACACACACACACACACACACACACACACACACACACACACACACACACACACACACACACACACACACACACACACACACACACACACACACACACACACACATGTCCCCAATCCCAGGACGGGCCACTTCTGAGCCATTAACCTGCAGTCCTTGGTCTGCATTCACAGAATCCAGACGTCAGGCATCTGACTTGCAGGCCCTCTGACCCAGGGGTCTTGCCCATTGGGCCTCGTGGTTTGGTTGTACAGCTTGGGTGAGACATGCAAAGGGATTAGCTGTGACTTCTTCATCGTCAGATGATTGCTGACAATTATTGTTTCATGCATGAGAAATGGATTTCAGCGAGACTCTAGGCAATAGTCAAGATCCTTAGTACTGTACCCTTATTGGTAAGCATTTGCAGCTCATGTGGGGAGTTGAGCACAAATTCTTTTGGTTTGCCTGATTAGTCTTTAACATCTTCGAATCACAAATCAAAAGAGTGTAACATTATCAACCAGTTGGTGTAGTACAAGAGCCTTTGTTCCCAGTGGGGAAAATGCCAGTACGGAGTATTCATGGGTCAGGGATAGAACTAACCCATAGTTGGAGACAAAACTATTGATTCACTAAGTAAGATCCTGTTGAATGTGACTGCACACAAGACACTCTTCATTGTATTATTGGAAAAATAAATCCTGGTTTTGGGAATTGCAAATGTGAAGACTGCTAATGCAGGAATAGTGGAGAAATGATCTCACTGTTCGCAATGAATATACATTCAAAGAATGTTGAGTCTGTTTTTAAAATGTATGTTTCTCCATAAAACCCTGAAGTATTTTTGTGCAGGTTTTGCTGTGTCACAGGTCGGGATGCAATTATTTATATCTGTTGTTTGTTAAGCAGTGTCATTAGTAACGTGGTCAGTAAGTTTGTTTTTGAGTGTTAACATGAAATAGATGGTAATAGTTCAACTGTCATACATCTTGATTTCCAGTTTTGTTGGTTCTATTGAAAGAGGGTTATATAAATTATCGGCAATTCTACACATCATCCATTGTCAAAATTATCTCTGGTCATGAAGGACAACAAAGAGATGTTGACCCAAGAAGTTAGTCCTAATTTTAATATCAAATTAATTTATTGTTGGGAAATTTGAAGGTTGATTAAAAGTTATATCTGTACAGCAATTAAATAAAATTAAGTGCATCTGCTTCATTTAATTTAATGATTTTCAGAGAGGTCATTAATTCCTTACTATATTCAAGGAAAATCCACATTTCTGGGCTCCTCGGTCTGCCAGAGGGGAGGAACTCTCAGTTATTGGTGTAGAATGCTGGCAAAGTCCCAGGTTCTGGCGCTGAAGCCTTGTGTGCTAGCAACAATATTGCTTTAAATTTTCTCATAGAGCACAGAATTCACAACTATTATAGATCCTGAAGTCAAAGAATAGGTAATAGTTACTCATGTTGTAATGATCATTAAACCTAGATGCCACCTGCCTACAGAAACAACATATTGCCTTTTGGGAAATGCTCCCTTTAAGTACCTCGTGCAGTCGTACGTTTTCCCTGCTTGCTTAGGGAATAGGATCATGCTACAATGGACAGTATCTATAGCCTTTGTTTCATGCTTGCACAATTTGGCTTGTCTCACTTTTAACCCATTAGGATCAGGGCAAAACTAGCAAGCACCTTATTCCATTTTGGACTCTCCTAAACAGCCAATAGCCCATTTTTGGGAAGCTCGATAAGCTGCTAGCCAGGATTTCACATACCCTTTAGATTAGCTGAGAATGCACAAATTAAAGCAGTATTGGAAATGATCACTTGTAAAAGCAAACTCCAGAATATTGTAAATGATCAGTTTAAACATGAAGTAAAGTAGAGGTAGGTCACATGGCCCTCGAATCTGTCCCATCATTCAATATGATCATGACTGATCTACCCTTGGCTTTGTCTCCTCTTCTGTGCCAGTTCTCCATGGCCCTCATGTTTCAAAAATGTACCTACTTAATCTTTAAACGCTTCCAATGTTCTAGCCTCCACAACCTTCTGAGAATAATGTTATATTATAGGCCTACTGCAATTGCTGCTCTTCACACAAATCATCAGAATTGACTGTGGCCATAGTCTTACATGATGCTTCCAGGTGCTTTTCAAATTTGTATTTGCGATCTAATACCCGCTCAGACAGCCAATACTTTAATTTGTACCATTATAATGCCTATTAATTGAGGATACTTGCAGTATAAGTATATATAGATAAATACATTCAAGGAGAAAGTTCATAACATACCTACAGATAGATATAGGAATTTTGTTTCAAAGATACACATCTTTTTCTTGCACATTCATTTGCCTTCAAGCAGAGTTCCACTCAGTTGAAATTATTGCTTTCAAGCAAACCCAGGTCCTGTTTTGGGTTCTCTGTTTTCAATCCCTTATGGTTCCAATCAGTACGCTGTAAAAATTATTTAAGAGAAGTGAATGTGCTACCAAAGGTGGTGGGAGAGGTAGGTACACTAGAAATATTTTAGAGTCTCCTAGACAGCACATGGATGAAAGAAAAATGGAATGGAGACCACAGGGGCATCTGGACGGTGCTTGAAGATCAGTTGCATAGAACAGGAAAGGTATGTTCCTATTGGAAGGAAGGACGGGGATGGAAAGATAAGAGAACCTTGGATGTCCAGAGAGGTGATGAATTTAGTCAAAAAGAAAAAGGAAAAGTATGTAAAGCTTTGGAAATCAGAATCAAATGGAGCACATAAGGAGTATAAAGAAGCCAGAAAAGAGCTAAAGAAGGGAATTAGGAAAGCCTGGAGAGGCCAAGAAATGTCCTTGGTAAGTAGGGTCAAAGAGAATCCCAAGGCATTCTATACATATGTCAAGAGCAAGAGGATGACTAGGGAGAGGGTAGGACCACTCAAGGACAAAGAGGGGAATATTTGCTTGAATGCAGAGAATATGAGTGATGTACTTAATGAGTACTTTGTTTCAGTATTTACAAATGAAAAGGAAATGGAGGACCAGGAGATGAGTGAGTGTATAAATATGTTAGGGTGTTTATAGATCAAGGAAGAGGAAATGTTGAGCCGCCTAATGTGTATTAAGAGTATTAAGGGCCTTACGGAATTTACCCCAGGTTATTGAAGGAGGTAAGGGACAAGACTGTTGGGCTCTTGACCAGTATCTTTGTGTCCTCTCTACCCACAGGCCAGGTCCTGGAGGACTGGCAAGTGGCAAATGTTGTACCTTTGTTTAAGAGGGGAACGAGGGAAAATCCTGGGAACTATAGACCAGTGAGTCTCACATCAGTGGTAGGGAAATTGCAGGAAAAAATTATAAGGGATAGGATATATGAGCTTTTGGAAACCCATGACCTAAATCGGGAGAGCCAGCATGGCTTTGTTCAGGGCAGGTGATGTCTTACTAACTTCATTGATGAGGGTAGGGCAGTGAATGTTGTTGACATGGATTTTAGTAAGGTATTTGACAAAGTCCGTTGTAGGAGGTTAATCCAAAAGATTAAGATGCATGGGGTCTGCAGCAAATTGACTGTTTGGGTTCAGAACTGGCTTTCACCTAGAAAACAGAGGGTAGTGGCTGAAGGGACATTTGAGCTGGAGGACTGTAATTACTGATGCTCCACAGGGATCCATGTACCTATCCAAACCGCTCTTAAACATTGAAATCGAGCTCAGAGGGTTGTGATGAACAAGCTGCCAGAGCAGGTGGTGCATGTGAGGTTGATTTCAATGTTTAAGAGAGGTTTGGACAGGCACATGGATGGGAGGGTTATGGAGGGCTATGGTGCTAGTGCAGATCAATGTGAGTAGGCAGTTTAAATAGTTTGACACAAAGTAGATGGGCTGAATGGCCTGTTCTTTGTGCTGTACTTTTCTAAGACTCTGTGACTCGTACACTACCTCACACTTCTTTCTTTTTCTCTTTTCTTTGTTCAGTTTTTGCAGTACTTATTTCATTTACTTTTTTTGTAAATATTTCTTGTAATTTTTTTGTCATTATTATGTATTAGAATGTACTGCTGCTGCAAAACAGCAAATGTGATATTAAACCTGATTCGGATTTTGACATTTAGTTTTTAAAGTTAGAAGTCCTCAGGGATACATTGATAGCTTCCCAGAACTTGTGAGCTCCAAAGGTGGGATAACACATCTTTAGAATGATCATGTTACATTTCCAATTCACTGGAGAAAACAGTACAGGAAGTCATGCTTGGGCTCCATTTTAAACTAGAGCAAAGTCATTATTTTAGCTCAAAAGTACAGTGCTTTTAACTAAACCATTGCAAGATTTTTAAGCAAAGGTAGAACCTAAGCTGTTATGTAAATGAGCTGAACAAACTTAACTTGCCCTACTTTTAATTCTGTTTGTCTGAGAAACTCAATTGCAGATGCATTCCCTTACCCAGATTTTGCTCTTGAAAATGCTCAAAACGGGGTGGTTTTCTTAAGGTAAATACCACTGTGTAAACATCCTTGTGCCTGCCTCTGAAGAGTGATGCATATGTTTGCAGAAGCTTTTGTTCTGTTATCAGTACTTCTTTGGATGGACACACTGGTCCGCATTAGCTCTAGATTAATGAACAGATAGTTTAATGGTGCTTTTAGAGAGTACAGGCTTCAGAGTGTGAGCATTGAATATTAAATCAACAATATTAAATCCACAATCACTCTTTTCTTTATGCTCCAGTTCACAGGAGTCATGAAAATACAACCACTTTTACAGAATACCACAAAACAATTACGAAATAGTGTCTCCCTTAGAACTTGTTCATCGTGGGTTTCTATACTTCATGCTTCATTCAAAGTTGGCGTCAGTAACCACGCTGGCTCAAATGATAAAGCCAGAGATCTGGGATATTTGACCAGAGACCTGATACAGTATTGCAGAGTACATCTGGCTCGCCATATCCATGCAGCCCTCTTGGCCTCTCTATCTAATCCCATTTGCCTGCTTTAGGACTGTACCCTCCCTTAAAATGTTAGAACCAAGAGGGATGGAACAAAAATTGGTGTGGGTTTTCACATTATGCAAGAGCAAATCAGCAATAACAATTCAGCAACCTGTTTCTAATACAAAAACAGAAATGAATGGGAACACTTCCATGAAAGAGTGTTTCCAACGTTTTCTGTTTTTTTCAGATTTCCAAGATCTGCAGTTTTAAAAAACAACAGCCTGTTTCATATGTTGCTCAGTTTGTATTGTCCCTGAAGGCATAGGAAGAAAATAGGCTTTGGGAGAAGTTATAGGCGAGGGGTGGCAGTGGAGGCTGGAGGCTAACGGTTTCTATCAGCCCTTTCACACACAAAGAATGGAATTATTCACTCTGTTAGACTCTCTGTTCATTATTCACCTGTTGCATGGAAACGGTTGAAATCCATTTAAAAGGGCTTGGCTTTGATCTCTGGTTTATTTCTGGAGATTAACTACAGGCCAGCCAACATTTTACAGCTGACAACACCATGCCCAGCTCATGGAAGTTAAAAAGAGCTGCAGAGCATTTGAGTTTGAAAAGGGAAGAAGGAACAATTCCAAATTCTGGTTGCAATGGAGTAGTTGTGTTTGCACAAATCTGAGAATCCCTTACCAACAGAGGATGTGCATAGACACTGGGACAATGTCAGACTCCATCCGTAATGCCTCACAGTGGAGATGCTTATTAATCACTGACAGGTTTGTACAAATAATGACCAACGAGGGAGGAATCGCTCCTGCTAAACCATATTTTGGCAGCAGCGGATGAATAAATACACTAACAGTTGCAGAAAAAGCTGGAGAGAAGTATTTATTGGTGTCTTCCATTCATCCCTGTGTCTATCAAACAATTGTTGCTACATCTTACTAAAAAAGATGACTCATAAGTGCCATGTGATCTATTTTGTGAGAAGTAATTCACACCTGAATAACACCTCCTCCATAGAAGGACTGTTCTGCAAATTTGGATATTTATATGTAGTTTACTGTTATTGCAATTGCTCCGCTGGAGAAAGGTGAAGTATACTGCAGGTTCAGAGACTTTACCTTTCTCCAGAGAACTGCTTTAACTACTTTTCTGTAGTTACTGATCACCCCGTAACACTGAAACTGCTGCAGCTGTCTACAACCCCCTCAGCCTACCAGCCTACCCAGTCCCCAGTCCCCAGTCCCCAGGACCATCTGACCATGCACTCTGCCATCTCCCCTCGTAACCTCCTCCCCATCTCATCTTCTCCATGATTTCCACCATCCACAAAGAAAAGAGACTTTGGGCCTTGTGTCGGGTAAACTACTGGAGCCTTTCCTTCTAGATACAGCCCCTTCAACAGGTCAAATTTGGCTTCTGTGTACTTCAGGCTTCTTTCCCCAGCCTCTTCCTCTGATGTACGTTTGGCACTGGAGGGGTGTCAATATGGAATGTTTGATAATTGCCCTGGCTATAATGATATCACAAAACACATAGTGCAGGTCTCACCTGATAGTCAATTCCCACCCTTCTCTGAGGATCGTCATTTTGTCATGGTGGAGAGGCCCGTGAGTTCCTGAGGTCCCAAGAGCGATGCAATCTGGAGTTTGGCCACTTGGCATTTAGCTCCTGGCAGGATCACGCATGGCAGTAAGCTCAGGGGGAAGTTTGCAGACAAAGAGTGATCCACCCAAAACCTCAGCGGTTAAGCTGACACAAGACGACCACAATGGCAGGGAGGAGTCCAGCAGTGACAGGTCTCCAGTTGTCACAGCACTCTGACCCCAATCTGTCAAGGACCATGTGGTGGATCAGCACATTGAGCTGAGTCACCTGCCCACGTTAAACTAAGTCATGTACGGGAGTTCTCCATTAAGCAAATCCAGCCTAACGTCCTGGATTAAGTTCCCTGGTGACCAGCAGGTGGCAAAGGGGCAAACTGAGAGGATGAAAGCTCATCAGAATGTGAGGATCCCAGATCAGGTTCTGGAGCCACCAATAGACAGCCCCTCGGGAGAAGATCATACTCAGCTCAAGCGTTTCTAGTTCATTTCCGTCAACTGCAAGTACGGACAGAAAGATACTGTGCAATGGCTTCAAGTAGGCAGCTTTGACCTGAATATTATTGTAATAGTTACCATTCTGAACCATGTACCTTCCAGAAGAACTAGAATGTGTGAAGGAGTAATAGATAAAAATTCCTTAAAATATTATAGAAATAACAAATATATTTGCTGTTTACTCTGACAGTGTTTGACATCAGTGGTAATTGAAGTAGAATGCAAAGAAATTAATTTCCCTATCCTTGCTTACCATCATAATGTAGAAATTAATAACCTGCTGGCAATTCCAAGAAGAGTCCAGGAGAGAGTTGTATCATTGTAGGTATATGAAACATGACTTGTTTTAGTCTTTCCCAGGCCTTCTCCCAGCTGCTCCTTTCTCAATGCTGCTTGATAAGTAAAATGAAAGAAAACCCAGATATATTTTCGATGCACATGAAGAGCTAAATGATAAGCTGAGAAAGGTTATGAAACTGTCTTCATAAAGGAGGGAGATAATACCAATATTATTGTCGGAGCAAATGAGTGTGAGTTGAATATACACTCAGTGGCCACTCTGTTGGGTACACCTGCTCATCAGCCAATCATGTGGCAACAACATTGCATCAAAGCTTGCAGACGTGGTCAAGACGTTCAGTCGTTGTTCGGACCAAACATCAGAATGGGGAAGAAAAGTGATGCAAGGGATTTTGAACATGGAACGATTGTTGTTGCCAAATGTGGTGGTTTGAATATCTCAGAAACTGATGATACCTTGAGATTTTTTTTTTACACAGAACAGTCTCTAGAACTTACAGAGAATAGTGCAAAAAAACAAACAAAAAAAAATACAGTGAGCAGCAGTCCTGTGGGAGGAAATGCTTTGTTAATGAGGAGAGCGGCCAGTCTGGTTCAAGCTGATAGGAAGGTGACAGTAACTCAAGTAACCACACATTACAGCCAGCGGTGTGCAGAAGAGCATCTCTGAATGCACAACACATCAAAACTAGCGAATGGGCTACAGCAGCTGCAGAGCACAAACATATGCTCAGTTGCCAATTTATTCGGTAATGGAGGTACCCAAAAAGTGGCCACTGATTGTTAAAGAAGGAGTGCAAAGAGATTTGGCATATTTCAAAATGGACACAATCATTTGGCCCAGCTGAACTATATCCTAGGCTGTGGAAAGGAAGCAATGCAGATGATTATAGAAGTCCTGAGTACAAATTCCTGCCAGGGACAGGCTATTGACTGAACAGGTTCATGACTCATCAGGTGTTCTGCAAGGAAGAGAAGCTTTCACTGGAAGCACAGCTGCAACCTGCTGAATGGGAAGATGCACAGCGAAGTTGCTGCATCGCTGGGAAAGAGCGCTCAAAGCCCAACACTTTGGCAAAGGGTGGGGATAAAGCACCAGTGCTGCCTCTCTTGGACTGGAGCTACCGGGCAAATTCAGAAGGGGAATGAATCTCCAGGACATTCAAGAAGGAATGGTCACCAGAATGGTGCAATGGAGATTATGTCTACTGATGGCATCACATTGGAGTGTTTGATCAATACCACAGCAGTGAGCAGCATTGAGTCAGTCATCTGAAAGAGAGGACCCCTGAGCAAGTCTAAAACAAGTCACGTTTTATACAATCACAATGATACCGGCATGGATCCTCATAAACACTCCTTTCATTTGGAGGAAGTGTGTAGAGTTAAGTTTTTAGTAGGAGAGCAATTTCAATCAGGTAAAAATAATGGAGATGAACAGGTAGAAATTTATTCCAGGAAAAGGCCACTGGTGGAGTTGTAGAGCAATTGCAGGTATGATGTTGAAAATGAATCAGATCAGGCCAAGAAATTGGAAGCTGTCAAAGTGGTGAAAACCATTAGAAATATTGCAGAGTTGGGCAGGGACTGTAGAACATAGAACATAGAATAGTACAGCACAGTACAGGCCCTTCGACCCACAATGTTGTGCCGACCTTTAAACCCTGCCTCCCATATAACCGCCCACCTTAAATTCCTCCATATACCGGTCTAGTAGTCTCTTAAATTTCACTAGTGTATCTGCCTCCACCACTGACTCAGGCAGTGCATTCCACACATCAACCACTCTCTGAGTAAAAAACCTTCCTCTAATATCCCCCCTGAACTTACAAGAGGAAAAGAATAGATTTGGGCAAAGGAAGAAGTTCTGTGCAAAAGAACTATAGTCTCAGGAAGCCTATGGTGTCTTCTATTTATGACTTTCTGCTATCTTTTTCCTGCTCTTGAAATATGCAAGTACAAGCATATTGCATGTTTGCCCTCACTGGTAGGGCTGTTGAGTATCAGAGTAAGGACGTCAGGCTGCTGCTATGCAATATATAAAACTTCAGTCAGAACACACTCCGAGTATTGCATGCATTTCTGGGCGTGCCATTATAGGAAGGATGTAGAGACTGTGGATACAGCATGACTGTTTACCAGAATGTTGATTGGATTAAAAGGAATAAGTTATAAGAACATGTTCTTTCTAGAGCTTTGGAGGCTGAGGGAGACCTGATAGAGGTTTCTTAAATTATCAGAGGCATAGATATTGTAGACAGTCAGAATCTTTTTCCTCCATGGTAGAAATGCTTTTAAGATTGGGAGTAGGGGTAATTTTGAGTGCTAGTGGAATGGGCTACTGGGGTAAGAGTGGACAAGGTGCTGGTTAACAGGTTTTTAGTTGGACAAGGTGCTGGTTAACAGGTTTTTATTTGGACACGTGGCTATGAATAGATGTCGGTGATACACAGAGAGGAGGGCATTTAGTACACACTGGTGTCAAGGTTAGAACAGTGTCATGGACTGAATGGCCTGTTAGATGTTCTATGTATTTGTGAATAGTCCTTTACACTGTCCACAACTCCATGAATCTTCATGTCATCTGCAAACATGCTAATCCACCCAACTGCAAATCATTGTTATATATCACAGAAGCCCCAGCATCGTTCCTTATGGAACACCCCTGGTCATAAACCTCCAGCCAAAATAATAGCCTTCCACATCTACTCTCTATCTTCTAAGAGCAAGGTAGTTCAGAATCCATATAGCAAATCAACCTGGATCCCATATATCTTTATCTGCTAAATCCACCTACAATGTGTGTGGTCTTATAAAACATTCCTTACTCAAGTCCACTGCCTTATCCTCACAATGACAAATGATGAGCACATTTGTTAATTCCTCAAAGCACTTGGCAGGTTTACAAAACATGACCTACCTGTACAAAAACATACCAGCAATCATAAAGCATGCCACGCCTTTCCAAATACTGATAAATCCTATCCCACAGAATCCTCTCCATTAGCTTCCCTACCTGATGTGAGGCTCACTGATCTATGATTACCTGGACTATTGGATTTCCTTTCTTAAACAAAAGCACATTCTTTACTCCCCAGTCCTCCAGGGCCTCGCCTTTTGCTAGAGAGAACACAGAGATCTTTATCAAAGCCCCAGCAATCTCCTCACTTGTTTCTTTCAATAATCTGGGATGTATGCCTTCAGATCCTGCGGACTTGCCAAACGTAATGCTTTTCAGAAGACCCAGTACTACTTCGTCATTAATCTCAAACTGTCCCAGTGCATTGGCAATGCCCCACTCTGCTTTCACTATCCTCCAAATCCTTCCCCTTGGTAAATACTGAAGCAAAATACTCATATGTTACCTCAGTCAGGTCCTCTAACTCCAAGAACAAATTCCTTCCTTTATCCCCTTAGTTATTCTCTTTCTTAATTGCAAATGTCACTTCACTTTTTAAGGAGAGAGGGAGGGAAAAGACATGAAATTATAATGTTATCCTTAATAATGGACTCCAACATCTTCCCAACCACTGAAGTCAGACTAACTGGCCTATAATTTCCTGACTTTTACCTCCCTCCTTTCTTAAAGAGTGGAGCAACATTTGCAATTTTCCAATCATCCAGAACATTTCAGAATCTAATGATTCTTAAAAAGATTATTACTAATGCCGCCACTATCTCTTTAGCAACCTCTCTCAGAACCCTAAGGTGTATTCCATCTGGTCCAGGTGACTTATCTACCTTCAGCCCTTTCAGATTCCCAAGCACCATCTCCTTAATAATAGCAATTACACTCACTGCTGCCTCCAACACTCATGAATTTTGGCATTCTCCTGGTATCTTCAAAGTACATTTATTATCAATGTATGTATCATTATACAACTTTGAGATCTGACTCCTACGGGTAGCCCAAAAACAAAGAACCCATTAAAAATAGACCATCCAACACCCACCATGCAGAGAAAAAAACTGTGCGAACAATAAAATCAAGCAAATGACATTCAGAACTGAGGTCCGTGAGGGAGAGTCTGCCCATAGGCTCAGTTCAGTGCAGAGCCAAGTAAACTTGTCAGAGCCGGTCTGTCCCTTGCTTGACAACCTGACCGTTTCAATCAGACCTGGCACATAAATTGTTGTCCATCAGTTCTGTCGCTTCGATGTGCTCAGGGGCCTGGACCCTGGGCCCTGAGCCCCGGACCCCTCCACCTCAATTCGGCCTGTACCTGACCTTCCCAATCCAGCCCGGCATTTCAATCAATCAGATCCCAGGTCTTGCTCCACTGCTTCGCCTCCCCTCAGTTCTGCCGCATTGAATTGCCTCCAAGCCCAAATGAACGTTAGAAGTTATTGTTTGTGGTGATCGTTCACCATAAGAAGTGCGATTAACAAAGTACTTAGTTCTTTTCTTTGTTTCCTTGGCCACTAGCAAGTAGTTGCTGAGATGTACCAGGGTCATTTGAAACCAGAGGTCACAGTGCACAGCAAGGACTGACACAAGGTACTCACCGAGTTCATCTGCTATTTCTTTGTCCCTCATTACTACCTCTCTAACATCAATTTCTAGCGGATATCCACTCCTGCCTCTCTTTTACTCTTTATATATCTGAAAAAACTTTTGGTATCCTTGCTTATATTATTGCCAAGCATACCTTTATATTTCACTTTTCCTTTTGTATGGATTTTTTAGTTGCCTTCTATAGGCTTTTACAAGCTTTCCAATCCTTTAACTTTCCACTAATCTTTGCTCTATTCTATGCCCTCTCTTTTGCTTTTATGCTGTCTTTGACTTCTCTTGTCTACCATGGTTACCTAATACTTCTTCATCTTTGGGGTGTATCTATCCTGGGCCCTCTGAATTACCCTCAGAAGCTCCAGACATTGTTGTTCTGTCATCATCCCTGTTAGCGTCCCCGTCCAATCAGCTTGGCCCAGTTCCTGTCTTTACTCCACTATAATACTGACACATCTGAGTTTTGCATCTCCCTCTCCAATTGCAATGTATTATCATCACTGTCTCCTGAGGGTTTCTTTATTCTAATCTCCCTAATGAATTCCTTCTCCAGGGATCCAGCACCAATCTGATTTTCCCAATCTACCTGTATATTGAAATCCCTGGCGACCATTAATCTTTTTATAGGTCTTTTCTACCTCACATTGTCATTTCTAGCCTGTATCCTGTTTGCTGTTTTGAGCTCTGTATACAACTCCTGTCTGTGTCTTTTCACTTTCAGTTTCTTAACTCTACCCACAAGGACTCTACATCTTCCAATCCTATACTGCCTCTTTCTCGGGATTTGATTTCATTTTTTTACCAACAAAGCCACCGAACCTGAGTAACTCTGCGTACCTGAGTAACACACACACAAATCTGGAGGAACTTTCATCAGGTCAGGTCGAGCCCTGATAAAGGGTCTCAGCTGAAAACATTGACACCGACTGACCTGCTGAGTTCGTCCAGTATATTGTGTGTGTTACTCTGGATTTCCAGTATCTGCACAATCTCTTTATAGTCTGCAGTACCTGTCTGTCCTTTTGATACAATGTTGTCCTCAAATGTTAAGCTTCCAACTCTGATCTTTTTGCAGATACAACTGTGATGACAAATGCTAACTGGGCTACAAGATCATCTACATTAATCCATATACTGCCTGCATTCGAATGTAACCCCTTCAGTCCTGTATTCATCACTTTTTTCCAATTTGCCCTCATGTTAATGGAAGTTAAGTTCTTATCTTTTTCTAAACGTTTTATTTGTTCTGGAGACTTTTGTAATCTCTCCTGCACTTTTCTTCCATTTTGCTTTATCCTCACTTTTCCGAATTGTCAAATTCTTGAACTGATTATTTATAGAGTCAGCTCAATCGATCCTGCTGAATGCAGTTTTGCCCTATTAAATGCCTGCCCTTCCTCACTGTCTCACTACACACTTGGCAGAGGTTACAAGGCAGGGCAGAACGAATGGTTGCAGGCAACATTTTGTGCCTCAGCCAGCTGGACAATGCAGGAAATGCATTGGTGTGGTCACGGAGGGAAATACTCCCGGTGGTTCAGGGAGGAACACACACAGGCATAATGAATTCAGCAGGTGCTGGAAATCGCAAGCGATGCGCGCGCGCGCGCGCACACACACACACACACACACACACACACACACACACACACACACACACACACACACACACACACACACACACACACACACACACACACACACACACACACACACACACACACACACACACACACACACACACACACACACACACACACACACACCTGGAAGAACAGCAGGTCAGGCAGGCAGTAGCTATGGGGGAAAACGAACAATTGACATTTTGGGCCAAGACCCTCCATCAAGACTGGAAAGGAAGAGTGCAGAAGCCAGAATAAAAAATGTAGAGAGAGGTGGGGGCATAATCTAGTAGGTAATAGGTGTGTCCAGTGGGGGGTGGGTGAGGGAAGAGTCTTGGCACAAAATGTCAACTGTTCATTTCTAACCATAAATGTTGCCTGTCCTGCTGAATTCCCCTACATTTTCTGTGTTGGTCAGGGAGGAAGTATGAAGTTCTGTCACAGACACAATGCACATCATTTTGTGTGATTAATAAATACATTTCAGAAAGATTTTGCTGATGTTCAGTTACCGGAACACCAAACGAGTTCGTCCCTACAATGAATCTGTCCTGTGCATCTATTGTCCTCCTTTACACTGGAGCATTCATGACACAGAACCAGTTTATCAGCCGCTGTAGTGCCAGTAACCAGACCCACATCTGATCATTGAACCACATCCTTCCAGCCATTTATCTCCAGCATTGTCCTTAACGCAGCAGGAGCATGTGCACAGCAGAGGCTTTCTTGGCTGTGAGACAGTCCTGCACAGACTGTAATTAACGGGCTGGACAAGGCTTCTCTTTCACTTGTAGTGCTGCTGAGCCAAGTGTTCCTTCTGCAGTAACTTTTATCTGAACAGCCCTACTGGTCATGAACTCAGGTAGTTATCCGGCAATTCTGCTTCTTCCTTTAATCACGTATGTCCCTAACTTTATTCAAACTTTAAAATTGTCACATTTCTCAATCTGAAAAAAAGGTATGGAGGTGAGTTCTTTACTGCCCTTGGCAGCAGTTGGACATCAGGGGAATAAAAAGAAGCATACTGGAATCTGCTTGATGCCAGCCGAAATAATTCCACCCCACTGATTTATTCCAGTCCTCTTTGTTTCCTATTCTGCACCCTCAGAGGTATGTGCGGCCTGCATATTGAAAATAAACATCTGCTTGGGCTGCACACAGCTGCGGAGAACCTGCGTTAAGTCTATGCCCGGCTAGTGTTCCTGCATCAAGGACCAGCCAAAGGCTTGATCTGGAGATGGTGCCCGAGGAGGATGGGATTGGCTGGGCAGAGTCATTCAGAGTTCAGGGTTGGGGACTGGCAGTACCTGCTCCAAGTGTTGACAGTACACTGAAGTCCCACAGACTCTCTCACCACCATCCTGTTGGTGGTGATGGGAGCTGCCGTCTCCAACCACCTGCCCACCTTTGTTCCGGTGCACAGCTTTCCTCAGCTTGGAAGACTCTCCATGATAATGATCTCAGTGGGTGGGGAGAGCTGTGGAGCCAAACAGAGGGAGGTTGGGATGGTGGGGATCCAGAGTGAGGTAGCTTCTCCCACCTCTAGCAGGAGGTGCTAAGAAAATCCATGGGACCCAGGCAGACTTTTAATTTCAAAAATAAAGAGTTTTAAAATGTATATGAGTACAAAGTGACAGAATAGCTCTTTCTATCCATAGTGTGGTTTAGTCTATAAAGCCACAGAGTTATTGGTCCTAAACATTAGCAGAGTTGTCTGCAAAGCACCATTGCCACTCATGTGCCACCCTGGGGTGATATCAACTTCAGTTGTTTGAAAGCTTTCCACACAGGATCCAGACCCTTAGAGACCTGTGGCCAAAGAAGCCTAGACTGTAGTCTTTTCCAACAAAACCTTTGATTTTGATTGCACCCCTTAACACACATTCCTGCAGCTTGGAATATACCAGCTGGGAGCATTCCCTGACACTTTTCACTGAAATAATGATCTTCTATCAGCACTTGATGACCATATCTGTGTGTGACCCTGAGAACAGCCCGTCGATCAGAGAGTCCATTGTTGCACAGTTATTTAGGATGAGCTTGACAAGGCACTTTACATTCTTCTCAAGTTCAGGGTGAGCCCATTATTATTCAACCAAACTGCCGAACGAAACAACATTCCTCTGAACCAAGGTACATATAACTCAAACCCTTAACACATAAAGTAATATTACCACAAATAAATTAATAATAAGCTGCATATAGGATACAAGTTAGAAATAAACAGTATAACGCCACCGGCACTCCGTACATGATGAGATTCATATGCAGTGGCAGGGAGTTCAGGAGTCTTACAGCCTGGGGGAAGAAGCTAACTGAACTTGTCCTAATGCTATGATACCTCCTTCCTGACGGTAGGGGGTCAGAGAGATTGTTGGATGGATGGGAGGGATCATTGACAATGCTAAATGCAGCATTCCTGACGGTAGGGGGTCAGAGAGATTGTTGGATGGATGGGAGGGATAATTGACAATGCTAAATGCAGCATTCCTGACGGTAGGGGGTCAGAGAGATTGTTGGATGGATGGGAGGGATAATTGACAATGCTAAATGCAGCATTCCTGACGGTAGGGGGTCAGAGAGATTGTTGGATGGATGGGAGGGATAATTGACAATGCTAAATGCAGCATTCCTGATAAATATCTCTGATGAGTGGGAGAGAGACCGCAGCAGGCCATGCAATCCTTCTGGTCAGATGCCTTGCCATTCCTGTACCTGATGGCAAAGTAACTGGTGAGGATGCTCTTGAAGGTCCTCTTGTGTAAATGGAGGGTGGGGAAGGGAGAACCTCACTTGTATCAGCCTCCTCAGGAAGTGGAGACGCTGCTGTGCTTTCTTGACCAAAGAGTGGTGTTGAGGGATGAGGTGAGATCGTCCATTATGGGCACTCCCAGAAACCTGGTGCCCCTAAATCTCTCCACAGAGCATTTGTCTCTCATCTCTTTAGTCCTGTCTATGCCTTCTCTAGACTTTCCTGCGAATGCACAGTCCTCAAAGAGGTGGGTGATTGACTGCTCCTCATTTCAGCTGTCCTGAAGGTAGCCGAGTTGGGAATGAGGTTCCATCTGTGTAGGAACGAACTGACATGAAGAGCCCCTCTAACTGCCACGCAAGTGTGTTCTGGTGATGAGATAAATGGGCAGTCTTCCTTTTATTGTAAATACAAACTTAATTCCTAATAGAATATACATGCCAAAGGAAAAAACAGTGTAAAACACTTTACATTCTTAGTGTAGTTAGGTGATGCACCATCAATAACTCACTCTGAGACGTAAAGGCGAGATATCGGCTTTTATTGGCTGGAAGAAAGAACAAGCAGCAAGTGACCACCACACTACATCCTGGAGACTGAGGCCGGGGCTGTGTCTCCAATCGCCTTTATACCGGGGTCCGTGGGAGAAGCCACAGGAGCAGTCAGCAGGGGGCGTGTCCAGACAGGTATATGTAGTTCACCACATTCACCCCCCCTTTGTTTTAAAAGAGAGTCCTCACGGGGCGAAGTTTCTGACAAGTATATTTACAGGTTAAGTCTATCAGGTGGTCGAATCTGTCGCTGCGATCTACGTAGCACCGGCTGTGATTGCACAGGTGCCGGTGGTGGTGATTGCACAGATGCCGGAGGTGATTGCACAGATGCCGGTGGTGGTGATTGCACAGGTGCCGGTGGTGATTGCACAGCTGCTGGTGGTGATTGCACAGGTGCCGGTGGTGGTGATTGCACAGATGCCGGTGGTGGTGATTGCACAGGTGCCGGTGGTGATTGCACAGGTGCCGGTGATGGTGATTGCACAAGTGCCGGTGGTGGTGATTGCACAGGTGCCGGTGGTGGTGATTGCACAGGTGCCGGTGGTGATTGCACAGGTGCTGGTGGTGATTGCACAGGTGCCGGTGGTGGTGATTGCACAGGTGCCGGAGGTGGTGATTGCACAGGTGCCGGTGGTGATTGCACAGGTGCCGGTGGTGATTGCACAGGTGCCGGAGGTGGTGATTGCACAGGTGCCGGTGGTGATTGCACAGGTGCTGGTGGTGATTACACAGGTGCCGGTGGTGGTGATTGCACAGATGCCGGTGGTGGTGATTGCACAGGTGCCGGTGGTGATTGCACAGATGCCGGTGGTGGTGATTGCACAGGTGCCGGTGGTGGTGATTGCACAGGTGCCGGTGGTGGTGATTGCACAGGTGCCGGTGGTGATTGCACAGGTGCTGGTGGTGATTGCACAGGTGCCGGTGGTGGTGATTGCACAGATGCCGGTGGTGGTGATTGCACAGGTGCCGGTGGTGGTGATTGCACAGGTGCCGGAGGTGGTGATTGCACAGGTGCCGGTGGTGATTGCACAGGTGCCGGTGGTGATTGCACAGGTGCCGGTGGTGGTGATTGCACAGGTGCCGGTGGTGGTGATAGCACAGATGCCGGTGGTGGTGATTGCACAGGTGCCGGTGGTGGGGATTGCACAGGTGCCAGTGGTGGTGATTGCACAGATGCCGGTGGTGGTGATTGCACAGGTGCCGGTGGTGGTGATTGCACAGGTGCCGGTGGTGATTGCACAGGAGCCGGTGGTGATTGCACAGGTGCTGGTGGTGATTGCACAGGTGCCGGTGGTGGTGATTGCACAGGTGCCGGTGGTGATGATTGCGCAGGTGCCGGTGGTGATTGCACAGGTGCCGGTGGTGGTGATTGCACAGGTGCCGGTGGTGGTGATTACACAGGTGCCGGTGGTGATTGCACAGATGCCGGTGGTGGTGATTGCACAGGTGCCGGTGGTGATTGCACAGGTGCCGGTGGTGATTGCACAGGTGCTGGTGGTGATTGCACAGGTGCCGGTGGTGGTGATTGCACAGGTGCCGGTGGTGATGATTGCGCAGGTGCCGGTGGTGATTGCACAGGTGCCGGTGGTGGTGATTGCACAGGTGCCGGTGGTGGTGATTACACATGTGCCGGTGGTGATTGCACAGGTGCCGGTGGTGGTGATTGCACAGATGCCGGTGGTGGTGATTGCACAGGTGCCGGTGGTGATTGCACAGATGCCGGTGGTGGTGATTGCACAGGTGCCGGTGGTGGTGATTGCACAGGTGCCGGTGGTGGTGATTGCACAGGTGCCGGTGGTGATTGCACAGGTGCTGGTGGTGATTGCACAGGTGCCGGTGGTGGTGATTGCACAGATGCCGGTGGTGGTGATTGCACAGGTGCCGGTGGTGGTGATTGCACAGGTGCCGGTGGTGGTGATTGCACAGGTGCCGGAGGTGGTGATTGCACAGGTGCCGGTGGTGATTGCACAGGTGCCGGTGGTGATTGCACAGGTGCCGGTGGTGGTGATTGCACAGGTGCCGGTGGTGGTGATAGCACAGATGCCGGTGGTGGTGATTGCACAGGTGCCGGTGGTGGGGATTGCACAGGTGCCAGTGGTGGTGATTGCACAGATGCCGGTGGTGGTGATTGCACAGGTGCCGGTGGTGGTGATTGCACAGGTGCCGGTGGTGATTGCACAGGAGCCGGTGGTGGTGATTGCACAGGTGCCGGTGGTGGTGATTGCACAGGTGCCGGTGGTGATTGCACAGGTGCCGGTGGTGATTGCACAGGTGCTGGTGTTGATTGCACAGGTGCCGGTGGTGGTGATTGCACAGGTGCCGGTGGTGATGATTGCGCAGGTGCCGGTGGTGATTGCACAGGTGCCGGTGGTGGTGATTGCACAGGTGCCGGTGGTGGTGATTACACAGGTGCCGGTGGTGATTGCACAGATGCCGGTGGTGGTGATTGCACAGATGCCGGTGGTGGTGATTGCACAGGTGCCGGTGGTGGCGATTGCACAGGTGCCGGTGGTGGTGATTACACAGGTGTCGGTGGTGGTGATTGCACAGGTGCCGGTGGTGGTGATTACACAGGTGCCGGTGGTGGCGATTGCACAGGTGCCGGTGGTGGTGATTGCACAGGTGCCGGTGGTGGTGATTGCACAGGTGCCGGTGGTGGTGATTGCACAGGTGCCAGTGGTGATTGCACAGGTGCCGGTGGTGGTGATTGCACAGGTGCCAGTGGTGATTGCACAGGTGCCGGAGGTGGTGATTGCACAGGTGCCGGTGGTGGTGATTGCACAGGTGCCGGAGGTGGTGATTGCACAGGTGCCGGTGGTGGTGATTGCACAGGTGCCGGAGGTGTTGATTGCACAGGTGCCGGTGGTGTTGATTGCACAGGTGCCGGTGGTGGTGATTGCACAGGTGCCGGTGGTGATTGCACAGGTGCCGGTGGTGATTACACAGGTGCCGGTGGTGGTGATTGCACAGTTGCCGGTGGTGATTGCACAGGTGCCGGTGGTGATTGCACAGGTGCCGGTGGTGGTGATTGCACAGATGCCGGTGGTGATGATTGCACAGGTGCTGGTGGTGATTGCACCGGAGACGGAGGTTGTGCTGGTTCCGGCCTAACTGGAGGTGTCAACCCACTAGGCGTATATACGTACGAGACGCCCGGTATATGAGTGTCGTGAGGAGTCTGTGTAGGGCTTGGTGTGCGCGGTGTCTCGTGGGTATACACCTCGGTGGGTACAGGGTTCATAGTTACCGTGGAGTGTTCGGGGTAGTGGTCTGCTGCTCCTGCGGGCGCCAGGTCGCGGACGGAGACCGTGTCCTCCCGCCCATCAGGTAAGACCACGTAGGCATACTGGGGGTTCGCATGTAGAAGGTGAACCCTCTCGACCAGCGGGGAGTATTTATTTCTCCTCACATGTTTCCGGAGCAGCACTGGCCCTGGGGACGTCAGCCAAACTGGTAGGGTGGTCCCAGTGACAGACTTCCTGGGAAAAGAGAATAGCTGCTCATGAGGGGTGGCATTGGTGGACGTACATAACAGGGAGCGGATAGAGTGGAGTGCCTCAGGGAGGACCTCCTGCCATCGAGACACTGGCAACCCTTTTAACTTAAGGGCTAAAAGTGTGGCCTTCCACACTGTGGCATTCTCCCTCTCCACCTGTCCATTTCCCCGGGGATTGTAACTCGTGGTCTGACTAGTAGCAATGCCCCTAGCTAGCAGGTACCAGCGCAGCTCATCACTCATAAAGGAGGACCCTCTATCACTATGGATATAGCAGGGATATCCGAACAGAGTGAAGAGCTGGCGCAGGGCTTTTATGACGGACGTGGTAGTGGTGTCGGGGCAGGGAATGGCAAAGGGGAACCGTGAGTACTCGTCGATAATATTGAGAAAATAGACATTGCGGTCAGTGGAGGGAAGGGGGCCCTTAAAGTCAACACTCAGTCGCTCAAAGGGGCGGGTGGCCTTGATAAGTTGTGCCTTTTCAGGACGGTAGAAGTACGGTTTGCACTCAGCACAGACTTGGCAGTCCCTGGTCATCGTCCTGATTTCCTCAAGGGAGTAAGGCAGGTTCCGGGCTTTCAGGAAATGGTAAAAATGGGTGACCCCCGGGTGGCAAAGATCTGCATGGAGGGCGTATAGCTGGTCGAGCTGTGCGCTGGCACATGTTCCCCGGGATAGGGCATCAGGGGGCTCATTGAGCCTTCCAGGCCGGTACAGGGTGTCATAGTTGTAGGTGGAGAGTTCCATTCTCCACCGCAAAATTTTATCATTTTTGATTTTGCCCCGCTGTTGGTTGCTGAACATGAACGCAACTGAGCGCTGGTCGGTCAGCAAGGTGAACCTTTTGCCGGTGAGATAATGCCTCCAGTGCCTAATAGCTTCCACTATGGCCTGGACTTCTTTCTCCACCGTGGAGTGCCGAATTTCAGAGCCTTGAAGGGTACGAGAGAAGAATGCTACCGGCCTTCCTGCCTGATTGAGGGTAGCAGCAAGTGCGAAATTGGAGGCGTCACTCTCTACTTGGAAGGGAATGGTCTCATCCACCGCATGCATCGTTGCTTTGACAATGTCCCCTTTAATGCAGCTGAAGGCCGCGCAGGCCTCAGCAGAGAGGGGAAAAGTGGTAGACTTGACCAGGGGGCGGGCCTTGTCTGCGTAATGGAGGACCCATTGGGCGTAATAGGAAAAGAAGCCCAGGCACCGTCTGAGGGCTTTGAGAGTGGTAGGAAGAGGGAGTTCTAACAGGGGGTGCATACGGTCTGGGTCAGGGCCAATGACCCCGTTTTCCACGACATACCCAAGGATAGCGAGTCGGGTGGTTCCGAACACACACTTGTCCCTGTTATAAGTAAGGTTCAGGGCTTCGCCACTTGGAAAAATCATTAGAGGTTGGCGTTGTGATCCGGCCAGTCGCGACCACAGATGGTGATGTTATCCAGATAGGGAAATGTGGCCTTCAGTTGGCACTGGTCCACCATCCAGTCCATTTCCCTCTGGAAGACCGAGACACGCAGGAAGTGATAGAGCCTGCCGCCCGCCTCGAAGGCGGTGTAGGGGCGGTCCTCTGGGCGGATGGGGAGCTGGTGTTAAGCGGATTTCAGATCTATTGTCGAGTACACCTTGTAGTGAGCTATCTGGTTGACCATATCCGCGATGCAGGGTAGGGGGTACGCGTCAAGCTGTGTGAACCTATTGATGGTCTGACTATAGTCCACAACCATCCTATTTTTCTGCCTGGTCTGAACAACGACCACCTGGGCCCTCCAAGGACTTATGCTTGGCTCAATGATCCCCTCCCCGAGCAGCCGCTGCACCTCTGACTGAATGAAGGCCCTGTCCCCCACGCTGTACCTCCTGCTTTTAGTTGCCACAGGTTTACAGTCGGGGGTCAGGTTGGCGAACAGTGGTGGGGGAGGGATCTTGAGGGTGGAGAGGCTGCAAGTGGTGTCAGTAGCGCAGCTATCGGTATGGTGCTGGGTGGGATGTGTGGGTCAGTGTGTGTGTGTGGTCAGTAGAGGGGTATATGACGAAGCCCCACAAAACTGAGGATTCCTGACAGTGAGTGGTGGGAGGGGCCCGTCATATGCCATAGTCACACTTTCGAGGTGGCTCTGGAAGTCCAGCCCCAATAGCACAGGTGCACACAGTTGAGGCATGACCAGTAGCGCAAAGTTCCGATATTCTGTGCCCTGCACCACCAATGTCGCTACACAACCCACCCGGATGTCTGTGGAATGCGACCCAGAAGCCATGGTGACCCTCTGGCTTACCGGCCGTGTCACGAGTCCACAGCGTTGCACTGTGTCCGGGTCAATAAAACTCTCAGTGCTGCCTGCGTCAAACAAGCAGCTAGTCCTGTGTCCCTCCACCAGGATGTCCATCATTGACCTTGCAAGCTGGTGTGGGGCACTTTGGTCGAGGGTTACGGAGGCCAGAGTTGAGCCGTCTTGGTGCCCGGTAAACACCAGTGGGTCGGGGGCGGGGCATGTTGACATCGACAAAGATGGCTGTCCACATCCGGGCATGCAAGATGGCGGCCCCCATGTCTCACACGCAGCGCTGCCCGACCCCGCTCGTGGTTTAGACTTACAGACCTTGGCGAAATGGCCCTGCTTCCCGCAGCTGGAGCAGGTCGCTTCTCAGGCCGGGCAGCGTTTTCGGGGGTGCTTTTCGAGTCCGCAGAAGTAACACTGCACGGACTTGTGACTGGCAGCGGCGTTGGCGAATTCGCTCGCGGGAACCGGCAGCGGCGGGATCTGAGGTGTCCACGGAACCGGCGGGGGATCGCGCGGCTGGACAGCGTCAGCATTGTGCAGAGCAGCCTCCAGCGTGTCGGCTGTCTCGATCGCTGAGCGTAAGGTAAGATCGGCATTTTCCAGCAGCCGCTGGCGCACATGCACTGACCTAATTCCTGTAACGAAGGCGTCTCGTACTAGCAGTTCCGCATGCTGTTCCGCCGTGACTGTTTTGCAGTCACAAGTCCTGGCGAGTGTCTGTAGGGCTCGGAGAAATTGGGCGCTTGACTCCGCAGGCCGCTGTCGTCGCGTAGCTAAGCGATGTCTTGCGTAGACGGTGTTCACCGGCCGCAGGTACTGTCTTTTGAGGGCGTCCAGTGCCCCTTCGTAGGTCGACAGGTCCCTGATAAATGAGTAAACTTTTGGGGTGACCCTCGAGAGGAGAATTCGATGCGTAACTGCGGGGTCAGTTGCACGAACCTCCTCCAAGTATGATTGGAAGCATGCAAGCCAGAGTTCAAAGGCAAGAGCTGCTTCAGGGTCTTGGGGGTCCAAATCCAATCTTTCCGGATGTAAAACGGTTTCCATGTTTTAAAACTTCCAGTCAATAAAATTGATGCACCATCAATAACTCACTCTGAGACGTAAAGGCGAGGTATCGGCTTTTATTGACTGGAAGAAGGAACAAGCAGTGATTGACCACCATACTACATCCTGGAGACAGAGAGGCCGGACTCAGACCTCAATTGCCTTTATACCGGGGTCTGTGGGAGGAGCCACAGGAGCAGTCAGCAGGGGGCGTGTCCAGACAGGTATATGTAGTTCACCACATTAGGTCAATACATTCAGTAGCATTAACATCTTTTTTTAAATGTAGCACCACTGCCACTCACGTGGGCCCCTGGGGCATCCTGCAGTTAAATAGGAGCTGCTGCCTTTACCAGCAAAAGCTGCAGGCACAGAGATAGTGCCACATCATAACACTAGCAAACGCACCACCTGATCTGCCTGCCCAACAATAGCCTCTCCACACTGAACTGCGGGCAAGTCATTGCTGTAAAAATGCCAGTAGGGGTAGGGACTCATGTCAAATACTGGCACAAGCAGTATCTCTCTGCACACAATGTTGTAATTTTTAACGCTGATTGTTCTGTGTTCCTGTTCTTGGGAAAACATCCTGTGCCCTATGCAATGCAACTCTACATCCTTATCTTTTTCTTTGAGGCTTGAGGAGGATTTTAAGTTTGTGCAATATCTTGAAACGGGTTACAAACAATGACACGTGGGCAAGATAATGATCTGCACCTTGCTAATGAAGTTCATTGCTTCCGCAGTCTGGTTTGAAAAGATTAACTGGAGATAAGTTTGAACTTCAGTTGGGTGGAAATCCATCCAAATGGGACCCCCCCCCCCCCCCCCCGCCCATCCACATTGCCCCCACCCCCTACTGGCCACGTGTTCTGCCTGGCCTCACTCCTGCTGATTTTGTGTGCATCTTTGGAAGGACACAGGGCAACTAAATGGTCGGTCCAGTTTTGCTCTGAAGAAAGCAGGCAAGTACATGGAATCAGTTATCTTGTGATAGTATTTTTGGTCATAATGAAACCGTACTCAGATTTAAAAAATGAGGAAGCATATTCTGTTAACTGAGTGCTGAATGATTAAGGGCAGCATGTGATTAAAAGTCTGTGCTAATTATCACTGTGAACACAGTGACAGGACTGAAATTCAAAAGGTACATTTAAACTCAGAGAAATGTATACAATATACATCCTGAAATTCTTTTTCTTCGCAAACATCCATTTGCAAACAGTGGAGTCTGGCACAGTTACGGAGGACTGGAAGGTCACAAATGTCGTTCCATTGTTTAAGAAAGGAGGGAGGCAGCAAGAAGAAAATTACAGACCTATTAGTCTGACATCGGTAGTTGGAAAGTTATTGGAGTCGATCCTCAAGGACGAGGTTATGAATTACCTTGAGGTGCATGACAAAATAGGCCCAAGCCAACATGGTTTCATGAAGGGAAGATCCTGCCTCACCAACCTATTGGAATTTTATGATGTAATCTCAAATAAGATTGACAAGGGAGAGGCTGTGGATGTTGTATATTTGAATTTCCAAAAGGCCTTTGATAAGGTGTCGCATAAGAGGCTGCTTAATAAGGTGAGGGCCCATGGAATTACAGGAAGGATACTGGAATGGGTGGAGCATTGGCTGATAGACAGAAAGCAATGAGTGGGAATACAGGGATCCTATTCTGGTTGGTTGCCGGTTACTAGTGGTGTTCCGCAGGGGTCGGTGTTGGGGCCACTTCTTTTTACACTGAATATCGATGATTTAGATTATGGATTAAATGGTTTTGTGGCTAAGGTTGCGGATGACACTAAGATAGATGGAGGAGCAGGAAGTGTTCAGGAAATGGAAAGGTTACAAAGAGACTTGGTCAGTTTAGGAGAGTGGGCAAAGAAATAGCAGATGAGATACAATGTTGAGAAATGTACAGCTGTACATTTTTGGAAGAAGAAACAATCGGGCAGATTATTATTTAGATGGGAAGAAAATTCAAAAATCCGAAGTGCAAAGGAACTTGGGGGTCCTTGTACAGGATACCCTAAAGGTTAACCACCAGGTTGGATCGGCAGTAAGGAAAGTGAATGCTATGTTGGCATTCATTTCAAGAGGAATAGTGTATAAGAGTAAGGAGGTGTTGATGAGGCTCTATGGGGCACTGATGAGACTCCATTTGGAATACTGTGTGCAGTTTTGGGCCCCCTATCTTAGAAAGGATGTGCTGATGTTGGAGAGAGTTCAGAGAAGATTCACTGGGGTGATTCCTGGAATGCAGGGACTAACATATGAGGAGTGTTTGTCAGCTCTTGGATTGTATTCATTAGAGTATAGAAGAATGAGAGGGGTCTCATAGAAACATTTTGAATGTTGAAAGGGTTGGACAGAGTAGATATGGAAAGACTGTTTCCCTTGGTGGCTGAGTCCAGGACAAGAGGTCACAGTCTTAGAATTAGAGGGTATCCATTTAAAACAGAGATGAGGAGAAATTTTTTTAGCCAGAGGGTCGTGGATTTATGGAATTCATTGCCACATACAGCTGTGGAGGCCCAATCATTGAGGGTGTTTAAGGAGGAGATTGATAGGTATCTAATTAGTCAGGGTATCAAGGGATATGGGAAAAAGCCAGAAATTGGAACTAGACAGGAGAATAGTTTAGCTCATGGTGGAGTGGTGGAGCAGACTCGATGGGCCGAATGGCCTGCTTCTGCTCCTTTGTCTTGTGATCTTGGAAACAAAGGAGTACCCCAAAGAATGAATGAGTTAAATGCTAGAACTCCAAAGCCCCCCCAATTTCCTCCTCCCACGCATAGGCAGCAGTAAAGTAATGACCCCTCTCCCCCCCACCGGCAAAATAGCATTGGCACCCCCACCGAGCACTCAAACGTGCAGCAAAGCATCAATAAAGGCACAGACTTGCAGTACTCCAAAATCTACTTGTTCAGCCGGTAATTCGACGTACCACAGGCTCTCTCTCTCCCTAATCAGGGAAAAAGAGGTGTCCCCATTTCACAGCGAGAAGGGAGAAATCACAAACAACTCGCTGATTTACTTGGGTCTGTGGGCATACAGCCAGCAGCCAGCTTGCTGCTTTCGATCTTCTGCCTCCCACGACACACCAGGCAGCGCCACCGACCTCAAATCCGCCCACCTCCAGAGCCATGAGAACCCGGCACACTGAAAGCCTGCTAGAATTCTAGGCCACGTCCTTGGCATCTCAAAAAGCGGCTAGTTGTGAGGCCCTGAGAGCGGGCCCCATTATAACTTGGCAGAAAAAGGAGACTCTGTTCCCCTAAGATTGTTGAGAGAAGAGAAAAGAACAAATATCAATCACCATCTGCACTTCGACAAATTTAGAAGAGTATGAGAATTAAAATTGAGAGCCAAGAAGAACTTCTTCAAGCCATTGCTGAATGATTGGTATAACTTGTATAGAAGCTTAATGAACCTTTCCTTTAAATATTATAGCTAATTTGGAAATCCCAAATTAGATTTAGTATATGATACTTCAAATCTGCTTACCACCCATAACCCCGATTAAATGCTGCTTATTTGAACCTGTCGTGTAATGTACCGGCTTCAGTTCATGAGTCCTGGTTGGACTTAGCTGTGATGCATTTATATTATTGAAGGTTGATTTTGCATGCATCCATAGCATTGTACAACTGAGTCTCTATCTTTGCCAAATAAAACTAGACAAAGCTTCCTCAGTAAAAACATTAGAATTGTTGTGCAACTGTGTGGTGAACTAGATATACCTGTCTGACTGCTCCTGTGGCTCCTCCCAAGACCCTGCTGACTACCCCTGTGGCTCCTCCCACAGACCCCTGTATAAAGGCGACTGTGGCCTGCTGCTCTCCCTCATTTTCCCCAGGATGTAGTGTTGTTCTTCAGTCAATAAAAGCCGATATCTCACTTCCTAAGTCTCGGCGTGAGTTATTGATGGTGCATCAAACTGTCTACATTTAAAAAATCCTTCAGGCTATTCTTGCAATGTCCTTCCACACTTTGGGGACTTGCCACTCTACATGCCTGATCAAAACCTCTACCACTTCTGTGCACTCATACTGACCCACACTGGCCTCAAGACCTTACATTTAAAATTCTATGTCTTGTGTTAAATTTGTTGTTGGATGGAAACTGGAAAGAAAAACCCACTAGGCCGTACAGCCACCGTGTCAGCCGGTGCCAACTAGGCCGTACAGCCACCGTGTCAGCCGGTGCCAACTAGGCCGTACAGCCACCGTGTCAGCTGAGGCCAACTAGGCCGTACAGCCACCGTGTCAGCCGGTGCCAACTAGGCCGTAAAACCACCGTGTCAGCCGGTGCCAACTAGGCCGTACAGCCACCATGTCAGCCAGTGCCAACTAGGCCGTACAGCCACCATGTCAGCCAGTGCCAACTTGGCCGTACAGCCACCATGTCAGCCAGTGCCAACTAGGCCGTACAGCCACCGTGTCAGCCAGTGCCAACTAGGCCATACAGCCACCGTGTCAGCCGGTGCCAACTAGGCCGTACAGCCACCGTGTCAGCTGGGGCCAACTAGGCCGTACAGCCACCGTGTCAGCCGGTGCCAACTAGGCCGTAAAGCCACCGTGTCAGCCGGTGCCAACTAGGCCGTACAGCCACCATGTCAGCCAGTGCCAACTAGGCCATACAGCCACCATGTCAGCCAGTGCCAACTTGGCCGTACAGCCACCATGTCAGCCAGTGCCAACTAGGCCATACAGCCACCATGTCAGCCAGTGCCAACTAGGCCGTACAGCCACCATGTCAGCCAGTGCCAACTAGGCCATATAGTCACCATGTCAGCCAGTGCCAACTAGGCCGTACAGCCACCGTGTCAGCCAGTGCCAACTAGGCCATACAGCCACCATGTCAGCCAGTGCCAACTAGGCCGTACAGCCACCATGTCAGCCAGTGCCAACTAGGCCGTACAGCCACCGTGTCAGCCAGTGCCAACTAGGCCATATAGCCACCATGTCAGCCAGTGCCAGCCATCTCCTCCTTGTGAGACAATTACATATCCCATTGGAGACTGAACAATTACTGTCAGGTAACTAAGCATCAGAGAGTGAAAGTTACAGCAGATGTTTGGACCAATCTCTGCTGAACGTTAGAAATATCAGATGAGATAATAATCCCCTTCACATCCATACCAATATAAGATAATTAACTCTGTTAGAAAAGAGTGGCATAAATTATTACTAATTTGATAACAATTATCAAATAACTGATAAGTATGCTAGAATATATACAGGTAGCATATGTTATGCACGAGAGCTTTCACATCCAATTATAATGTGTACTGGTGATTAAAAATGTGAACTTTAATCCAATGTCACAAGGAACTGAAGTATTTTTGTTTAAGAATTTTTTTAATTGACTATTTTGGTTGGGGCAATTTTCTTTGATTAATCTAATTGACATGATAGCAAAAGGCTCAAGATTTACTCTCACTGCAAACATCTGAAGTCATTCTAGCCTTGTTAATCAGAGAACCTCTCATTTCAGTTGCTTTGGACCCAATTCCTTGGAAGCATGAATGTGCATATTAGCAAATAGACTTTTCATTTATGCAAAAATAGAACTCTTACAAACTCAAGTTGGAATGCACAAATTAAATATATATCATTTTGCAAGAAATACTGGAAGAGCATACTATAAAAGACATTGTCATGTTCAGTCTGGTGAAAAAAGGAAGAGGCATCTATAAGGATGTTTTGATTTTCTTAAATGAAAACTGATTATCAAGGTTCAATATACAGAAAACAGCCTTCAAGTGGAGCTGCAGATTATGGTTGAATAGCGTTATGTAGAACTGCCCTGCAAATGTTTGAGATACCCTGATACCCAGTGTAGAAGAGAGGTGGAGTATACCAGCCTAACATTTGATAAGTTATGGTATTGACCTGCCCACCAATGTGAAGTATGTGTTTCTGGTTCTCAATGTTACATTAAACATGAAGGTCCACCAGACCAGTTCCGAGGTTGGCAGATCTGTCATTTGAAGCAATAATGAGTAGGGAAGGCCTGTATTCATCATGGTTTAGAAAAGTGAAGAATGACTTCAGCAAAACATGTAAAATAATTAACAAGTGTTGATGCGGGGAATCCGTGTCTCCTGGTTAAGGAGTCTAGAACAGAAAGGAGGAGAAATACGTTTACTCAAAGGGTAATGAATCTTCTAAGGAACTCTCCAGTTGGGGTGGGGGAGTGGTGTTCTGCTGAAGATCAGTCGACACTGTATTGGAAACAGAGGTGAATAGACTGATGGAATTAGAGGAACCACTGGGCATGGGGACAGGGAGGGCAGTACTGGCGTGTTAGTAGGTCAGTCTTGAAATTGTTGAATAGTAGAATGGATTCGAAGGGCTGAATGCCTAAAACCAATTTTTATTTCTTAATCTTGGGAAATTAAAATCAATGATGTAGTTGTAAACTCCAGTGGTTTAGATTACTGGAAGGTAAAGGTTGGAGTAATTAAGGAGATGTGCAGGTAAAATTCAAAGGTTCAGAAGGTTCATTTTATTATCAAAGTATGTACACAGAATACAACTCTGAGTTTTGTATTCTCCAGACCACCATGAAATACAGAAAAAACATGGAAGTTGTTGAAAGAAAATATATCCAACCCCCCCACCCCACACACAAAAAGGAAAAAGAAACAAAACCCTACTCGCCAACCCCTCCCTCACAAAAAAACTAACTGATCACCCACCTGGAACACAGCATCTAGAACATCTAGAAACCCCTAACCCCCAACTCCCTTCCCTCACAAAAAATATAGCCACAATAACATCAACCCCTCACCCCCTTAAAAAACTAACAGATCTCCCACATGGAAAAACACCATCAGACCCCAATCTCCAACCCCTCCCTCACATAAAAACTAACATATCACCCACCTGGAAATCAACAAGAAGAAAGAAAACAGTGGTAACTTTTTACACAAGAAGTTTTTTTCACACAAAGAGGTGCTTGGAACATGTTGCCAACTATAGTGGTGGAAGCAGGCACAGTTTGAGAGGTGAGACGTGAGGATGCAGCGAATGGAAGGATACGGGTCATGTGCGGAGAGATAAATTTGATTGATTTGGCATCATGGTCAGTGTAGAGAACATGGGCTGAAAGGCCTGTCCCTGTTCTATGGTCTACAGATAGGGCATACTGTTAGGCTCAGGGAATATAAAGCTCCCCAGACCACATTTGCAGACTCCATGTGATCCGAGTGGAGGAGACAGAGTACACGAGCCTTGCACGAGTGCCACCTTTGATGTCCAAACACTTCACAAGCTGCTTCACTGGAGAGCTGATGACACAAATTCTAACACCTATTTATTAAGTTATTGAACAAGCTTGATTGAAGATAATATTGCAAATATGGAAAGGGCAGTAGAGAGATTGGGAAGTTAAGATAGAGAATCCAGGGGTTATGAATGCAGCACCTGGAGGTAGAACTGGAGGAGTGCAGATACCTGAGAGGGCCCTGGAGCAGGATGAGGTTACTGGTCAGGGATGGCACTTGAAGAATGGGAAATATAATATCAGGCTGTTGCTTTACCAAAACCCTATTCAGTCCAGTGTCAGTGAGAGTGGCTGTGAGAAGGATGTGATCATTCACTGATTAATCATTGTGGAAAATTTGGAAACATGGATACAGGTTGTATTACTGCAGATTGCCTGTTTTACATGCAGTAACACAAAGGGCAATTTGATTTGTGTGGTATTTACTGTGCAAATGGAGAAATAGCAGTACCCCTTAAAAAAGGCACTTCTCAGCCCATTGTGACTGATATTTTCCTTTGGTTTTTCTTCTGAGAAAAGCAAATAGAGGTTTGGACTTCTGTGGGGCTTCAAAATCATATAGAAATCCAGACTAAGGAAGTCATGCTCTCAGCTCGACCAATCTTGCCAGCAAATTAATCCACCCAGCTCCCAAATCAGTCAGTTTCCCAAACTAATTTACAATGTTGAAGGAGTTGCTTCTCTGAGTGGTTGAGTTCACACGGACCCCACTGCCTCTGAGGTTCTGAGTGCCTCCTGTGCTCACTGACTTCTTTGGTTTTAGTTAGCAGCAGGAGAACTACAACGTCTTCATCCATGTTGAAGAGAAATGGAGTATCCAATGCGGGTTTTGGTCCCAAAAGTCGATAATTCCTGCCCGTAGATACTGTGTGACCTTCTAATTTTCTCCAGTAGATTGCTAGTTGCTACAGAATCCCTAAGGTCAACATGTATAATGAGATATAGAGTGCTATCACTACGTCAACACTTTGAACAGGGATACCCAGAGGAGAGGGGTCTATTGGCAGAGGAAGCTGCAAGTATCGAATCTGGTGAGGTTAGAGCCAAGCAAATGGGATTGGATCTCATGAAAAAAAATGTTCAGAGAGGGGATGAAGATAGACAGGGGATAAGAAAACACAGGAGAAGCTTTTCTCTTCATATAAAGACCTAGAACAGCACTGTACAGGATCAGGTCTGAAGGTCCATAATATCTGAGCTGACCGTGATGCTGATCCAAGCTACTCCCATTAGCCTGCACCACTCTATTCCCTGCCTGTTTGAGTTCTATCTCAATGCTACTTTCCCTGGCAGTGCATTCCAGGCACCTATCATTCTCAATAAATCTCCTTTGAACTTTCCCCTTTCACCTCAAAAGGTATAAACACACGTTTGATATTTCCGCCCTAGGAGAAAAAAATAACTCTGACAATTCACCCTATCAATTTCATCCATAATTTTGTCATAACTTTATATACTTCGATCAGCTTGCCATTCAGTCTCTGATGTAGAATCCAAGTCTGCCCAGCCTCTCCTTATATCTAATCCAGGCAACATTCTGGTAAACCCTCTCCAAAACCATCACATTCTCCATATAATCCAGCAACCAGAACTGCACAAAATACTCCAAATGTAAAGCAACACACACAAAATGCTGGAGGAACTCAGGTCTGAAGAATGGTGTTGGCCCAAAATGTTGACTGCTGCCTGGCCTGCTGAGTTCCTCCAGCGTTTTGTATGTTTTGCTCAGATTTCCAGCATCTGCAGATTCTCTCTTGTTGCTGCTGTTCCTCCAGCATTTTGTGTTTCCATGTTGCTTTGTGTTGTTGCATGAATGAAGTCACCAGGGAAAAGTACTGGTAGATATGAAGCAGCCTCTTTACTCGACAAAACAAGTTACAGCAGGCTTCTTATTGGAGACCCTTTTGGTGGAGAAGGTCTGCTTGGCCCAGCCCTACGCATTTTATGTGCTAAAGATTAAAGAACAATTCAGGACAATTCAAACAAATCCATATGCTTCCTTCTCACCCACACTACAAACACATAAGTAACAAATTTAAACCAGTGTTGTCCACCCATTGCTCGGAGTTGCATTTTAGATTTAATCTTCAGTGCATATTCAGATCTGAAGGCTGGTCACTGAAGCCAATATTCACTTTATGTCCTAACTCCGAAAATGCTCTTACCCTTTGGATTTCTAACATGCGCAGACTTCCTCATGCTTGTGATTTAATACTCCAAATGTACCCTAAAGCTTCTTAGTTATCCAACTAAAATGACTTATTTAACAACATGACATCAGATAGCAAAGGGCAAAATGAGCTTTCAACTGATGCATCATGTCTGCACAAGCTTGCAGACTTCAGTCTTCACCCAGCAAACAGGAATCACTTGCAGCTTGTTTAAACCAAGAACTTAACCAAAATCCTTGTTCACTCATACCAAGTAGCAAACCTCAACCAGTTGCTCCTACCCGTCAGTCACCTTGTTGTTAAATTGCCTCTTCTGTCTTGGTTTGTGACCCCTCTTGGCTTGTTGTTTTGCATTTATTATTAAAATTATCAATCATTGCTAAATTGTTTCCCTTTCCCTGCATATGGGTCAAGCCTTCTCGATATTTCTGGATGGGATGAGTGAACCAGTGATTGACCCAGAAGAGTTTGCTTGTCTAAAGGAAGTTTTCTGTCAACATGAGCACACAATCCAGAAGCAGCAGGGAACCATTGACCCCTCTCAACCAACTCTCCCTCTCGATAAAGCAACCCCATGCCAGTCAACCTCCTCCCTTGGAGCCCCAGATTCTGGTGCCCAAATTCCTTGATGAATCTCCAACCCAATGCTGCAACTTCTTGTCCCATGCTTCTTACACATCGAGCTCCTGCCATCTCTGTATGTTATAGACCAAGCCAATATTGCCTTCATCATTTCTCTCTTGACTGGGCGAGCTCTAACCTGGGCCACTCGTAACTGGGATCATAAAAGAACCATTTGCAATTGTTATGAGTGATGGACAGACCTGATGGACAATGGGGTGCAGAGTTAACCATTCCCCCCCCTTCTCGAGAACCACGAACTATTGCTGTTGTTGTGCTGCTCATGAGAGAGAGATAAAGCCCAGGCAAGAACATTTGCTACAGATAAGAGCGGGAGAGAGACAGTTGATTTACTGTATTATGACTCTTCCTGGATTATTTACTTTCTACTACAAGGACTGTACTTGGCTCGTTAACATTCCTCAGGAGATAGCAGGAGGGGTCTGATTTGATGGACACGGTCATCCAGAGTTGATGAATAGCTGAGACCCCGTGAGTGGGGATAAAAGACAGGTCAGGAGAGACACCCTTCAGACACACCAGTGGACACTGACTGAGTGTTGGGAACCCACAGAAAGGTGGGGGCTTCGGAGACTGAACCAGGAGATCAGTCAGTAAAGCTCACAGTGTTACAGCAGGGCCGGTGGGGACTTGTGTGTGTGTCCACTCATACCAGAGTGACGAGTCCACCACAGAAGAACGGTCTACCTGAAGACCAGAGGGGTCATAGCTGAATGACTACAACGACACGACGGATTAAGAAAGCAAAGGAAGGTTTGGCTGCTGTAGCTGTTACCTCTCGCTCGCTCTCTCTCTCTCTCCAATGATTACAACACAACAACCATAACCACTTCAGCATTTATGAACGGAATTTTATACTTTTCTATGACAATTCATTTACCCCTAGACATCGATAGAGCTAGTTTATTATTGATTATTATTATTCCTACACTTTTAGGTTTATTATTGCTAACTTGTTTTATATGTATATTTGCATTTTTTGATATTGTATTGTGTAGTTTACTAATAAACACCTTTAGTTTGGTACCACCAGACTCCAACGGATACTTCTATCTTTGCTGGTCTGACACCCAGTTACGGGGTACGTAACACAATAAATATGAGAAATTCACTGTTGAGATGTGCCGGTTTTTCAACCATCCAGGAAGTGGAACAGAGATGCATCAAGGCTCATGCTCGGTGCTGGATTCAAACTCTTGTGGTGGAGTGCATCTGGAATGCAGAAGGGCTGCTGGACCATTCCATCACGGTCTATCAGAGCACTTGAAAGATGACCCAGGAGATGCCCACCAGCCTCAAGAGTCTCATCACTCTGGCCCTACTTGTTGACAAGCGACTTATTTAACAACCCTCCGAGTCATCAGCCAGAACCCTAGTTCCATTCCCACAACCATTTCAGACTGGACGGCCACTCATAATCAATACCTCCAGAACCCGTGCCGTTAGGGAGAGCTCCCTTAACCCCCCTAAGAGTGTGAGCATTCGTAGGGAAATAACCTACTGTGCTTACACCAGAGCAGCCAATCACCCACACATCAATTGCCCCACTGTGTCCAGGAAAATGGCCCCGGGTAGAGATGAGGGTCCTGCTATCTGGTAAACTCCCTGGCCCCTTGTGTTAGCACCAAAGCCTGTCCTCCTCCACCCCTGACGGCTCTACGCACACAGGAGGCTCTGGTGGATTCCAGGGCAGCAGGCAACTTTCTGGACCATACAGCTACAGAGCCTGTCTCCCACCCTTTCGGCATCACGGCCATTGATGGAAGTCTCTGGGCGTCTGGGAAGGTCAGGGCACACACATGGCCTGTACACATTAGCATCAGAGAGCACTACGAGTTCATGCAATTCCTTCTGATCGACTCATCCGACAAACCTGTCATCCAGGTTCTCCATTTCCAGTTCACTCCTGAGTTAGGGGCCCACCTGCCTACAACCACAGTTGACTTCACCCCGTAACTCCATGGAAATAGAACAAACCCTGATCCTCAGCAAACTTCCTCAGGAATACCATGATTTATCCATCGCTTTCAGTAAAAGGGAAGCCAGCACCCTACAACACCCTGGATAACCTGGCCTTCGAGGAGGCCAAGAGATGCTTCACCACTGCTTCAGTTCTCCACCATCTGAACCCCTTCAGACCTTTTGCAGGTGTATGTGATGTGGATGCCCATGCCATCCTCTCCCAGAGAGGACCAGGCAGAAAGACACATGCTGTGCCTTCTTCTCATGCAAGTTCAACTGTAAAAATATTATGGTGGATTTTAGCCTCCCTGATATGAACTGGGACCTTCTTAGTGTAAAGGGCTTAGATTCTTTGTTAAATATATCCAGGAAGGTGTCCTAACTTACTAAGTGGATGGTCCAATGAGAGAAGGGACCATACTGGACCTGGTGTTGGGTAGTGAGCCTGGCCAGGAGACTGACCTTTCAGTGGGTGAACAGTCACGGAACAGTGACCACAGCTCCTTAACCTTCAAGATAACCATAGATACGGATAGGTATGGTCCTCGTGAGAAAGTTTTAAATTGGAGTAAGGCAAATTACAAGAGCATTAGGCAGGATCTAAGAAGCATTAATTGGGAACACCTTTTCTTTGGCAAGCTCACATCAGACTTGTGAAGGGTGATTAAAGATCAACTGCACTGAGTACAGTAAAGTTATGTTCCTGTTAGAAGGAAGGACAGGGATGGAAAGACAAGAGAATCATGGATGTCCAGAAAGCTGATGAATTTAGACAAGAAAAAGGGAAAGTATTGCCAAGCTTCGAAGTTAGGACCAAACAGAGGACATGGGGAGGATGATGCTGCCAGAAAAGAACTAAAGAAGGGAATTGGGAAAGCCAGGATGGCCATGAAAATCCTTGGAAGTAGAATAAGGTGAATCTCGAGGCATTCTATATATACATAAGAGAATAATTAGGGAGAGGGTGGGACCACTCAAGGGTAAAGGGGGAAGATTTGTTTGGATGCAGAGGGTGTGAGTGATGTACTTAATGAGTACTTTGCTACAGTAGTAACCAAGGGAAAGGACATGCAGGACAAGGAGATCAGTGCTGAGTGTATAAATATATTAGGGCATTTAGAGGTCAAGGAGGAGGAAGCTTTGGGCCTCTGAGTGAGTATTAAGGTGGATAAGTCCCTAGGGCATGATGGGATTTACTCCAAGTTATTGAAGGAGACAAGAGACAAGACTCTTGACCATGGGCCATTGACCAGTATCTTTGTGTCCTCTCTAGCCACAGATGAGGTCCCAGAGGATTGCAAGTGGCTAAGGTTGTAGCCCTGGAACAAGGGAAAATCCTGGGAACTATAGGCTGGTGAGTCTCAAGTCAGTTGTAAGGAAATTGCTGGAGAAAATTCTAAGGGATACGATATATGAGCATTTGGAAACTAATGACCTAATTAGGGAGAGCCAGCATGGCTTTGTGCAGGGCAGGTTGTGCCTTACCAACTTGGTTGAGCTTTTTTGACAAGGTGACAATAGATATCAATGAGAGGAGGGCAGTGGATGTTGGTGACATGGATTTTAGTAAGGTGTTTGACAGAGACACTCATGGGGCTAATCCAGAAGATTAAGATGCATGGGGTCCACGGCGAATTGGCTGTTTGGATTCAGGACTGGTTTGTGCATAGAAGACAGAGGATAGAGGTTGAATGATTTATTTGAGTTGGATGTCTGTAATTAGTGGTGTTCTGCAGGGATCTGTACTGGGACCTCTGCCAATACAAATCGATAAGATGGTTAAGAAGGCTTATGGAATGCTTGTTTTTATTAGTTCAAACTCAGGAGGTTATGTTGCAACTTTATAAAACTCTGGTTTGGCCACATCTGGAGTATTGTGTACAGTTCTGGTCGCCCCACTATAGGCAGGATGTTGAGGCTTTGGAGAGAGTGCAGAAGAGGTTTACCAGGAGGCTGCCTGGTTTAGAGGGCATGTGCATTCACATGAGGCTGGATAAACTTGGCCTGTTTTCTCTGGTGCATCAGAGACTGAAGGGAGATCTGATGGAGGTTATGAGAGATATAGGTAGAGTGGACAGAGAGCATCTGCTTACCAGGGTTGAAATGACTAATACCAGAGGGCATGCACTGAAGATGAGGGGGAGTAGGTTCAAGGGGGATGTGAGGGGTAATCCTTTTATTCAGAAAGTCATGGATGCATTGAAGTGCACTCCTGGTTTGGTGGTAGATCCAAATACATTAGAGGCTTTTAAGAGACAATTGGATAGATACATAGATACAAGGAAAATGGAGGGATATGGACATGGTGTAGGTAAGAGAAATTAGCGCTTGAGTGTTTTTGATTTGATTTTTAGGTGGTTTGGAGCAGCATTATGCTGTATTGTTCTATGTTCTAAAGAGCACTATTACGGAGTAGGAGATAGGGAGCTGTTCACCATCAAATAGGCTTGAAGGAATGGAGACGTTGACTGATGAAAAACATCAAGCCTTTCCTGATCTGGACTGAGCAGCCGAACCTCATATCCATTCAACAGACCCGCCAACTCAGCTATGCCAGGCTCGTTGGGCTCTCTTCTTCAAACAATTCAACTTCTTCATTGCCTACTGAACAGGCTCCAAGAACACCAAGGCCGACAACCTGTCATAACAATTCAACCTAGCTGAAACGGAGACTGACCCTCAGCCATCCTCCCAGATCCTAAAGCACCAGCTCTGTCAGGCACTACAGCACGAGCCTGTTCCAACTGACACAACTGACAACTGTATGTATGTGTTGGGAGCCGTGTACTCTGAGGCGCTTTGATGGACCCTCTCCTCACCCCTGGACACTGGATCTTCTACGACCCTGGTTCCAGTGGCCCACCATTAGCTCAGATGTATGTCAGTTCATTGCTGCCTGCTCTCAATGTGCCCAGTCCAATTCCTCCAACCAGTGGCCCTCTGGGTTCCTGTGGCCCCTGCCAGTTCTTTGATGTCTGTGGTCCACATCACCATGGATTTCATCACAGATTTGCCACCTCCTGATGCAGCCCTAGTGACCATGTTGGTGTGGACCAGTTCTCCAAAGGTGGCTCACTTCATTGCTCTCTCCAAACTTCTGTCAACCACAGAGACAGCAGACCTGCTCCTCCAACATAGAGCTCGCATCCATGGCTTCTCCCAACACATTGTGTTGGTTCTGTTTTCTCCTTCACATCTCAGTGAGCTTATCCTCTGGCTATCATCTGCAAACCAATGGACAGTCAGAAACAGACAATCAGCACATGGAGAAGTTTCTGTGATGCTTCACTGCCTCTAATTCTTCCACATGGGAGTAGTATCTGCTTTGGGCCAAACTGCCCCATAATCTACACATCTCCTCTGCTCAGGTATGTCACTCTTTAAAGTGTCTCATGGCTACCAACCCCCATCGTTCCCTACTGAGGAGCTAATAGTGGAAGCCCTCTCCACCAGGGTCCTGGTTTGCTGATGCTGGAATGTTTGGAAGAGGGCACAGAGAGCCATCCTAGCTGCCAACTGCACCTACTGCCCCAGGCTAGCTGCCACTGGTGCCCATTCAGACTACTCCAGCCTGGGTACCGTATCTGGCTGTCCACCCAAGATCTGCCCCTGCAAGCTCTTGCCCTGATTCATTTACCCCTTTAAGATTACCCATCACATCAATCTAGTCACTTTCCATCTCCATCTGCCACTGTCCCTCAGAATCATTCAATCTCCAACTCCATAATCCATGCATGACTCAACCCATCTGAACCTGCAGCACCAGAACCAAAGAAGGTGGAAGGTGGTCCACTGCACATGATTTGCTGGTTGATGGATTCTTGTCATCATGGACATGGTGTGCAGTATCTGGTCGACTGGAAAGAGTACAGACCGAGGAGAGGGCTTGGGTGCCGTCCAGTTTTATTTTAGAACCCTCACTCATTGAGTTTCACTGGACCCGTCCAGATTACTGTGGGCTGTTGGGTGCCAGTGATAGGGAGGGGGGGATGGGGGGGATGTGCGATGCTTCCTGTCAGAACTTCACAGGTAAGGGCCTCCCAGTCTTCAATCCACTAAGGGTAATCACCTGCCACTCATTTCCAACTCATCACCGGCAGCCTATTTAAACCCAGCTATCATCCACAATCCTCATTCCATCATATGAACCAGTTGGCTTTAACTGTTACCTTAATGAGCTAAGTATCTGTTTTCTCTTGTATTGTGGCCTCTTGTATCTTGTTATTTTGCAGTTTCCTATTAAAGTTATTGCTCATACTAAATCTTCTCCACCGCTCTGTGTTTGGGTCAAGCCTCCTGTACATTTCCTAACAATAGGAAAGGACAGGATAAGGCCCAACAAACAGATATGAGACAATGACAATATAATTGATTTGGTGATACAGGTTTCAGGATAAATATTGGCTGGATTGCTAGAGAGAATTCTATATTTTCTTATGAAATAAAAGGAGACTGTTTGGCTCGTGTGTCTTTGGTGGCTTTCTCAGAAATGCCATCAGTCCCATTTTTCAGCATACACTCAGGGGCCACTTTATTAGGTACAGAAGTGGTCTACTGCTGTAGCCCATCCACTTCAAGCTACCACTCTCTGAGTAAAGAAATTCCCCCTCGTGTTATCCTTAAACTTTTGCCCCCTAACTCTCAACTCATGTTCTCTTGTTTGAATCTCCCCTACTCTCAGTGGAAAAAGCCTATCCACATCAACTCTATCTATCCCCCTCATTATTTTAAATACCTCTATCAAGTCCCCCCTCAACCTTCTACGCTCCAAAGAATAAAGACCTAACTTGTTCAATCTTTCCCTGTAACTTAGGTGCTGAAACCCAGGTAACATTCTAGTAAATCTTCTCTGTATTCTCTCTATTTTGCTGACATCTTTCCTATAATTCAATGACCACAACTGCATGTCTGCATGCTTTATGTATTGAGTTGTACCACATGATTGACAGATCAGATACCTACATTAATGAGCAGGTGTACCTAATAAAGTGGCAATTGACTGTATTTCTCTGTCAGACGTCCTTCAACTTCACACCAGAGAATACAATAAGCAAAAGGCTACTAACCAAACTGCTGTTGAGATGTGGGAGAAGACTGGAATACAATGGGAGGAAACCCATGGAAATCTGTCCACTGCCTCACTGTGTTCCCCCTTGCTACGGAATTTTTTGTATCCATCTAAACAGAGCTTTGTTTCATTTTTCTGATCAGAAAGGTATCCCTGCTGTTAATGCTGCCCTTCCTCAATGCTGCATTGAAATGCCAGTCTTGATTGTGTGTTTCTCTTTCTGGAACAGGATAAAACGGTAATCTTGTAATTAAGGAACAGTGAAGAGAAGTGTATATTGGTTCACTGGCAAACATTTCCTTTCAATCTCATCATAATCTTGCTCTTAGGGTTGTTAATGAAAGGATAATCAGCAGCCCAGTGATAAAACCATTTCCTCTCTCAAAGCGGAACTCGGTAGTGTGTAATATAATTCTATTATTGCCTAGTGTTGTCAGCTTTAGCACAGGCCAAAACCAGACATTGTTCTAAACTAGACTAGGCAAAATGCTACATTGACACAACACTGTACGTGCAAATAATTGAAAAGAGAATATATTCTATTTTGCAAACTTTAACCAATAATAAAACATCAGTGTTTTCATATAATGCAGAAGTGAGGGGAACAGAGTGGGGCATGGGTGAATGAGAGGGACAAACGGGGAATGTTGCTCAGAGCCAGTCACTGAAGGTCGGCAGTAGATGAGAACCAAATCTTTCCTTCAATTAAAGGGGCCAAGCTTTGTCTCATGCTTGGGGGAGTTTGGACCTTCACCCTGTGCACTTCAGGTAGGTTCTGTCTTCAGTGCTGCAGCTAACGCGGTTTCTGACAAAGGGAGCCCGGAACCTGGTACCTGGGGTCTAACGTCAGAAATTTGTCAACAAGATGAGGTCTGCAGGGATGGCAGGGACCAAACCTCAGGTCCAGATGGAGGACAGGAGTCTGATAGAGCAGCTGGAGTCCTACATCAGGTAACAAACCCCAAGGCAGTCCCAACCCTGAGCATTGTCTGATAGAGCAGCTGGAGTCTGAATCAGGTAACAAACTCCAAACACTGAGCTACACGAATCCATTGCAAATGCCCAATCTTCCTGCTCCACTCTGCCCTATGATTACTGCAGCCTATCGAGGCAAGCTAGCTTTGCTGTTTTAATCAACAACATTGATGAAGGAATGGAAAACTATAGAATTCAAAATGAAGAAGCTTGGCTTGAATGAAAATGTCATGAGTCCTGGTGCTATTTCCATTTAGAACTAATAATGAAGGGATCTGAAAAAGGAGGTACAAGCTGCTGCTGGATGTTGCCTTTTCATGCCTAAACAGTGGGATGAAAGTATGGACACCAAAGAATTTCGTATTACAGTATTTGAAAATTATGTTCTCTTTCATTTGTATTTGTTTCCTACTGGACTGTGCAAAATTCAACCTGTGTGATGACAACGCCTAATATTATAAAAATTACACAGAGACACATGCCAGGATGCCTTATGGAGTCATCAGGCTCCAATTGCTCCAAAGCTGGGAAGGAGGATGGCTAAGAAATGGTGATTCAAAGAGATGGGCATTGATTAAAGAAAGGGAAAGATATGCACTTCTCATGACTCAGACTCCCAAAGCCAGTGAAATACGTTTGAAGTCACTGTTGTATTGGCAGCTGGTAATTTGCACCCAGTGCATCTCCCATAAATAGCAAGGTGATAATGACCTGTGCTACACAGTTAGCTGTGGATGGATCTTGGCTAAGGCATGTCAAAATTAAAGGCAGTGCAGCAGGTATAGAAAGAAAGAGAAACACAGTCAAGTATTGCTAGAAAAAGGAGTAAATTTGAAGATAGGAACCTGGAACGGGATAAAATTTGGAGATGACTAGGGGATATGTAAGGAGGAAAGAGGCTGGGTTGGAAGCTGAGGAATTAAAAGGACAGCTTTCTCAATGGGGGGTGGTGCAGTTATTAAGACAATGTTGATAAGTTTTTTTCTAATCATTGGAAGGGAGCACTTTACAACTGTTGATCTAATTTCTTCAGTGTTTCCCTTGGTTTTCTAACAACTTTAGAGAGGAATTGGGACCCTTCCCCCAGAAATTTGATCACATGGTGTTTATTCTGGAATGAGTGGGTGGAGGGGGTGTCAGATGTAATATGTTGTAGAAAAGAAGAAGCTAGTTTGATATAAAGGCAATAAACCCGTCAGATGTTATCTGTAAACTCCAGTTAGGTGTTTATGAGACCATTATGTTCACCTTTGTGTTACTCCTGGTTGCAATAGAACCACAGATCATGAGCTATTGACCTTGGGATATATTGTCATAGATGAAGTAATATAGAGATACTGTGATGTAACTGAAATGGATAAAGAGACTGAAGATGACTGCAACACTAAACAAGCAGAAACTGAGTTGTGCTTTCACATTGTCCGCACCTGGGCAGGGCAGGGGGAGGGGTCCTTCCTGATCCACTCAGGTTTCAATACATGTGGGATGATGTCCAATACAAAGTCAAACACTTGCAAATGATGAAGCATCACATTTTATTCTTATTCTCTGACAGTCTGAATGTAAAGACAGCCATCCTTTTGTTTCGGAGCCAGCTTACCCAACTACAGACGGACAATCACTGTTTACATGGCTTTCTTCTCTGTTGTTTGCTTATGGAAAAGAAGGGGTGTGAGTTTGTACCATACAAAGGAAGAGGCCCTGACCAGAGCTAATAACCAATAACCTTGTCTGATGTGATCATTAACTTTGTTAGAAAATGCAGCAGCTCAGTTGAGTTACAGGCTTGGCACTAGAGCATGATTTCTATCAGACACTGTTGGTAAAGCCAAGGGGTTTCATTTAACCAGTGCTCAGAATTTAATCCTGTGTTCTGCCAGCTTCAGCTCAGCTTCAACAGACTTGGAGAAACTTAAAATGAGATTCCAGCACTTCTTCCTCATTATTCTTGTTGTATGCACAAGTTTTCTGCAGATCAACGGACAGAAAGCAGGTAAGCAGTTCCAATGGTTACAAAGATTGCCAAGTGTAGAACACTGTTTAGCCTTTCCATATAATGTCACTATTCCTGAAGATTTAAACACCAGAGATCCTGCAGATGCTGAAAATCCAGAGCAACACACACACAAAATGCTGGAGGATTGCAGCAGGCAGAGACCCAAGTCCTGAAGAAGAATCTCAGCCCGAATCATTGACTGTTTATTCATTTCCATAGACACTGCCTGACCTGCTGAGTTTCTCCAGCATTCTGTGTGTGTTGCTAAAGCCTTGCCAAGGTTTTATCTAGAGCAAGTTGTTAGAAGTGTAGCTTTTTTTAATCAAACAACAGCTAACTGGGATTAATTTTATAGTAATATGTAGTGTTACATTTCACAAAAGTCACTGAAAATTAAAGATGTCCATATGTAATGATTTCCCCAGTTACACCTTAAGGATACACCATGTGGAATTTTCAAGAGGCATTTTAAAAAAATCTTTGATAAGTTGTGGGAGATGTTAAATGACTGAAAGAAGCAGTAGCTAACCCTTCAAGTTTAGACAGAAAGAGCAAAAATTGAGTTAGTGTTTAACTGCATTCCCAAGTCTGTGCTTTAGAGAATGGCACATCCATTTAATATTACATGACAAATGACCAATTTAATTCAATTCTTATTTTCAGGTAAAAATTGGAGAAGGAAAATGCAAAGGCACAATTGTTTGCAAAGAAGATGTATGCCTCTCCATTCGAGAGTTCCCTTCCCCTAAGGTTTGTATCTGTAGCTACAAACCAATATTCCAGTCTACTGGACAAATTGTGATGTTTAAATACCTAGATGCACATGTGGGAGGCAGACCGAATTATGACTGGGAATTAGTTTGTTGTTTCCAGCTGGAACCGTTTTAGTTGTTTATTTCAGTCTCTCGTCTTTCTCTTGCCGAATTGAACAGACACATTAGTTGCTTTTATTTTGGTGTCAGTCTGAAAATACAAACCAATCTAAATTTACATTGAAATGACATGTAGGTAGTTACTGTCCAGATGGTCACTTGTAATTATTTTTTTCTGCTGTACTTTTGTAACTACTACTAACTCAACTGAATAATTAACTCATCTTAAGGATAACTTCAAACAACATTTATGTGGTGTTGGCCACTGACACCAGGTCGAGGTACGACTCAATGATCGGATTTGTGATGTAGTTAATGAAGTGGCCGCTGAAAGTCAGCACCTTGCTGTGGCCCATCCATTTCAAGGTTCAACGTGTTGTGTGTTCAGAGATGATCTTCTCAACATCACTGTTGTAGCGCGTGGTTACTTGGGTTACTGTCATCTTGAATCACTCTGGCCATTCCCCTCTGACTTTCCGCATTGTCAAGCTGTTTTCACCCACAGAACTGGACATTACTTTTGATTTTCATACCATTCTCGGTAAACTCTAGTTTCTGCATGGAAATTCCAGGAGATCAGCAGTTTCTGGGGTACTCAAACCACCCTGGAAAACATCAAAAATCATTCCGTCGTCAAAGTCACTGAGATCGTATTTCCCCATTCTGACGTTTGGCGTGAACAACTGAACCTCATGATTGGTTGATTAGATATCTGCATTAACTAGCAGGTGTACCCAATAAAGTGGTCACTGAGTGTAGGTTCATAATTACAGAAACAGACCCCTAAGCTCACTGTGTTCACCCCATCTCCATATCAATTAATTATACTTGATCCCATTTTCCAGCACTCAGTCGACATTGGTACATCTCCGGAGTCTATTTTTTCTTGCTTCTCAAAGTGCATCATCTCGTGTTTTCAGTTTCATCTGCCAATCTTACTAATTGTATAGCTGAAGACTAATCTCAGTATTAAAGTCTCCCCCACCCACAGGTCCCTTGAGCAGACACAAACTCACCTAAAGACGTCCCACAAAATCTGCTGCTCAGCAATACTCTGTTATGTGTATTACCTCTGTTGGAAAACCAGCAGGTTTTGGACAGACTGGAGCCCAGGCCTACTTCACCAAAGTTTTGGTCTTTTTTGGCGATTGATGTCTGTCCATGCACCAGTGTCTGGCAGCAGGGGCATGTCAGACAGTTGGCCTGTGTGGCTGAGGAGTCAATTCGTTGCCACAGTCCTGAAGACAGGTCACAGTGACATTGAGGCTTGGAGTATGAGTGTCTGACTCAACAGACCCGGAACTACAGTGCCAATTGCCGGAATGGATCTTCAGGTTTACTTCTAGGGAACAAAAAACTATCCTGACGAGGAAAAAGGATCTAGTACTTTCCCAGCTTATATGACGAATAAACTCTTCTCGGGCTTCCAGCTGGGCACAGGTAGCGATTATAAATCATGTTTTGATGACGAACTCCCCCAGAGTCGGAAGCCCAGCAAAAGTTTACAACCCTGAAGAGGATGTGCATGTCAGGACAGACTTGCATCTAGCATTATTTCAAATATAGATCAGCTCCACACCAGTGAATTGCTCTCAAGTGAAAAGGAACCTGAGAGCGAAGACTAAATTAAAATGTTATCTTCAGGAAGCTATTGATTATTCAGACAGGCACAGTGTGATTTGTTTCCCTTTGATATCCAGCCCATCCCACCCTCGTGTCCTGGTAGATGTGTCCTGCACATGCGCAGTAGGAGGAGAGTCGTCGAAATCTGTGTTTCAATGAGGACAGAGATATTTTCAAAAACGCATAGTGTGGATGCCTATAGTTTTTACGTGAAACCGGCATTTTCAAAATTATCTGGTCTAGTGATGTAGCCTCAGTGAAGGAAGCACAGTTACAGGTGGCTCCAGTGCAATAAATTGCAGGTGTCCTCACACTCCCTATCAAAAAAACACATCTTGTGTAATTCACAGGCTTTTAAAGACATTAACACCGTATCTGCTAATTCCTAAGTGTGGTCAGGATTGTTTAATCATGTCACATCTACATGATTAATCCTCCAGGATAGTTTTGCTGTTTCAACACATATAGCAGAGAAAATAACAGGCAGGCCAACAAATAGATCTTTAGTCCTGGGGTACAGTGAAACTTGTGTCAAGCGTTATATGGATGAAATATTCCATGTGATCACCTGCAGAATCAGACCTTTACCATCCAATCTAAAGCAGTTAATTTGTCAGCAAACAGCATCTAATCTAGGCTGTTTAATTGGCCAGCAAACATCACAGCCTAAGGTGACTAAAAGAAATAACTTGCCAAATGTAGCAAAGCCAGGCAACTTTAATAATTTGTTTCTCTCTGAGTCTGTAGAAAGTCTCTCTCTTGGAGGGAGGGGTGCAAGTGGGGGCAGCTTTTGGAAGAGGTTTTAAATTAAATCTCTATATTTTTGGACTGATGAAAGCTACATGTGAGGTAATTTCAAAGTATAGGGTGGTTATCCAAAATGTCTTCATTTACAATAATTAAATCTTAATTAATATCACTAGGAACAGAGTATGGTACCATTTATCGTATTATTATTGTTTCACTGTGTATTTTGTTGATATTAGTGTGGTTTTAAATATGCTGATATTCTATGCAAAGAACCTATTTAAATAGAAACTCTTCGTTTAAATTACTTAGTTATATGAAGTAGAATAGGGGAATGGGAAGTGCAGAGCTGTAGTCCCTCGGTGAAATAATATTGCATTAACTACTTATTAGATGTCACACTAGCTGACTTAACGATGGAGAAACACAACTGTCTGATAGAAAACCATCCCAATTGCAAACCAACACATTATTTTTCCTATCCCTTGCTTGCATGAACATTTTATGTTAAAATCTATCCAGAAATTTTTGTTTCTTTTTTTCCCACTTTGTGTGCAGTAATGAAATCTAAAGTGTCTGTGTACCAGCTCTCTTCTGAATCTGAATTTGTGTTTTGTCAATGTGGATGTCTGAAAAAAATCTACCTCCTGAGCTGTTGATTCTGCAGTGAAAACCTCCTCTTCATGGTCAAGGATGAGTTTCCTCCCCTCCAGTTCTGAAGAATGGAAGATGCCAGTGTGTGAATTCTTTCAACCTGGTGTGACTGCTGCATGCTACTGACCCCAAACACCAACCCCCACACACAAAGACTACAGAAGCAGAGACACACACACTCATACTGACCACACAGATACATAAACAACATCTAACATTAGGGTTGAACCCATGTCCTCGTCGTTGTGAGGCCCAATCTCAGCAACGACGGGAGCTGATGCCACTGTGTTGGTGGTCTCTCTGGGGTGGCAGCTGCTGATGTTGTGAAAAGAAGGAGGGGAAGAAGATTGCTCCTGTTGTCCTCGTTTAGAAACAGCAATACTGAGATTGATGATAATTAGGGGCTTGAACAGTGGGAGAAAGGTTACTGTAGGAAATAAGATTGCAGTGAATTTTACAGTGACAAGTTATTGGTAAGGAATATAGTTACACTTGATCAGATGTCCATTGTCAAATTCACTTCATCTCCTTTAATAAGTCATTTGAAGCCTTTCTACAAGAAGGGTCAACATTCAAGAGGATTCTGATGTCTGGAAAATTTACAATGAAAACTTTTATTTATTCTTTCATTTCTCCTGGAGGTGAAGAAATTAATAAATGAATTTGCCATCTCTAATCACCCACGGTCATTGCATATAGAGGGCACACAGTCACAGGCTATGCAGATCAGGAATGTCTAGGGTGTTTGATGGTCTACCATTCAAGCAGATGGCTTGGTTCTAGATGATGTGTCAAGCATTTTCAAAATTGTTGGAGCAGACTGGTAGACCATCACGTAACTGAATTGTGTCTTGAAGATGGTGGATAGGCTTTGAAATGTCCGGAGATCACAGATTAATAGAGTTGTAGAGCATGGAAACAGTCTCCTTGCCTCACCACATCCATGCCAACCAGAGAACACACGTCCGATATTAATCCCGTCTTCTACCACATCAATACCCATCAGAATTTTATGTATCTTAAAACCTCCTAGTCTCCAGGGAAAACAGACCTAGCTTCTCGAATGTCTTCTCATAACTAAAACATTCATCCCAGGCAACTTTCAGTTGAAGCTCCTCTGCACTCTCTCCAGTTATCCTGACTAGAATGAGGCACTCTGTAGCATGCCCAGTATCTGGCCTGTACCAGTAAGTGTCATGTGTGTGTCTGAATTATCCAGTTGAGTGTTCTGTTAGTGGTGACAGTGGAGACTCCACAACAGAAAGTAGGAGCAGGACTGGGCCATTTTGTCCTTTAAGCCTGCCCTGAAATACTGATTGACTTTCTAACTCAACAACATTTTCAAACAGTTCGCATATCTCTTGGTTCCCTTATTATTCACATCTTGTAGAGCAATGGTACAAATACAGCAGATACAGGTCTGTCAGCTGCTGCTCTGAAAAACCCGGGTTAGACCACACTTGGAATATTATGTTGTTTCATTAAAGGAAGAATGTGGAAGCTTTAGAGAGGGTGCAGAAGCGATTTACTAGGATGCTGCCTGAATGAGAGGGTGTATCGTATGAAGATTGGTTGACAAGCTGTGGCTTTTCTCGTTTGTGCAAAGAGGATGAGAGGTGATAGAGTTGTACCAAATAGAAAACATAGGAACATAGAAAACCTACAGCACAATACAGGCCCTTCGGCCCACAAAGCTGTGATGAACATGTCCTTACCTTAGAACTACCTAGGCTTACCCACAGCCCTCTATTTTTCTAAGCTCCATGTAGCCATCCAGGAGTCTCTTAAAAGACCCAATTGTTTCCACCTCCACTGCTGCCGCTGACAGCCCATTCCACGCACTCACCACTCTCTGCATAAACACTTACCCCTGACATCTCCTCTGTACCTACTTCCAAGCACCTTAAAACTATGCACTCTCTTGCTAGCCATTTCAGCTCTGGGGAAAAAGCCTCTGACTATCCACACAATCAATGCCTCTCATCATCTTATACACCTTCATCAGTTCACCTCTCATCCTCTGCCACTCCAAGGAGAAAAGGCTGAGTTCACTCAACCTATTCTCATAAGGCATGCCCCCCAATCCAGGCAACATCCTTGTAAATCTCCTCTGCACCTTTTCTATGGTTTCCACATCCTTCCCATACTGAGGTGACCAGAATTGAGCACAGTATTCTAGGTGGGGTCTGACCAGGGTCCTGTATAGCTGCAACATTACCTCTCGGCTCTTAAACTGAAGGCCAATGCAGAGTCAACCTACTCAGCTGCTTTGAGCGTCCTATGGACTTGGACCCCAAGATCTCTCTGATCCTCCACACTGCCAAGAATCTTGCCATTAATGCTATATTCTGCCATCATATTTGACCTACCAAGATGAACCACCTCACACTTATCTGGGTTGAACTCCGTCTGCCACTTTTGAGCCCAGTTTTGCATCCTATCGATGTCCTGCTGTAACCTCTGACAGCCCTCCACACTATCCACAACACCTCCAATCTTTGTGTCATCATCAAACTTATGAACCCATCCCTCCACTTCCTCATCCAGGCCATTTATAAAAATCACAAAGAGTAGGGGTCCCAGAACAGACCCCTGAGGCACACCACTGGTGACTGACCTCCATGCAGAAGATGACCCGTCTACAACCACTCTTGCCTTCTGTGGGCAAGCCAGTTCTGGATCCACAAAGCAATGTCCCCTTGGATCCCATGCCTCCTTACTTTCTCAATAAGCCTTGCATGGGTACTTTATCAAATGCCTTGCTGAAATCCATATACACAACATCTACAGTTCTACCTTCATCAATGGGTTTAGTCACATCCTCAAAAAATATAACCTTCTAGATCTCTATCATTACCTAGTTTTTTGAACCTTTCATAAGCTCTTTTCTTCTTGACTATATTTACAACATCCTTTGTACACCACGGTTCCTGTAGCCTACCATCCTTTCGCTGTCTCATTGGAATATACCTATGCAGAACCCTCACGCAAATATCCCATGAACATTTGCCACATTTCTTCCGTATATTTCCCTGAGTACATCTGTTTCCAATTTATGCTTCCAAGTTCCTGCCTAATAGCCTCATATTTCCCCTTACTCCAGTTAAAAGTTTCCCTAACATGTCTGTTCCTATCTCTCTCCAATGCTATGGTAAAAGAGATAGAATTGTGATCATTATCTCCAAAATGCTCTCCCACTGAGAGACCTGACACCTGACCAGGTTCATTTCCCAATACTAGATCAAATACAGCCTCTCCTCTTGTAAGTTTATGTACATACTGTGTCAAGAAACCTTCCTGAACACACCTAACAAACTCCACCCCGTCAAAACCCCTCACTCTAGGGAGATGCCAATCAACATTTGGGAAATTAAAATCTCCCACCACAACAACCCTGTTATTATTACTACTTTCTAGGATCTGTCTGCCTATCTGCTTCTCGATACCCCTGTTACTAATTGGGTGGTCTATAAAAAACACCCAGTAAAGTTATTGACCCTTTCCTGTTCCTAACTTCCACCCACAGAGACTCAGTAGACAATCCCTCAATGACTTCCTCCTTTTCTGCAGCCGTGACAGTATCTCTGATCTGTAGTGCCACGCCCCCACCTCTTTTGCCTCCCTCCCTGTCCTTTCTGAAACATCTAAAGCCTGGCAGTTGCAGTAACCATTCCTGCCCCTGAGCCATCCAAGTCTCTGTAATGGCCACAACATCATAGCTTCAAGTGCTGATCCACGCTCTAAGTTCACCTGCCTTCATAATACTCCTCGCATTAAAATAGACACAGCTCAAACCATTGGTCTGAGCGCATCCCTTCTCTATCACTTGCCTATCCTCCCTCTCACACTGTCTCCAAGCTTTCTCTATTTGTGAGCCAACCACCTCTTCCTCTGTCTCTTCAGTTCAGTTCCCACCCCCCAGCAATTCTAGTTTAAACTCTCCCCAATAGCCATTGCACACCTCCCCAACAGGATATTGGTCCCCTTGGGATTCAAGAGCAACCTGTCCTTCTTGTACAGGCCACGCTTGTCCCAAAAGAGGTCCCAATGATTCAGAAATCTGAATCCCTGCCCTCGCTGCAATCCCTCAGCCACGCATTTATCCTCCACCTCACTCTATTCCTATACTCACTGTCGTGTAGCACAGGCAGAAATCCCAAGATGACTGTATTGGAAGTCCTGCTTCTCAACTTCCTTCCCAACTCCCTGTAATCTGTTTTCAGGACCTCTCTCTTTTCCTACCTATGTCATTGGTACCAATACGTACCACAGCCTCTGGCTGTTCTCCTTCCCACTTCAAGATATCGTGGACTTGATCAGAAACATCCCAGACCCTGGCACCTGGGAGGTGAACTACCATCCGCGTTTCTTTCCTGCATCCACAAAAAGCCCCTGGGATTTTCATGCGCAACAGTGTCCAGAGTTTACAGAGAATGATGCAAGAAAGAAACATCCAGTGAACAGTTCTGTGGGTGAAAACGCCTTGTTAACGAGAGAAGTCAGAGGAGAATTACCAGAATGGTTTAAGTTCACCTACATTAGAAGATTGGCATGAAATTATTTTGGAAATATTTAAAATGGAAAAGATGACCTACTCTTTGAGAATTCAAAAAGAAAAATTTAATCAAATTTGGAATAAATGGATTGAATTTATAACCCCAAAGCGAGCAGATTTTGGATGACTCTCCTAATGATTTATACAGCTTTTCTCATCAACACAGTAATATTGCACCCTTGGTTCGATTGTTTACTGTTTTTTTTTAAATAGGGAATTAACACAAGTAAAGGAAAAGATTTGGGAAAGGGGAAAAATATGAAAAAATTAAGTAAATAAGTACATAGGGATTGGAAAATTATGTTTGGGGGTAGGAGCAAACATGAACCAGTTAGGATATAAAATCCTACAATGGTAGTTACATAGGGTTACATATAATATTTTGGACCAGAAGTAATGGTTCAGAAGAGATACATGGAAATTATTATTAATCCACTATTACTATTTTTCATAACAATTATTGCCATCGTTTAGTCTAAAAAGGGTGGAATTACAACTGCACATAATTATCTATTTAAGTGCCTTATTACTTTTTATATTATCTCAATATGTACTTATGAATGTATAAAAAATTATAGATTAAAATTAAATTAAATTTTTTAAAAAAAGAACAGAATGGTTTAAGTTGACAAGAAGGCAACAGTAACTCAAATAACCATGCATTACAACAGTGGTGTTCAGAAGACCTCTGAGCACACAGCATGTCGTACCTTGAAGTGGATCGGCTCCAGCAACAGAAGACCGTGACGTTTACTCAGTGGGTATCTAATAAAGTAGCCACTGAGTGTATATGCAGGAACTGAGTAATTAAGAAAGCAAACAGAATGCAAATGTTTATTACTATGGGCATTGAGGAAGCAGTTTATGATTCAGTTTGTAACACATTGACAGGAACACATGTTAAGTACTGGGTACTTTATTGGTCATTATATTTAAGAAAGCATGTTAATGAATCAGAAAGCTGGAGAGAGAGTTTACTGGACAAATATCTGGGGTAGAGATGGTATCTGATGAGGGATGTTGGACATGCTTGTAATAACAGAGTTCATAGCAGTGCAAGCTTCTTGATGGAGACTTGTAAGATCCTGGATGGTCTTTGAGGACAGATGTGGAGAATGTTTCTTGTGGAGGAATCCACAAATAGGGGGCACTTCAAAAAATAAATCACCGGTTAGCACAGGATTCCCTCAGATATTTGCGAACTTTCAGAACTCACTTCCTTAAAGCGATGGAAGCAGAGGTAACCATGCATAGGCAGGAACACAAATGTGAGATTGCAATCAGATCAGGTGAAGCAGATATTTGGGATTGACTCCCGCCCCTAAGTCATATGGTCATATGAATGTTCATACATTGCCTTTGCTGTGCCTGGTACTCTCATTTGTTTCAAGATATTACATGGAGTGAACTAGCTGGAGATTAGACCCTACAACAGGAGTTAGTGTGAGGCATGTCAGAGTTTGGAGTTCAATTCCAGTGCCGTTCTGTAAGGAATCTCTGTAAATCCTCCCTACTGAATGTGTGGGTTTTCTCCAGGTCCTCCAGTTCCCTCCCACAGTTCAAAGACGTACAGAATGGGTTAATTGGTCATTGTGATTAGGTTAGGGTTAATCGAGTTTGTCAGGGGTTACTGTGGTGGCACGGCTCGAAGCGACAGTGTGGAGTTGTCCCTAAAATCAGAAAATAAAATAAAACAATAGTGGGAAGTCAAGGTGAATCGTCTTTTTAGTTGCACATGTTGCAAATGCTTCAGGCTGATCATTGATACTAACGTGTAGGGCCTGTTGTTATTAACGATTAGGAATGTTCCTTGGAGCCTCCCTATGAAAGAGATTTATAAGCTGTTTAATTGACTGTCAGTATACAAAATTGGATGTAGCAGTATTGTTGAGCTTTGATTTTGTTTGTTGGTTGTGAGTTGCTAAGGTGGGGCTAATACATCCTGTTTCCCCATTCAGTATGCAAGTAGGCCAGCAGCTCATCACTGTTTGTTTTGTCTGGTCATCTGTACCCCTCGTTGAACAAGTTGTTTCTTTAGCTTGACAGCAATGGAAGAGAGAGGCACGTGAGGGTAGATGAAGATTCCCCTTGTTGCCAATGGTTCACAGCTCCTCATGGATGCAGCATTTTCAGCGGGCAGATCTGTAAATTTATCATAGTTGTGTTGCCAGTGGCCATTTTACTATGTACCTAAAAGACCAGAGTGTATTTTTGTATGGTCGTGGTCCTCTGCTGCGGTGGCCCATCCACTTCAGGGTTCGGTGTGATGTGTGTTCAGAGATGTTTTTCTGCGCACCACTGTTGTAACATGTGGTTATTTGACTTAATCGTACAGCCACTGCTCAATAGATTTGTTTGGTTTATCGGACTATTCTCCGTAAACCCTTGATAATGTTGTGCGTGGAAGTCCCAGGAGATCAGCAGTCTGAGATACTTAAACCACCTTGTCTAGCAGCAACTATCATTCCATGGTCAAAGTCACTTAAATCACATTTCTTCCCCATTCTGATGTTTGGTCTGAACAACAACTGAACCTCTTGACCACAGCTGCATGTTTTTATGCATAGAGGTACTGCCACATGATTAGTTGGTTAGATAATTGCACTTACAAGGTGTACAGCTTGGTACAACATTGTCTCTTTAAGGACTTGCAGTGATTAATGAATTGATGCATCTGCCTCATATAGATTGATGACAATGAAATCAAGCAAGTTAACTCTACGTTAATTCATTCACCACCTGCTACATAGAACAGAGCAACACAGGAACAGGCCACTGGGCCCATAATATGTGCCAACCATGATGTCATTTTAAACTAATCCCATCTGCTTGGACATATTAAGACCAAGTCTAGCACTTGGCAATGACCACTGAAGTCCACCATGCAGAGTATATTGTGTCCTTGCGACTTTGTGCTCTTTCCAAGCATTTTTCTACGTGGACAAACACAGATTCATCATTTGAGGGAGGATCATAGATAGGAATGACATTTCTCCATCATCATTTGACCCGATACCACAAGGTTTCATGTGGTCTGGCGTTGAAAGGAACAGTCTTTCCCTCCTTTCCGTACACTACTGCCACCATCACTGGTGACTCAGCCTGCTGGTAGGCCAGAACACAACTTGGAATTGTGACACTCACCTAGTACTTCATCCTTAACATATGTTTGTATGAGCGTGACTGCTGTCAGCTTGTGCCTTGAGTGCGTGGGACAACTCTCCCAATTTAGAGCCCAGTTCCCATATGCTTGTAAGGAGTACTTTCAAAGGTCAATGTAAGCTTAAGATCAAGGAAGGGATCAGCTATCCATAAATTTGATACTGGATGATCACTCTGGTTTCATCCTTTTTCAGTTTGAGCATTCTGCCAAAAGAACATTTTTGTTTACTAAATCAAAACATTGTGGGCCACACTGATGAAGGAAGACACTTTTCCTGCCCTATAGAGTGGTAGAGAATCAGTACAGATTTCATTAAAAGTATGTAGTGCTTAAGTTCATCATTACTAATGCATGAATTCAGGTCACTGGATTTTTGTTCAGGATTACTAGTCCAGGAATTTAACTACCATCTTCTCAATGCATTAGTGTAGCCCATCTGCAGCAGACTTCCACCAAAACACATGGAAACATAGGGTGGAGGGAAGTAGATTCAGCCTACATGTGGCAAAGTCCTACATTTGCCTATCCCGATAGTGGGGAAGTAGTAACAACCACCCTACAGAAATTTAAGTACAAATCCTTTCAATGAAACAAAGGGCAAGTTACTTTGTTCAATGTGCAAGATATTTGATGAAGGTAAATGCCCTACTTTTCAAAAAGAGCATAATTAACAGTAATCTATCTTGTATCTTTAACAATACTACATTGGCCTAAGTACCCAGCATTAACACTTGCAGCTTCAGCAGAGTTAACAAAGTGTTTGCTCTTATACTCATTTCAAATGCTAGGATACAAAATAAAAGGTAATTTTCAATACTGAGATTGAGGGGTATTTATCAGGAAAGGATGGGATGTTGAGATGGGATTTCAATTCAAAGGTAATTAAGCAAATGAGGTAGAGAGTAGCTATGTTCTAACTGAACAGATAAGCTTAGGGCCTGAAAAGGCCATTCATGTTTTAATCACCTACAATAAGTAGTAGCAGCCACTTCAACTAATTATTAAAAAACATGTTCTACTTAGGTTATGCATTCCAAGTTCTTGCTTGCTACTTTACCAGTGTTGTGCTGGGGATTTCAAGCATCTACTCCTGCACCAATTTCTGGAAATGTACTGTTGTCTCCAAGGGTTTCAACCCTGAACCACACCAGGTTTGCAAATCACAGTTATAACAAGGAAGATACTACAATTAACCTCAAAACACTGGGCTAAAAAAGGCTTCAATGCTGATTGTTCTATTCTGCACCTCCTGCTTGAAGTTTACAAGTGGACTCTGGGCGAGGACAGCTTAGGATTTGATAAAAGAATACTTGACAGTCAGGACATGATCAAAAAATAATCCGACTGAAGGCTCACAACACTCCATAGAATGCATTATTATAGATGTCTTAATTACATTTATCTTTCTCAAAATAGATCACCAGTGAAACCACAAAGGACTTTAAGCACCTGCTACTGTATCACTATTCGATTTTCAAGGTGGGGTGAAAACTGAAAAGGACTATTTCAAGGAAGTGAAGAGACAGAGTCTGAATTGGTGAACAAATATACACTCAAGCCTTGGGAAAATAAAGTTCCTAATGGAAATACAATTAAGAAAATCATAGAAGCAGGACTTTGAATAAATGCTCGGAATTGTAAACATAATTCACGCCAGGTAATTATTTCCTTCCGCAAAGGACAACTAAATTAAGTACTTTGTTGTAACTGTTATCAAGTGGATGAACTACTATCTGAATAGTTGTACAATCAAAATATACATGGCTTAGTAATCTATATTCCAGACCAGTTAAACAAGATCATGCTATTGCAAAATAAAACTAATTTTTCTCAGCTATAACAGTTCACCATTATTCAGCATCTTTTCTTTCAGGATCTGGGTGGAAATCAGTTAAATTAATGAAGGTTAAATAAGCTTCAGTAATTAGACCTCTATCATTTATTAAACAAGTTCAAGATACTGTTTCAATACAATACTCTGAGAACAGCATTGTTCATGGAAATTGCACAGAAAAGCAAAGCTAGACAAGAGTACATTAATCAAAGACTACCACATTGTCCTGTTCTCAGCTCTTCTTTAATGATCGATCTTACTGGGATATAGTTGTTCCCACAAACTACTGAATAACAGTGGTTAATTTGAAATTCTTGATCAGCATAGTCTTTCAAAATAGAAAAATTCTCCCCCCACCCCCCTCTTAGTCAGGTCCCCAGAAGTTCATATATCATTGTATTGAAGAGACTAACATATCAGTACAAATTCAAACCAAGATACTTAGCACAATTCAAGAGGAGCTTAATGTTCTTTACACCTTCATAGCTTAAACATTTATTAAAGAAAGCCATTTTCAGAAGACAAATCTCCAACGGTGCTACAGCAAATGAAGGTCAATATTGCAAAAACAGGGAGAAAAATCTTCACATACAAATGCAGAATTATTCTACATTATAGTTCATAACAAGGTCTTTTGGCACAGGTTTAGCGAGTTAAATCTGCCATGCTAACTTTGCCACGATTGATTTATGTAACAGATGTTTAAAAATGAAAACAAGATGCTTGTAGCAAACTTAGTCTTCCCAAATCAATACAAGGCGACTTCAAGATATTTAAACAATTTACACTCAAATTCCACATTTGAAAGCATCTCACTGGTTGAAAATTCAAAGCACAAGCTGTGCCTTCTTTCAATCCTTCATTAGATTTTAAAGCTTTCGGAAACTCAGACTCGCACTTGCTGGGATATTAAGGCCAGTAGTCTTTTACTTAACTGCACATTGTGCATTTTTAAGTAATCTATGAGGTCTGCTTGCTTCTCTACCAGATTTTCCAAGCTTGTTCCATCCCTTCAGAATAAAAAAAAATCAACATTTTCATTTTAAAATAGCATTTCATAATTTTATGTGCATAATATCAATAAAACATTTTTGAAATGTGGAAACAGGGCAGTAGCAGGAAATTTGTGCCTAGTTCATCACACATAATAATGCAAAAAAAACCCACAAACACACTATTTTCAAGACTTTGATTAAAGAATATATATTATCCAGGAAACAGAAGAACTTCATGCTTTTCTTCACAATAGCAAAAATACAAGAAATGACAGTAGGGGCCAATTATCCCACTGAAACTGCTCCACATTTATCAGTACTGCCTGAACATTGCCCCCCTCTGCCTCCACCACAAACTTTGCCTTAGATAAAGTAATTAGGTTAGATTATTAAAAGCTCTATTGTGATAGATATATATTTTACTTTGCACATCTTATCCATCCCTGGCCTGGGTGAAATTCCACTCGATTCATTCCCTTCCCCTCATTTTTCAATAACCCTGCAGCTTATTCTTTTACACATGCCCAATAGCCCCTTTAACTGCACATGCGGCAATGTACAGCATCTAATTTACATTCTGGTATTTTGTTGAAATGTGGAAAGGGAAGAACAGAGAGAGAGAGAGTGTGCACTAGGGTGCCTATGGTTTTGCAGTGTACTGTATTTATCAACGTGCAATAGAGAGAAGTTTGTAAATCCGGATGCTGGGAATGGCGAAGGTGGAGTGCCATGGGAGGGGTGTGAGACAGGTGTCAAGAAAAGGGAGGGAATACCAGGGGCTGGGGGCAGTACTGGCACGGGGGCAGGCGCACTCAGCCCTGAGACACTAGGCAAGGTCGTTTGAGATGAGAAAATCCGCAGATGCTGGAAATCCAAGCCCCATCTCCCCCCACACACACAATGCAAGAGGAAATCCGCAGGCCAGGCAGCATCGATGGAAAAGAGAAAACAGTCGACATTGCAGGCCGAGACCCTTCATCAGGACTGGGGAAAAAAGATGGGACATTAGAGCAAGGTGGTGGGGGGTGGGGGGAGGAAGAAGTACAAGGTGGTAGGTGATAGTTGAAGGAGATAAAGAGTTGGAGAAAGGGGGATCTGATAGGAGAGGGTAGAAGACCATGGAAGAAAGGTAAGGGGGAGGAGCACCAGAGGGAGGTGATGGGCAGGTAAGGAGATAAGGTGAGAGGGGGAAATGGGAATGGTGAATGAGGGCAGGGCAATTACCATTAGTTCGAGAAATCAATGTTTATGTCATCAGGTTGGAGGCTACCCAGAGAAGATACAAGATGTTGCTCCTCCAACCTGAATGTGGCCTCACTACGGCATTAGAGGAGACTGACATGGATTGACATGCCAGGATGGAAATGGGAAGTAGAATTGAAGTGGGTGTCCATCGGGAGATCCCACTTTTTCCGGTGGACAGAGTGTAGGTGCTTGGAGAGGCAGTCTCCCAATCTACATTGGAACTCACTGAGGTGACACTGTGAGCACGAGAGACAGTAGTTGACACCAGACTCACAGGTGAAGTGTCACCTCACCTGGAAGAACAGTTAGGGGCCCTAAATAGTAGTCAGGGAGGTGTTGCAGGGGCAGGTTCCACTTGCAAGGATAAGTACCAGGAGAGAGATCAGTGGGGTCACCTGGGGGACAACCTTGTGGAAAACAAAGTGGGGATGGAGAAGAAGGAAAAGATGTGCTTGTTGGTGGGATCCTGTCAGAGATGGTGGAAGTTCAGGAGAATTAGGTGCTGGACTTGGAGGCTACTGACGTGTAGGTAAGACAAGGGGAACCCTATTCCTGGTGGGGTGGCGGGAAGATGGGATAAGAGCAGACGTGCGCAGAACGGAAGAGAAGCAGGTGAGGACAACGTTGATTGGTGGAGGTAGGAAGGCCCTTTTCTTTGAAGGCCGACATCGCATTAGTTCTGAAATGAAAAGTCTCATCCCAAGAGCGGTGAAGAGAAGGGGAACTGAGAGAAAAGGATGGCATTTTTACAAGAGACAGAGTGGGAAGAGGCTTCGTCCAGGTAGCTATGAGTAGGCCATCTGATTCCAAACAATTAGTTTATTGATGAATACAGAATGTCTCTCTGGTGCTTCCTGCTCCCTCCCCTCTCCCTTTTCCCAACCATGATTCTCCTCTCCTCGGCCCTCTTACCACTCAGTCCACAATAGAGACTCATTTCAGAATCGGGTTGAAATTTGTTCTCCCACCTCCTCCCACAGTACAGTACAATATACAAAATTACTACAGTACTGTGCAAACATCTTAGGCACCCTAGCTACATGTACTGTATGTGCCCAAGACTTCCTTCTGAACTCTCTTGGTATATTACACAAGGATGTTTTGTTAGGTGAACATTTCTGAACAAGAATTTGAAGATTCGGCTCCCTCCGCACCAATCCCAACCTCACTATAAAACCTGCTGATAAGGGGGGAGCTGTTGTTGTCTGGTGTACTGACCTCTACCTGGCCAAGGCACAGCAACAACTCTCTGATACCTCCTCTTATTTACCCCTTGATCATGACCCCATTAAGGAGCACCGGCCACTGTCTCCTATACCATCACCAACCATATCAGCTCTGGGGATCTCCCATCCACTGCCACCAACCTCATAGTTCCCACACCCCGCACCCCATTTCTACCTCCTACCCAAGACCCACAAACCTGCCTGTCCAGGTAGACCTATTGCCTCAACTTGCTCCTGCCCCACCAAACTCATGTTCATGACACTTCTCATGCTTTGAATTTTTCAATGATTTTAAGCTCCCTGGCCCCCACCGCCTTATTTTCACTACGGACGTCCAGTCCCTATAAACCTCCATCCCCCACCAGGAAGGTCTCAAAGCTCTCTGCTTCTTTTTGGATTCCAGACCTAACCAATTCCCCTCTACCACCACTCTCCTGTCTAGCCGAATTAGTTCTTACTCTTGTTACGAACGTGCCACAACTCTGAGGGGCCAAAGGATACAAAGTAGCCCCCTCCTTTTTGAGAATCGCAAGATCGCTATTAATTCGGGTCTGGGACCCAGGAAATGAGAGAGAGACAAGCAGAATCCACAAGGGTTTGGAATGTGTGTCCTGGCCCCAGAAAGGCGGAACCATTGATAAACGGCCATTGTCTCTTGGAGACGGAATTGTGTATTGAGTACTGTACTATTCATTGAAGCCCTCAGGGGGTGACCTGAGTGGGCTGGTTGAGGGATTGCATCATCCCAACCTGAATGACATCTGAGACCCCGTGATTAAGGATAAAAGAGGGTCTGGGGAACAACCCCTTTAGACGCACCAGGAGAAACGTATGAGACCAGTGGGGACTCGTGTGTGTGTCCATCCTTGCCCGGATGACAAGTCCTCCACGGAACGGCCTCGCTAAAGGACGAATACGGATCAAGAGCGGATAAAGGAAAGCTGGCAAGTTTCTATTCTCAAAACCTCTCTCTCTCCAACAATTGAAAACCCAGCGGTCCCCAAAGGCTGAAGCCTGTATGAACTGAATGAACTGAGTGACTTTTATATTTTCATCGGACAATCCATTATCCCCTAGACAACGATAGAGCTATTTCTTATTGATTATTATTATACCCGCACTTTTAGATTTAGTATTGACGACGTATATTATCTGTATGTTTGCATTGATATTATTTTTGTGTATTTTTACTAATAAATACTGTTAAAAATAGTACCATCAGACTTCAACGGACATCTCTATCTTTGCTGGTAAGTGACCCAGTTATGGGGTTCGTAACACTCTCAATAATTTCTCCTTTGGCTCCTCCCACTTCCTCCAAACCATGGGCACCTGCATGGGTCCCAGTTATGCCTGCCTTTTTGTTGGCTTTGTGGAACAGTCCATGTTCCAAGCCTATACGGGTATCCATCCCCCTCTTTTCCTTTGCTACATCGACAACTGCATTGGCGCTGCCTCCTGCACGCATGCTGAGCTCGTTGACTTCATTAACTTTGCCTCCAACTTTCACCTTGCCCTCAAATTTACCTGGTCTATTTCTGACACCTCCCTCCCCTTTCTTGATCTTTCTGTCTCCATCTCTGGAGACAGCCTATCTACTGATATCTACTATAAGCCTACAGACTCTCACAGCTAGCTGGACTATTCCTCTTCCCACCATGACTTTAGCAAAAATGCTATCCCCTTCTCACAATTTCACTCCCCTCTCTTTCTGCTTTCCACAGGGATCGCTCCCTATGCAACTCCCTTGTCCACTCATTCCCCCCATCCCTTCCCACTGATCTCCCTCCTGGCACTTATCCTTGTAAACAGAACAAGTGCTACACCTGCCCTTACACTTTCTCCCTCACCACCATTCAGGGCTCCAGACAGTCCTTCCAGGTGAGGCGACACTTCACCTGTGAGTCGGCTGGTGTGGTACTGCGTCCGGTGCTCCCGGTGTGGCCTTTTATGTATTGGTGAGAGCCGACGCAGGCTGGGAGACTGTTTCTCTGAACACCTACGCTCTGTCCGCCAGAGCCACAACAAGATAGATACACTTGTTGTAAAACTAATTACATACAATACTTAACTCAGTAAAAAATATGATATGCATCTAAATCACTATCTCAAAAAGCATTAATAATAGCTTTTAAAAAGTTCTTAAGTCCTGGCGGTAGAATTGTAAAGCCTAATGGCATTGGGGAGTATTGACCTCTTCATCCTGTCTGAGGAGCATTGCATCGATAGTAACCTGTCGCTGAAACTGCTTCTCTGTCTCTGGATGGTGCTATGTAGAGGATGTTCAGAGTTATCCATAATTGACCGTAGCCTACTCAGCGCCCTTCGCTCAGCTACCGATGTTAAACCCTCCAGTACTTTGCCCACGACAGAGCCCGCCTTCCTTACCAGCTTATTAAGACGTGAGGCGTCCCTCTTCTTAATGCTTCCTCCCCAACACGCCACCACAAAGAAGAGGGCGCTCTCCACAACTGACCTATAGAACATCTTCAGCATCTCACTACAGACATTGAATGACGCCAACCTTCTTAGGAAGTACAGTCGACTCTGTGCCTTCCTGCACAAGGCATCTGTGTTGGCAGTCCAGTCTAGCTTCTCGTCTAACTGTACTCCCAGATACTTGTAGGTCTTAACCTGCTCCACACATTCTCCATTAATGATCACTGGCTCTCATACAAGTGTATGGGACATTGGAAAAAAAGTTGAATTTCCCCATGGGGATGAATAAAGTATCTATCTATCTATCTATCAGTGGTCACACATTTTAATTCCACATCCCATTCCCATTCTGATATGTCTATCCATGGCCTCCTCTACTGTCAAGATGAAGCCGCACTCAGGTTGGAGGAACAACACCTTATATACCGGCTGGGTAGCCTCCAACCTGATGGCATGACCATTGACTTCTCTAACTTCCGTTAATGCCCCTCCTCCCCTTCTTACCCCATCCCTGACACATTCAGTATTTTTTTCTCTCTGCCCATCACTCTGCCTGTTCTCCATCTCCCTCTGGTGCTCCCCTCCCCCTTTCTTTCTCCCTAGACCTCCTGTCCCATGATCCTTTCTCTTCTCCAGCTCTGTATCCCTTTTGCCAATCACCTGTCTGACTCTCAGCTTTACCCCACCCTCTCCGGTCTTCTATCATTTTGCATTTCCCCCTCCCCCCCACTGCTTTCAAATCTCTTAGTTAGTCCTGACGAAGGGTCTCGGGCTGAAACGTCGACAGCGTTTCTCCCTATAGATGCTGCCTGGCCTGCTGCATTCCACCAGCATTTTGTGTGTATTGTTTGAATTTCCAGCATCTGCAGATTTCCTCGTGTAAGAATTTGAAGATATTGATTCAAAATCCTCTGTAATAGCCAAAGGGTCAATTAACATAACACCTGTTCTTTTTTGATGCCTATTTGCTTGACCCAATCAGGAAAGAGATTCATGCCAATTGTTGACCCTATTGCACTATCAAACTCCAAGGTTCCTATTGCACTTTGCTCCACATATTCTATTCCACAGCTGTCAATGCAGCCATATGTATAGAGGTAAGTGCAAATAATAACCAATGTTCTTGCACTCAAAGCTGGTAACGTTGCTTTTCCACTCATCTCAGTGTGAATTTGATCTTGTTCCTCTAACAATATGGTGCAAAGGTTGGTTTCAACATCTCTTTATTGCTGTGGTTAGCATGGGTTTAAGTCTTCACCAAGAGGAAATTTAAAACCTGGAATCTTTCATGGCTAGACAAACACTACCTTAACACATCAAACCATCAGAAAATGGTTCACATTTTTACGTCTATAAATTAGAGACAGGTGTTCAGAATTTACATATTTTTTTACGACATATCAGTGGAGTTAATATGATGTCAAAAGGCGTGCACATGCCTAATACTTTCAAGCACTTTGTTCTTGTTTCCAATTTGGACAAGTTCCTGCTCTTCCTCTTTGAAGCAACAACCATTATACTCAAAGTGATGCTTTGATCTGGAGAAAACATTAACTGTGCCGTTGCTGAAATTCCTAGTAGCAACTAGGGTGTTATCAAAATCATCAAGACACTCACCTGAATCCAGTTTCTGACAGAATATTACTGCGATTAGGGTATCTGTGTCTTCCCTCTTCCTCTTGGATGTCAGGACAAGGTTTCATTCTATTGAACTTTGTTATCCTCACTGTGAAAGAATAACAAATTAGAAGACGCCAAAAGATTCCAATTGCAAACTCTTTAAAAGAAAAACAAACCTGCACCTCTTTACAAGATAAAAATGCCATTTATCAATATGAGAAGCAAATTAAACCATAGCTGCTTCTAAAGGGATAATAAACAGCTTTTCTTCTCTGATGGACCTTCCATTACATTTTCTCATTTGAGCTACTGCTGAAATTAACCACAGAGCTGCTGCACTCAACTTTCCTGCCCAGCTGTCAAGGGACTGAGCTCCTCCAACACATGTTCAGTTTCTTTAGACTGTACAAAGACTGTTTGAAAGATCAGACAATTTAACAGATCATCTACTGTTGCAGGATTTTGAGGCCAATAGGGTCCATGGCTCCTCATCTCATTCGTATCACAGCAAGTGCAGTACATGATTAAGGGATGTAATTCAGGCATCTGGGTGGATGAAGTCAAAATACTCCAGCTGCAATGCCAAAGCCTCTCAGCCTTAATGAAAAGCTGTAGTTACTGCTCTTGCACTTGCATATTTTGTTGTTTCTCAGTTCTAAACCACTCACTTTGTTAAGAATCCATTTCCAGCTCTCGTTCACTTTTAATCTCAAGTGCTTTGACAAAGCCAACAATAGCTTTTCTGAACTGATGAGTTCCATCCCCTTTTAATTCTTTTTCTGTACAGGTAGAACTTTGGAGAATGTCTGTTTTTATTTTTTAAATTGTGCTATTTAATTCCATTTTAATATAGTCCCCAACTGACACAGAAATAAAAATGGGTAGAGGTTGAAAGCTGATTTAAGTGCACAAACATTTACAGAAAGTACATGCAGTTCAATTTATAACTGTAGTTGGATACTAGGCAATGTCTGGCTAAAGTGTTTCAATGGCAGGTTGGGCCACCCATCAGTTTCATACTACTAGTGAAAATAACATGTTTGTGAAAAAGGCCTATGGCAACACAACCAAAAACCATTGGATTTGGACAAAATTTGTAGGGCTAGTAAATAAACTTAAAATAAGTTCTTGCAGTGAAAGACTAGTTTAAAAAAGGACATCTCAAAGTAACTGAGTCCATCACCAATCACTTGGCAATCTGTTTGAACTAACTCAGACATCACACATTAGATGCAGAATAACTAGTGTAGAGCTATATTCTTGATATTTCAGTAGATTACTAAACCTGTAGACCAGCTTAACAATTTGTAATCTAGCAGGTCTCGAGGGCCAGCAAGATTGAAAAAGGAAAAAAAAAGGTTAAAAAAAACCAACTTGCTTTTCTTTACTGGCTTGCACTTTAAAAAAATCCAGCAACATTTATTGTTTAAATTGAAACATGAAACATTAGATAAAATGCAAGAGAGGTGACTTTAACCGACAAGGTCTCAAGATGAAAAATATCTGTCAGTGAACTAAACTGACAAAAAAAAAGTAGGGAACACTTGAGGCAGAGCCTTAGATTGGATGGAATTATCCTGAGTCATGAAAAGCAAGGCCATTAAAATTAAACTTGGTCCATTCTCTTTCAAAAATAAGGAGATCCACAGGACCCAGAAGGTGAATGTGTAAGCAAGGCATCTATGATGGAAAGACTATTTGGCAGATTTAACAGTGAGGAACTTTGGAAGCATGTAACAAGGTATTTGGTGTTTCATGTTTGTATCTCAAAATCAATTAAGGCCTTTAGTCCAGCAATAACAATTGTATACACCAAAGCACTTTCTTTTGGGCCAAGAGTGAAGATTAGCGTTGACTAGGTGCAAGTGTAGGGGTTGGCTGGTGGTGTAGTGGCATCAGCACGGGACTTCAAGGCAGATGGTTTGAGTTCAAAGCCAGTTAGGTCCCAACCTGGGCAGCAGCAGTTTCTGTGTGGAAGAAAGGCCTGGCAATCTACTTCTGCATCTTGCCATGAAAACCCTTTGGACGACCGGACAACAACAAAAAGGTGCAAGTGTACAAAACCAAATTTAGAGCACCACATGCCTGTCTAGATAGACTTAATTTAGTCTCTTCCAGAAGGAGTGTTTCGTTCCTAAAGAACATCTTTATTTGAATTATCTTAATTTGTATTAAAATAGTGTTAAAGCCCCAAAATCCAAATATGATTTGATTTAGTTTACTAGACGTCTTATTGTGCTGGAATTTTAAACTGAGCCCATACACTGCTTCTGGTCTACTTTATCATCCTCAAAGAAGAGATCACAAACTCTGGGTATGACTACAAGACAATGGAGCAGAAGTTGGCCATTTGGCCCATCGAGTCTGCTCCGCCATTTTATCATGAGCTGATCCATTCTCCCATTTAGTTCCACTCCCACACCTTCTCACCATAACCTTTGATGCCCTGGCTACTCAAATACCTATCAATCTCTGCATTAAATACACCCAATGACTTGGCCTTCACTGCCACCCGTGGCAACAAATTCCACAGATTCACCACCCTCTGGCTTAAAAAATTTCTTCGCATCTGTTCTGAATGGGCGCCCTTCAATCCTTAAGTCATGCCCTCTTGTACTAGACTCCCCCACCATGGGAAACAACTTTGCTGCATCCACTCTGTCCATGCCTTTTAACATTTGAAATGTTTCTATGGATAACTATAAAAAGGTACAAAAATATAATAATTTAAGGACTACAGAGTGTAAATCATATTGTGGATTAGTTAAAATAGCAAACAGTCCAGCCCCACAGGTAATCAGATATAATTTGATAATGCTGGCTGCCATACACCAGAAAAAGTCTGTTTAGTTTTATGAGTCATTGCAAATAATACTAAGTCCGTAAATTCTAGGAATTGAAGGCAATAGTTAATCTCTTGATAAGAAAGTAAAAATGGAAACTTTAAACATCGATTTTTAACAATCATTGTGCAAGTACCTGAAAATGTACAGCAAAAGTCTTGCTGGGAAACCCAGCTGTCAAAATAGGCGAATCCAGATTGGCATTTAAAAAGGAAATAAAACTGAAAAATAGACATAGAAACATAGAAAACCTACAGCACAATACAGGCCCTTCGGCTCACAAAGTTGTGCCGAACACATCCTTACGTTAGAAATTACCTAGAGTTACCCATAGCCCTCTATTTTTCTGGCTCCATGTACCTATCCAAGAGTCTCTTAAAAGACTCTATCGCATCTGCCTCCACCACCGTTGCCGGCAGCCCATTCCACGCACTCACCACTCTCTGAGTAAAAAACTTACTCCTGACATCTCCTCTGTACTTACTTCCAAGCACCTTAAAACTGTACCTCCTCGTGCTAGTCATTTCAGCCCTGGGAAAAAGCCTCTGACTATCCACACGATCAATGCCTCTCATCATCTTGTACACCGTCGCTCCAAGGAGAAAAGGCCTAGTTCACTCGACCTATTCTCATAAGGCACGCTCCCCAATCCAGGCAATATCCTTGTAAATCTCCTCTGTACTCTTTCTATGGTTTCCATATCCTTCCTGTAGTGAGGCGACCAGAACCGAGCACAGTACTCCAAGTGGGGTACTTTAATTTTTAGTAAGCTCAGGTTGTTCAGTTTCAATGTTTCAGAGGAATACAAGAATATTGTTTACAATAGTAGTCACCAACCTTTTTAAGCCCAAGATCCCCTACCTCAGCCATAGTCAAAGGCGAGATCGATTACACGCACGTGCACCGGGGCAGAAAGGACCGGAAGTAAAACCCCGCAACCCGGAAGTAAAAATAATGTATAAACAGGGATACCCACCCTTCTTTGCACTATTCTTGCAAACTGGCCAATGGTGGGGGTGGGGGGGGGGCTGTTAAACACGACGGGAATACAGCGATACTCGAAGCAGGTGCCTTATGTCCAGTCTATTCCGCAATGTAGTTTTAGCGGCTCTTGGCACTTAGCTTCTGTCCCGCTTGATTACGTGGTTGGGGACCACTGAATTACACTGTGTAAACACAAAGTACACTGCAGATGCTGTGGTCAAATCAACACGTACAAACAAGCTGGATGAACTCAGCAGGTTGACTGCTCATTTCAACAGATGCTACCTGACCTGCTGAGTTCACCCAGATTGTTTGTACGTGTTGAGTTATACTGTGTAGTGCGTGGCGGGGGAGCTACACGCATGCGCACTGGGCAGAAAGAACGGAACTAAAACCCCGTAACCCGGAAACAATCTCTCAACAGTATTTGTGTATTTATTTTTGATTTTTTTTCCGGGATCTACTGGGAAAGTCTCAAAGATCGACCAGTCGGACGGGTTGGCGACCACTAGTTCACAAGAACATTGTTTAGCCTTCACTTGCAGTTTGAATTAGAATAAAAAGATTACCAGATAGCAAGCAAATTTATAATTAAACAAGGTTCATGTAAAACCTATGCAAATTAAAAAGCATCTTGGGTTTAGATTGTCGTGTCAGGCAAGCCAACCTCTAAAATATCCAGTGCAGACCATCAAAGTAGTGTAGCGAATATCCCTCACGGACACGCATGCGTAGGGTGAATTGAACACACTTATCAAATATCACATCCATATCTGATAGTCGTGATATACATGCTAATTCATTACGTTCTGGATATTAAGTCATTACAGTACAAGTTTTATTTTTTCATGTAGTAACAGCTGCCAGACCAATCTCTCTCTAATGTGAAATCAGGACAGGTCAATAGATGCAATTTGCTCCTGTTTTTGTTCAGGTTTATGAATATATTACTGTTAAATTGCTCTGGAAGGGGAAGAGGGTCAAGAGCAGTGAATGAAGGTAAACGTTCTTTCAAAAGCAAATTTCTTGCCTTTTAATTAAGAAAAGCAGGAAAGGGTGAAGTTTAGGAAGGATGGGAATGGGAATTATTCATTTGTAAATAGACTTGTTAAATCTATTGCAATGCCTATTGTAACTGCAACTTTGTAAGTACACAGCAGGGAATGCTGGCTTCTTTTCTCCCACCTCACCTGTGTAAATGACGAGGCATACTGAGGAACAGAAAAGCTCCACTGTCAAGACTCCAAGAATTACGTATATCAAGAGTCCTTTCAGTTCAAAAGACAGTTGCACTGCAAGTATAAGTAGGATAACTGCAGTTCCTATATATAAAAATAAAAGTTTATCAGTAAATGTTTCTCAAATACATATTTTCTAGTGCACAAATTACAGAGAATAAAATTGTGTTTCATGAAAATTTGTTATAATATCAACTATTTTAGAGTATATAATTAGGAAGTCTGAATAAGCCACTGAAATAAAACACAAAGTCTCTTAATACCTTCATTTCTCTTCCCTTTGGGAGCCATGAGGCACTAACAGCTTTGCTGCACTATGTGGAGGTAAGGGGCGGGGGTGGGGAGTGGCCATGGAAAATTGTGAATCTTTTACAGTTGTATATATGCCAGCCCAGGCCACTGGATAGCCATATTTCCACTCCCAATCCCATCTGAGGCTATAAACGTTGAGTCAGGTGTATCCAGTGGTGCCTATTACCCATTTAACTTTACGGTGTCTGTATTAACTGCTGTATAAGAAATCTTACAAAATAAAATCTATTGAACATACTTGGCCAGTTTTTGCAAAGTGATATGCATTCCTTCCATAATGTAAGTTTGTGAAAGATCAATTAATTTTAAATTATTTAAATTGAAACACAATGAGAACACACATCTTGAGAATAAAAGGTGCCGGGAACAGGGAACATACTGGAAGTAAGGGATACTGAGACAAGCTTAAGAAAAACAAGTCAAAGTAGTAGGTAGATTATCCTTTTAAAAAGACACTAAAAAGAAACCCCAGAAATAAACAGTACAAACATGCAAAAAGCTGAGATGAAAGAGGTAAATCAGGTATGTAGCAAACAAGCAGGTGTTATGTTAAGTGCTAACAAAGCTAAGGAATGAAGATGAAGGGATACACACCCAAGAAATCAAGTGAAAGATGAGGAGAATACAAAAATTAAAGTTTGCTTTCCCAGAGTGTTCATTAAGCAATTCTGATGATTTGACTATGAAGCCAAAATGATTTTCTCTCCCTTTACACACATTTATCTCAGGATTTCACAACAGAATAGCCAGGGGAAAAAAAAAATTTGAAAGAAGATTGTTGGGTGGACAGAAGTCTACAACAATAAGGAGGCTCTATCATGGGACTTCAAGATAGAATACAAAAGGGTGGTTCTGTTTCATTAAGTATATCCACCGCAGAGACAGGAACTGACAAATCTTTCAAAGATACGAGACAATTTATAACAAAAATATGACATCAATGTTCTATTATCCTACCAAAGATTAAACCAGCTAATGACCCAAATTGCACTTCAGCTATCTGGTTGAAATTACTTTTAGAGTTTGCAAGGAGAGGAGAAACAAAATCAAATCCAAATGATTCTAAAATCAGGTTGTGATTACAAGGTGGAGCAGAAGTTTTAATTTTTTTTAATAAACAGAATCAGAGGGACAGAAATTAATTTTAAAAAGAGAATTCTCACAGAAATATACAGTGGATTCTTTTTACCTGGGACACTTGGGACCAGTACATTTTGGTCCAATTAAGCAGCTGCCCCAATCAGCTAAAGTTTCATGGAAATTGTTAAATAGTAGTATCTCATTTTTATGTTTTTAACTCAGTAACAAATTATGTATTTCAAAGTTCAAAGCACATTAATGATGTATACATTACACAACCTTGAGATTCATCTCCTAACAGGCAACCACCAAACAAAGAAACCCAAAGGAACCCCTTTAAAAAAAAGGCCGTCAAAACACCCAATGTGCAGAAGAAATCATGCAAACATTAAACGCAACAAATAGTGTTCTGAACTGGAGTCAACGAAGAGTTTGTCCACAGATTCTTGGTTCCACACAGAGTGGACCAGCGAGCTGAACCACCTTGGGCCCCGACACCCTGACCTTTACAATTGTCTAAACATCAGGTTCAGTCTCTTCGATACGCTCTGGGGCCTGGACCCTGCTGTCTCAATTCGGCCTGTACCCAATCATTTCAGTTCAGCCCGGCACTTTAATCTTCATCCAAACATTGGATTCGGTTGCTTCAATATGGGCTGGGGACTGGACACTGGACCCCACCGCCTCGATTCAGCTTGTACCCAAACTTTCCAATTAGTGCTTAAAATTAATCAACCCTTGGGTCTTCCTCACTCTTGGCAATGGGCCCGCTGCCTTGCCTCAATTCTGCCACGTCGATTTGCCTCCAAGTCTAAAGGGAAGTTACAGACTACTTCTTGCGATTATCGTTTACCAGAAAAAGTGTGATTAACAAAGTATTTAGTCATTTTCCTTGTTTCAACGGCCAGAATTTGCTGAGATTCACCAGTGCCATTTTAAACCGCTATTTAAATGAAATACAGAAAACAAAATTAGAACACTGCCAATACCACTGTAGTCTAATAAAACTGTAAAGTGGAATTCATCCAGTGTACGCTGCCCTATTCTTCTGATTGACTGTAAATGATAAAAATCAGCAGACACCTAGTGCAGATAATGGATTGCATCATTGCTTTCCCGCATAAAGTAATGTCATAATCCAACAAGTTCAAAGTAAATTTATTAAGGGAGTACATATGTCACTGTATACAATCTTCACATTCATTTTCTTGCGGGCATATACAATAAACCAATAATAGAGTAACAGAATCAGTCCAAAAGTCCACACCAAATCAGTCATTCAACCAGTGTGAAAAATACAACTGTGCAAATACACACAGAAATAATAATAAATAAATAAGCAATAAATACCAAGAACATAAGATGAAGTGTTCCTGCAAGTGAGTTCATTGGTAGTGGCGACAGTTCAGTGATGGGACGTGAAGTTGAGTGAAGTTATTCTCTCTGGTTCAAGAGCCTATTGGTTGAGGCGTGATAACTGTTCCTGAACCTGGTGGTGTGAATCCTGTGGCTCCTGTACCTTCTTCCTGATGGCAGCAAGAAGAGAGCATGACCTGGGCGGTGGGGGTCCCTGATGATGGATGCTGTTCCTGTGACAATGTTTCATGTATCAGGGAGGGTTTTACCCTTGATGGACTAGGCCGCATCCACTACTTTTTGGAGGATTTTCGATTCAAGGGCATTAGTGTTTCCATACCTGGCTGTAATGCAGCCAGTCAATATACTCTCCACTTCACATTTCTAGAAGTTTGTTAAAGTTTCAGATTTTCTGATGAACCTTTGAAAACTCTTAAGAAAGTAGAAGCACTGCTGTGCTTTCTTCATAATTGCACTTACATGCTGGGCCCGGCTCAGGTCCTCTGAAATAACGACACAGAGGAATTTCAAGTTGCTGATCCTCTGATGATGATCGGCTTGTGGAACTCTGGCTTCCTCCTCCTGTGGTCAATAACCAGCTCCTTGTTCTTGCTGACATTGAGTGAGAGGTTATTGCCATGGTACCTAACTCAGACAGATTTTCAATCTCCCTCCTTTGATTATCACTACCTTTGATTCGGCTAACAACAGTGGTGTTGTCATCAAACTTTAATACAGCATTCAAGCTGTGCTTAGCCACACAGTCATAAGTATAAAGTGAGTAGAGTAGGGGACCAAGCACACAGCCTTGTGCTGCACCTCTGCTGAAGGAAATCATGTTGTTGCCAATCTGAACTGATTGGGGTCTGCAAATGAGGAAATCCAGGATCCAATTTCACAAGGGAGTATTGAGGCCAAGGACTTGGAGCTTATTGATTAGTTTTGAGGGGATGATGGTATTCAATGCTGAGCTGTAGTTGATAAAGAGCATCCTGATGTATACAGCTTTACTGTCCAGATGCTTTTCATGAGTTCACCCTCCTGAAGGCTGCTCGCACAACTGAACTCACAGGATCATCAGAGGCTATGGGAAGCTGCGATGGTTCCTTTATGTTTTGATGGTAAAAGTAAGCATAGAAGGCATTGAGCTCATCTGGAAGTGAAGCCCTGCTGTCACCCATGTTACTTGATTTAACTTTTTAAGAGATAATAGTACCACCTCTTTGTTGTCCTGATCTCTGGAGCTTTGCTCTTTAGCCTCTGTTATGCAGACAAGAATAGCTTAGTGATCCAATTTATTGAAATGCATTCTTATCACAAAACAGTAGGCATTCCTTATCTTAATATAACAGTGGTTCAGTGTGTTGGAACCTCTGGTGTTACAAGTTATATATTGATGATAACTGGGCAGGGTCTTTAAATAAGCCTGGTTTAAGTCACTGACATGATTTGAAATGCTATGGGATGGACTGTTTCTTTTTTGAAGACGGCATCAAGCACTTGATTATAGTCAACTGCTGGTAATAAGTAAACTGTGATCGGGATTATGGAGCAGAACTCCCTAGGTAAATAGAACTGGTGGCATTTTACTATTAGGTGTTCGAGGTTGGGGGAAACAAAAAGTTCAGCAAAACCATATCTGAGTTAATCATGAAATACCCACTTCCACCTTTTGCTTTTTCTGAATCAACAGTTCAGTACAGTCTGTAAATTGAGAAGCCTTTGGGTCTGATTGCTGTGAGAACACCATGTCTAGTTCCAACACAGAACACAACAATCTCTCATTTCCCTCTAATACAGCAATCTTGCTCTCAGGTCCTCAATTTTGTCCACCAGCGACTGCACATTTACTAACAAGATGCAGGGTAGAGGGGACCTCATTCCTCTGTGTTTCAGCCTGGCTTGGAGAACCCCTCCTGCCCCGCTTCCAGCCACGATAATGAACCTTTGCCTGCTTAAAAGTGCCGTACCTGCTTGGTCTGCTGAGCCCTTCAGAAGATCACAAGATCTGTAGATCATTGAGTTAAAAGTACATTATTTTAAAAGCAAGTTACGTGCTGCAGATTGCAGTGAGAGCAATTCCAAAGAAGTATTGTACGCAGCCCGCAGAACATTGTGGTGGTTCACCAATCCACACCTTTTGATTAGCACCCATTGGCCCAAATGGATAACATAACACAAGCACATACAACTGATTCGATTTACAAATGTTTCATTCCAAGCAGAGTAGTGTCTAATGGCCACACAAGCGCATGTGACTAACACTAGTTAGAAACTGTTCAGCAGCAATCTCCTGCCTCAATTAAGTGGCATAGTGTCCCAAATAAACAAAGGGAATTCAAGCCATTGCCTTGATTAGTTTTTGTAATTTAAAAGTTGACCCAAATAAGCAGCTGTCCTGATTAACTGATGGCCCAATTAACTGGAATCCACTGAACATGGATAATGAGAATTCTAATTTCAATTTTAAAAAGCCAATGCCCTGATCAGATAGTTAGGTGAGATCTCTGTGCAGAATTCAACTCATCTGAGGACATCTGATTTGCAAGCATGTGCAGTTTAGAATTAAAGAATTACTAAACTAATTAAAAAATCTTTTAAGTCAAAATTTTGTCCTTTATCCAATGAACAAGTAAATATTGTCCATGTTTAATTGCCCTGGTACTGAATAGCTTGCTGGGATTATTTCAAACATTTATGTGGATAATGTGTCTCAAAAGGCTAGAACAGCAGATTTCCTTCTTCAAAAGAACAAGCAAATCAGGTAATTTTCTATTTCATAAACTTTGTGGTCATCATTACTGGCAATTACTTTCTAAATTCAACTAATCGAATCTGGAGTTAAATCACTGGTTGGAATGGCAAAATCCAAACTCATTTGAACATTTTTTTTTGCTCAAGCTCCCTTGCACAATTCAGTAAAATACCACACCTTGCATTATACATTCCCATGCCCCACCCAATCACCACAAAAAACAGGTTAAGATAGAATACAATAAAAAATTACCTAAATGGCTATTACCTTCAGGCCTAATATGTGCAAGATTCCCACCAGAGAAAGATATAGAGTATGGTAATTTCAGATCTGGTTTGCAACAAGGTGGTGGTAGGATTGAGAAGTGTTAGTAATGTCAGGACTTCTCTTCTCCAATATCTCTGCATGGATTTTTCCCAAGTCAACAAGCACCAAATGGAAAACAGGATGTAGTGATATACCTAAAATGTTTATACCAATTTGCTCTTTACCTGGCATGCCTCACCAAAATTAGGAAAAAACTGTAGGAGACAGAGAGTGGTAAAAACTGAAATTTCAAAAAGATGTAAAAACACCCAGGAAAAGCCATACTGTTACTAGAAGTGCCATTACACACAAGGGGTAGAGACATATGCAGATCTTAGAAATATGAGAGTGCAAGTTAGAAAAAAGATTAACATAAGAAAATGTGTTTATTCGACTTTCGTTATAAGAATGATATTGGGGCATTCTTAAAATGCTCAAGAGTTACATTTGGAAACCTTAATTTTCACAGGCTGCTGAATCAAAAAAAAGAAAAAAGATTTAGGGTTAATCACTTGGGAGTAGAGGAGAATTAACAATAGTAAATAAACTCTAAGTATTCCCAATTTATACTGGAAGTTACATTTGAAAATTTTAGAAGCCATGAACTTAAAAAAAAATTAGTTGGATAATACATGCACAGGCATAAAAGACCATCATTCTATCTTGCAGCTTCTATGAAAACATGATGGTGTTGAGACGGCTTTCGAAACTGCCTTGTTTTCTGCCATCTGTAGTTTTACTACAGAACGACCAAGTGATGACAAATTCAATCAACTGCAGATTAAGAAAGAATACACCATATTTGAATATTGTACAATTAACTATTCAATAAATAAACCCTAAAAACATGCAATTTGGAAGGCTAGATTGCATGAAATTGAGGGAGAGTTAGCTACATAGATACACATTTTGCTGATGACAGGTTGTTCTTGGACTGGAGGCCTGTGCCACAGGGATCAGTGTTGAGCCCATTGTAGTTTGTCATTAGGACAAGGTAGTGTTCATACAAGGTAAATGGCAGGACACTGAAGATCTGGGAATACAGATACATAATTCCCTAAGAGTGGCGTCACAGGTAGATAGGATCGTAAAGAGAGCTTTTGGTACATTGGCCTTTATAAATCAAAGTATTGAGTATAAGAGTTGGAATGTAATAGTGAGGTTGTATAAGACATTGGTGAGACCGAATTTGGAGTATTGTGTGCAGTTTTGGTCACCTAATTACAGAAAGGATATTAATAAGGTTGAAAGAACGCAGAGAAGGTTTACAAGGATGTTGCTAGGACTTGAGAAACTGAGTTACAGAGAAAGGTTGAATAGGTTAGGACTTTATTTGCTGGAGTGTAGAAGAATGAGGGGAGATTTGATAGAGGTATATAAAATTATGATGGGTATAGACAGAGTGAATGCAAGCAGGCTTTTTCCACTGAGGCCAGGGGAGAAAAAAAAGAGGACATGGGTTAAGGGTGAAGGGGGAAAAGTTTAAAGGGAATATTAGGGGAGGCTTCTTCACACAGAGAGTGGTGGGAGTGTGGAATGAGCTGTGGGATGAAGTGGTAAATGCGGGCTCACTTTTAACATTTAAGAAAAACTTGGACAGGTACATGGATGAGAGGGGTATGGAGGTATATGGTCCAGGTGCAGGTCAGTGGGACTAGGCAGAAAGATGATTCAGCACAGCCAAGAAGGGCCAAAGGACCTGTTTCTGTGCTGTAATGTTCTATGATTTTATTTACATAATGAGAATGTACAAGATGTGGCTAGTTTGCAGATGACACTAAAATAGGTGGTACAGTTAAAATGTTACCAGAAATGACAAGGGGATCTCAATCAGCAATGCAAATTGAGTTTGCAAATCTCTGGTGAGACCGCACTTGGAGTATTGTGTTCAGTTCTGGTCACCTCATTATAGGAAGGATGTGGAAGCTATGGAGAGGGTGCAGAGGAGATTTACCAGGATGTTGCCTGGATTGGAAAACAAGTCTTATGAGGCAAGGTTAGCAGAGCTGGGACTTTTCTCTTTGAAGTGTAGAAGGATGAGAGGGGACTTGATAGAGGTCTACAAGATTATGAGAGGCATAGATAGGGTGGATAGCCAGTACCTGTTTCCCAAGGCACTAATAGCAAACACCAGAGGGCATATGTGCAAAGTTAAGGGAGGGAAATTTAGGGGAGACATATAACCATATAACAATTACAGCACGGAAACAGGCCATCTCAGCCCTTCTAGTCCGTGTCCCTTAACTCTCAACTCATGACCTCTTGTTTGAATCTCCCCTAGTCTCAATGGAAAAAGCCTATCCACGTCAACTCTATCTATACCCCTCATAATTTTAAATACCTCTATCAAGTCCCCCCTCAACCTTCTACGCTCCAAAGAATAAAAACCTAACTTGAGCAAATTTTCTCTGTAACTTAGGTGCTGAAACCCAGGTAACATTCTAGTAAATCTTCTCTGTACTCTCTCTATTTTGTTGACATCTTTCCTATAATTCAGTGATCAGAACTGTACACAATACTCCAAATTTGGCCTTACCAATGCCTTGTACAATTTTAACATTACATCCCAACTCCTATACTCAATGCTCTGATTTACAAAGGCCAACATACCAAAAGCTTTCTTCAGCACCCTATCCACATGAGATCCCACCTTCAGGGAACTATGCACCATTATTCCCAGATCACTCTGTTCTACTGCATTCCTCAATGCCCTACCATTTACCATGTATGTCCTATTTTGATTAGTTCTACCAAAATGTAGCACCTCACACTTATCAGCATTAAACTCCATCTGCCATTGTTCAGCCCACTCTTCTAACTGGCCTAGATCTCTCTGCAAGCTTTGAAAACCTACTTCATTATCCACAACGCCACCTACCTTAGTATCATCTGCATACTTACTAATCCAATTTACCACCCCATCATCCAGATCATTAATGTATATGACAAACAACATTGGACCCAGTACAGATCCCTGAGGCACACCATTAGTCACCAGCCTCCAACCTGACAAACAGTTATCCACCACTACTCTCTGGCATCTCCCATCCAGCCACTGTTGAATCCATTTTACTACTTCAATATTAATATCTAATGATTGAACGATTCATCAGTTCAGTTTTACCCCTACATCCCCATACTAATCCATTCAAAGCTCAACATGACATTGACCTCTTCTGTCACTACAGAACTATAAGATAAAATGATTGTTTCAGCCTGCTTTTGCCCCAGCAAGTGTATTAACATTAACCCCAAGCTTTCTCCCCTTTACAACTATAAATTGATGACACTTTGGATATTGTAGTTATAGAATGGTGTTTTCTACCACTATCAAGAGAAAATCTGCAGTAGCTGGAAATCTGAGAAACACACACAAAATGCTGGAGGAACTCAGCAGGTCAGGCAGCTTCTATGGGAAAAAAGCACAGTCAAAGTTTCGAGCTGAAATCTTTCAGCAGGACTTCGACTCAAAGCATTTTTTCCATAGATGCTGCCTGGCCGGCTGAGTTCTTCCAGCATTTTGTGTGTGTTTTTCTACCACTTTGATAGTTTCCAATTCCCTGGTCCCAAGACATACAGACATACAAGTTCCTAGATGCCAACATCTCAGAGGACCTAATCCTCGGTCCACTATATGATGCCATCACGATGAAGGTGTGCCAGTGGCTATACTTCATTAGGAGTTTGATATGTCCCCAAGGACTAACAAATTTCTGCCCATACTGTGGAGAGCATTCTGACTGGTTGTATCACCAGCTGGTACGGAGGTGCCATTGCAGGAGGGTTCAGAGGGTTATTGCTCAACAGCTCCATCATGGGTACAAGCCTCCCCACTAGAGGATATCTTCCACAGGTGGTGCCTCAAGAAGGGGGCATCCATCATTAAAGACCCTCACCACCTGGCACATCCCCTCTTCTAAATACTTCAATTGGAAAGGAGGCAAAGGGGCCTGACAATCCTCAATCAATGTTTTAGGAACAGCATTTTGCCCCTCTGCCATCAGATTTATGAGTAGTCCATGAACACTACCTTGCACTATTTATTTTTATTGCAACTTATAATGGGTTTTTATGTTTTGCATTGTACTGTTGCCACAAAACAAATCCATAACCATTAATTTCCCTTTGGGCCAAAATCTAAGGTGGAAGGTACGTGAGGTTTTCTGGACAGAATCATAACCAAGAAAAGTTTTGCATTAATTTGTTCTGGTTGACAATTTCAAAGGAGAATTGGGAAGAAAACACTTGAGATGACCTTTTCCTGAAGGTATATCTCTATTTCAGCTACAAAACAAATCTCACAACTCACGTCAGTGACAACAAACCTGATTCTTAATTTTTATATACATCTCTCTCAAGGCCTTTCACTTCTTCAGTGAACACATGCCCAATCGGTTTCCCTCCAGTAACCCACTCATCCACCTTACTAAACAGGTCCTCACATTGAACTATTCCTTCAACTCCACTCACTTTCTCCAAATTAAGTAGAGTAGCTAGGGGAACCTACATAGGCTCAAGCTATCCTTTCCTTTTAGTGGAAACTTGTTTAACAGCTTTTGTAGCAGTCCTAGTAACAGAATTGGCACTATTCCTTCAGAAACAGATCACATAATGAGAAAAAAAACTGGTAGCATCATAGCCTCCGTGGAGTAGAGAGAAGGAATGCAAAGCAGAATTGGGGAAGAAAGCACAAGATGACTTGTTCCTAAAGGCATATCCTTACTTTAGCCACAAGACCATAAGAAAGAGGTTGAATTAGGTAATTTGGCTATTGGGTCTGCTCTGCCATTCCATTAGTAACAAGGGGACAGGCTGCTGGACATTAAATTATTTTGATGAATGCCTAGGTCGTACCAAATAGTTAAGTTATTGGTTGCAACACCTTTTCCAGCTTAGTCTGTCTACATGGTCAAGTTGTGTGTAGTTGACAGTCAAATGTATATACTACTTTTCCTTACCAAAATTTCCAAACCAGAACTAAACATTTGTCTTTCTGGTCTGTATAAAAGTGCACAAGACGATGCCCTTTATAGTGAATGTAGAGCACTGTAGCACAGAAACAGGCCCTCAGCCTATTTTACTCCATGCCAGACTGTTATTCTGCCTGGTCCCATCAACCTGCAGCCGGACCACCCACGTACTTATTCAAACTTCTCTTCAACGTTGCAATCAAATCTGAAACAACCACTTCAGATGGTAGGTAGTTCCACACTCGTACCAACCTATGAATACAAGAACATAAGAAATAGGAGCAGGAGTAGGCCATCTGGCCTGTTGAGCCGGCTCCTCTATTCAATAAGATCGTGGCCAATCTGACCATGGATTCATCTCCACCTACCTGCCTTTTCCCCATAACCCTCAATTCCCCTATTATGCAAAAATCTATCCAGACTGGTCTTAAATATATTAACTGAGGTAGCCTCCACTGCTTCATTGGGCAGAAAATTCCACAGAATCACCACTCTTTGGGAAAGGCAGTTTCTCCTCATCTCCATCCTAAATTTACTCCCCCAAATCGGGAGGCCATGTCCCCTAGTTCTAGTCTCACCCACCAGTGGAAACAACTTTCCTGCCTCTATCTTATCTATCCCTTTCATAATTTTATATCTTTAATTTTAAATATTTCACTTTTCATTCACAACCTAGAAATCTAGTCTCACCCAACTAAGTTTTGTTTATTATTTTTAATGATAACTCTTTTTATATCTAAATCAGTTTCCCACCCTCTTTTCTCACTGAAAACAGGGCCAATAAAAAGCAATTACAAATTTTTCCAAGTTTTATTTTGGTTCTCTATCTTTAATGTGCTGTGTCTTTCAACTCTGCAGCTGATGTCCATGCCTACGAGCAGTAAAATCTGCATTATGATGAGATATAGGCAGTTGGCTAACATTCATGCTAAGTACAAGGCAGGCAATGTCCATCCCCATGATAGCTCCATTATCAATGGCACTACATTCTTGTACTTTCAACTAATGTGGTTAAAATTTGTTTGTACAATTAAAAAGAAATTTTGCTCACCTGTAGAATGAATGAAAAGTGGCAGGTGTTTCAAATGCTTTATGGAACGGTATAGTGCTAGATAGCCTCTGTTTCTGACCTTGGAGTGTTGAGTTTGCAAGTAAAATTCAAAGACAGCATGCAGGGTCCAAAGGACAACTTTTGTTATTATTATAACAGTCACAGGTTTGAAAGACCCAAGGACATTACTACAATTCCCAGATGACGTTACACATAAAAAACCCAAAGTATATGCCAGAGCCACAAAAGCAACCTAGAACAAAAAAAAAACATTTTTTTTAAACAAAAAAATTAACTCATCAGCAATGCTAATTTATTATAGAAAATGAATCTAAATGTCACTTTAGAATTCAATGTCTCTTAATCGGTGTGTTCATACAGACAAAAGATGTTAGATGCAAAACATATCATGCACTTGTGACCTTAATACCGATACACAGGAAATAGAAATATGCTAGTTAATTACTCTTAGTCTCAAGGTTTTTCTTTTTCTTTTAAAATGTTAATGTTTTCACCAATATTCAAAATGTACAAGTTTTACTACACCTGGAACATTTCATAATCTTGAATTGCAAAGAGATTTGACAGTGTAATTCTTATTCCACTCCACCTGACAGGGCAACTGATGTATTACCAGCATGATTTTGGAAGTCATATACACAAAAAATACTATTTAAATTGAGCAATGCCAAGGAAAAAGTTGAGAAGCAATCTTGAAGTGGGACACAATGGATGCAAGTTTGCAAAATATGTAATAATGACTAATAACTAATCTTCTCAGATAAATATGTGATGAAGGCTGCCATTTTAGTGGCAAGTTACAATAAAAGCCTCTAAAGCTTTTTTAAAATAAAAACCTCTATTAATTTTTTCCAAATGCAACATGCAAATTTGAACCAGTTTACAATTTTTAATATTACATTTGAGATTTTAAGAAGTTGCAGAGATTTAAAGACCTCAATGAGAGTTGATTTTTAAATTATCAAATCAACCTTATATGCATTTTAATTTTTTAAAAGTAGAATGTGGTCATAGTTTATAAAAAAAATATCAAGGATGGTCATGAAGCATTTTAGAGCTTTGTCAAATACGCCCTTGAAGAAAAATTTCCGAAGTATTGTTACAATTGTAATATGATTACTACAGCAACAAGATCTGAAAGATCATTTCTGTTGCTGACATTCTTTTCAATTTTACAAAGTCTATTTTCAGTGGATTAAGGAATTCAACTGAACAAAATATTGAACAAAAATGTTATGGTCCAATAGCATGTACACTCCCATTTAAAACCAAAGTATTGTTAAACATTTGATATGAAGTAGCTATTAAAATGTTACATATCTCAAAGGTTTTCTAATACAATTCAATTAACCCCCAGCATATAGAAAATCCAACACTCACATGCAGAAATGTTAACAGGATTGCCCAACATCCTGTTGGCACACTTTTAAAATAAGGTCTCACATCACCAACCAAAGTATCAGCATGCAATAGGGGAAGGTCTATTGGTGGATCCTCTTCCACACTTTGAGTCACATCAGTGGAATTCTAAGGGGAGAAAGCAAAGCGTGAAGAATCTGAAATACCAACACACATCTATCTAACAACACCAGTAAGATGTTTACCTATGCAAGTCATGCTAGTTAGTGTAGCACCTGCAGTCCATAACATTCAGTTTTTTATCTTACTACACAAAGGAAACTTAGAGCAATAAAAACTTCACACCCTCTCATTCCACTTTGAACTCTTCTGTAGTCACAATAAAAAGAAATACACGGGCACCTTACTGCCAACAAATCGTGAAATTCACTTCTGAGATCATGGTAAGGTTCACTTCTAAAGCAACGCGAAGAACTTTACAAGTATTTTCTCAGTAACAATACAAATTAAGAGAGACAAAACTGCTGTGCTTCCACTACAGAATTACAGAAAATAAGAGATCTATTGATAAGGGAACAGAGCACTGGCAAATCATATTATAAATTATTCTATTGCAGTGGCAGGACAGATACTTAAATGCTTCAATCACAACAAGAAACAAAATATAATCAGGATTATGTAAAATCAAACCAAAAACCACAAATGCCTCTCAGTAAAATAAATATTTCATAATATTCATGAAAAACTACTTCAAACCACAGTTTTAGTTTGTTTTAAAATACAATTGGAAAAACCACAGATGATCAGCAGTGAATAAAATTTCAATAATTGTAAACACAAGTCTGTAGATGCTGAAAAAAAATAGAGTAGCATGCACAAAATGCTGGAACAATTCAGCAGGTCAGCAAATGGCATCAATGGAAAAGATGAGTCTATGTTTTGGGCTGAGACCCTTCATCAGGTCTATAAATTGTTCAAAATTTTCCAATTAAGAAAGTACTCAGATCAACCTATCATTCTCTCTTTTCTCATAGCTCATCTTTCTTGTAAAAACTAAAGATTGATAAATGCTTTCAAACTGAATTTCCAAAAAGCTTACATTTATTTTTCCACTTATTTTAAATTTTCAAATGCTTTCAATCTTTTGCCACTCCTCACTAGCAACTCACTTTAGCTAAATACTATACTTCATCCTCATCAAACTTGTCTAAATTGATGCAACTGTGGTAAAAGTACAATATTATTAATACAGTATTAGCAGCATACCTAGAGTTTCTGAAAAGGCATTTTGGAGCAAATGTTCGGCACACAATTTTATTGGGACTTTTTTTTCAGTTCAGAATTGGAGTACACTGAGAAAATAACCTAGCCAGGTCATCTAATAAAGTCACATGGGTGAATTTAGGAATAGAATATGGGCAATCGCTTTGTTGGGGTTATAGTAAAAGCCTACAATAGACACTGCAGATGTTAGCAAATGGCAAAAAAGATTCAAGATTAGCTTTATTTGTCATATGTACATGGAAACATGCAGCGAAATGTGTTGTTCGTTCGCATCAAAGCAAATCAACAAAGATTGTACTGGGCAGCCTCCAAGCATTGCCACACTTGCAGCCCCAACGTAACATCTCCACAACAAACTAATCCTAAGCATATGACTTCCACATGCAGGAGGAAATTGGAGCACCTGGAAGAAAGTCTGGTCACAGGAGTAGGTGCAAACTCCGGGAGGAATCAAACTCTGATCTTACCGCTGCAATAGCAAGCATTACTTTAACCAGTGAGGTAGCTGTACAGCACAGGAAGATGTGAAACAAATAGGGTTATAATAGTGACGATTTTAAACTTACCCAACATTGACTTGCATGTGTGCACCTAAGTGCACATAGGTTTTTTTGGACACAAAAATTAGAAATTCCTCAGAGAAGTGGCTGACCACATCTTATGAATCTAAGCTGGCAGTTAGGAAGAGTTTGGAAAAAATGACAACAATTTTGTTGGTTCCAAGGTAGTGATAGAAAGAGATAGGGTGATCATTAAGTTGAGGTCCTAAATTTGCGAAAGGCTGATAAGGACTGAGCAAAAATAAATTAGGATCAGATTACTGTAGGTAAAACAACAGTCAACAAGTTCTTGCTTTTAACAGATAGCAAGAATTCAAGGATAGCACATTCCAGTAAGAATGAAAGGAATAGGCAACAAGATTAGGAAACTTGGATGACAAAGGACATTGAAGATCCCAAAGTGGGGGGGGGGGAGATAAAAGCATATGACAAGTATAGGCAATTGTATTCTCTTGAGGAATATAGAGGGTGTAGCAGAGTACCAAGGAAGGATATGTACAAAAAAAATGGCAAGGCACTAAAGAATGTTAATGAACAAATACACCAACAGTTCCCAAATTCCATAGGACGGCAAAAAAACTATGAAATGTCCTTGAAAAACAAGACCAAGGCATTAAAAAAAGATAACTAAGGAGAGGATAAGTCCACTCAAGGATAAAGGAAGGAATTTGTGCCTGGAGATAGAGCAAGTGGCCAGGTACTAAAGGACTGCTTTTTGTCAGTATTTACCAAGAAGGATTTGGAGGATAGTGAAAGCAGAGTGGGGCATGCTCATGTCCTAGGTCATTTTGATATTGATGAGGAGGGAGTGCTCAGTCTTCTAAAGAGCATCATCCAGGGGTCTGATGCCTATAGCCAAGAATATAATGTCCTCTTGTTTGAATATAGATTCAAACAAAAGGACATGAGTTGAGAGTTAGGGGGCAAAAGTTTAGGGGTAACACGAGGGGGAACTTCTTTACTCAGAGAGTGGTAGCTGTGTGGAACGAGCTTCCAGTAGAAGTGGTAGAGGCATGTTCGGTATTATCATTTAAAGTAAAATTGGATAGGTATATGGACAGGAAAGGAATGGAGGGTTATGGGCTGTGCGGGTCAGTGGGACTAGGTGAGAGTAAGCGTTCGGCACAGACTAGAAGGGCCGAGATGGCCTGTTTCCGTGCTGTAGTTGTTATATGGTTATAATATTGAAAGCAGCAAGTGAAGATCTTTGTGCCCTCACTAGCAACAGGTGAGGTCTTAGAGGACTGGAGAGTAGCAAATGTGCCTTTGTTCAAGAAAGGAAATAGAGATGATCTAGGCAATTATAGATCAAAAAGCCCAGATCAGTAGTAGGGAAGAGGATACCAATGCAAAGAACTTATGGGCATTTGGAAATGCATGGCCTGCTTAGAAACATTCAACATGGCTTTGTGCAGGGCAGGTACATCTGACAAACTTAAGGGTTATTTACATGAATTTTAGGAAGGCATTTCATAAGGCCCCTCATGGTAGGTGATTCAGAAAATAAAAATACGTGCGAGCCAGGGAAAATTGCAAGTTTAAGTTTTGGAACTAGTTTGCTCATAGAAGATAGTGTAAGTGCAGAAGGTCATTATTTTGGCCGGAGGTCCATCAATGCTGGGTGCTCTTTTGTGATACATATTTGGATAAAAATGTAGGGGGTGGATTAGTAAGCTTGTAAATGACACCCAAGATTTGAGGAATCGTGGATGGTATAAAGGGCTATTAAAGAATACTCCGTCCACACTAAAACTGTGTTTTCATCCCCCAAAACTGGAGCTTTTGAGAAACGCTCTCCAGGGTGTGTAATTTTGAAAACACCGCTTGGGCAGATCAGTGTGGACCGGGTAACCAGAGAAATCTGAAAACGCTGTCATGACGTGCCGGAACAGATGGTGACGGCAGCACGCCATTTCATTGTTTTCTTGAATGCAACCTAACAATTTCAGAACAGGCGGCAACGAGACTGAAGCCAGAAGAGTTAGAAATGTACTCAACAAATACCTTGACCCATTTATTCAGTAAGTTATAAGTATACTCACTTTGCCCTGTTTTCTGTCCTTGCTGGTATGAAGGTGGTTTACCTATTTATGTAAGTACTTCTCTGAAATAGATGTGTAACAGCCTAATGTAACATTGTATGGAAATACAAGATAACACTGATGCAGACATGTTTTATACATTTAACAAGGGGCTTTATTAATGCAACAGAGTTAGTCAGTTTTTCCAGTGTTTGTCATCAGCCGGTTCATACAGTCTGTGAGCTCCCTGTCGGTTGCCTCCATAATGCTCCAGTATTTGTTTTTTTTTAAAAAAAACTTTTAAGTTCTCCTGCACAAGAGCCAACAGCTGTCCATCGTTTTAAGTTTTTCTAGTCTGTAACCACACTAACGTGCAAGATTCGACACCAAACATGTCGCTTGTTTTCGGTAGATGTGTCCTGCGCATGCGCAGGAGGAGATTTGCCGAAATCTCCATTTCAATGTGGACAGAGATATTTTTAAAAACGCATAGTGTGGACGCCTATTATTTTTACGTGAAACTGGCGTTTTCAAAATTATCCGGTGTAGCGTGGACATAGATTTAGTCTGGGCAAGTGTGAGGTGTTGCGCTTTGGGAGCTCAGTTGAAAGGAGAGAGTATACAGTTAATGGTAGGCCCTTTTAATAGCACTGAGGTTCACAAGGAACAGAAACAGGTTTACTATCACTGGCATATGTCATGAAATGTGTTGTTTTGCGGCAGCAGTACATTGAAGTACAGAAAATCTACAAATTACAAGTAGTATACAATAAATTAAGTAATGCAAAAAGAGGGAAAGCATAGTGCAGTAGTGTTCATGGATTTATCGTCCATTCAGAAATCTGATGGCGGAGGGGAAGAAGCTATTCCTGAAATGTCTTCAGCACCTTGTCCCTAATGAGCAGAGGGAATATCCTGTGTGATGGGGTTCCTAATGATAGATGCCATTTCTTTAAAGCACCATCTTTTGAAGATGCCCTGGATACTGGGGAGGCTAGTGCCCCAGCTGACTGAGCTTGCAACTCTCTGCAGCTTTTTTTGATTGTGTGCAAAGGCACATCCACACCAGATGGTGATGCCACCTCACTAGAATGCTCTCCACGGTAAATCTGTAGAAATCTGTCAGTGTCTTTGGTGACATACAGATCTCCCCAAACTCCTGATGAAGTAAAGCTACTGTTGTGTCTTCTTTCTAATTGCATCAATAGGTTGGGCCCAGGATAGATCTTCAGGGGTGTTGACAGCCACGAACTTGAAATTGCTCACCCTTTCCACTGCTGAACCCTCAATGAGAACAGGTGCGTGTTCCCACAGCTTCCTCTTCCTGAAGTCCACAATCAATGCCTTGGTCTTACTGACATTAGTGCAAGGTTGTTTTAGTGATAGCACTCAACCAGCTGATCTATCTCACTCCTGTACACCACCTTGTCATCACCTGAAATTTTTCCAACAATTGTTATGTTGTTGGCAAATTTATAGATGGCATTTGAGTTGGGCCTGGCCACACAATTATTGGTGCAGAGCAGAGCAGAGGGCTAAGTGCACAACCTTGAGGTGTGCCAGTGTTGATAGTCAGCAAGTAGATGTTATTTCCAATCCACATAGACTATGGTCTTCTGGGGAGGAAGTCAAGGATTTGTTTGCAGAAGAAGGTACAGAGGTGCAGGTTTTGGAGCTTGTTGATTAGACCTGAGGGTATGATTGTGTTGAACACTGAGCTGCAAATAAATAAACAGCAGCCTGATGTAGGTATAGCTATTGTCCAGGTGATCCAAGATCAAGTGGAGAGCCAATGAGATTGTATCCACTGTAGACTTATTGTGGCAAATAGGTAAAGTGCAGCAGGTCCAGGTTCTTGCTTAGGCAGGAGCTGATTCTGAGCGTGACCAACCCTTTAAAGAACCACTGAGAGTCACTGGCCGATAGTCGTTCAGACAGCTCATCCTGGTCTTCTTGGGCACTGGTATGAGAGTCTCCATTTTGAATCCAGATGCAGCAGCGAGATATTGAAGATGCCTGAACACAGATTTTCAGAGCCCTACTAGGGCCTGACGCCTTGCGAGGGTTCACTCTCTTGAAAGATATTCTGAAGTTGGCCTCAAAGACACAGACCTAATGGTTTTAAAAAAATTATGAAAGGCATTGATGAGATAAGTTAGTCCTTCTTTTCCAGAAAGAATGTGAAACACCAGAGGACATGCTGTTAAGGTAGGTGTGTGGAAAGGAAACTATTTAAAAAAAAATGAAACGCAGAGACTAGTAGTATCTGGAATATATTACCACAGCAGTGGTGGATGCAAGGAGCTTGGGGTTTAGGTAGACAAATGAATAGGAAGGGAATCAATGGATGACACATTTAACAGTAGGACATTTAGTATACATTGGCAATATCATGGTCAGAACTACCTCTCCAGTGCTGTACTGTTCTCCGTATTTTGGAAATCATATGGCTGGAGATTGTTGAAGCCCAGAGGTTTTTGCCTCTGCTAGCCATAGCTGAAGTACTAGAAGAACTGGAGGAAAGTTAACATTATTCCCTTATTTAATAAGAGCAGCAGGGATAAACCACAAAACTAAATGTCATCAAGCAAATTAATGAAGAAAATTCTAAGACAACATTTATGTTTACGTGGACCGATAGTCAGTATGACTTTATGGAAAATGCTTTTAACACATTTGATTAGAGTTTTTATTTGAAAAGATGGCAGATGAGATTGATGAAGGTAGGACAGTCAGCATTGCCTACATAGATTTTAGAAAGGCATTTGACAGAGTCCTACATGGCAGACAGAATCACAAGGTCAGGGTACACAAGATTCAGGGGAAACCGCCTTGGATCCAAAACTGGCTTGGTGACAGGAGGCAGAATGTAGTGATGTGAAGATGCTTTCCTGGAGAAATCAGTGACTGCTGGTGTACTACAAGGATTGCTGCTGGGACATTTGGTGCTTGTGATGTATATTAATGATTTGGATGTGATCAGCAACTTTACAGTGGCATTTGGATGGTGACAGGATTTAGATCAGTTGTAAAGATGGCAGAGATTTGCTATTTGGAATTCAATCTCATCAGGTATAAGGTGATGTATCTGGGAATCAAATGGAAGTAGAACATACACTGCAAACAACAGGGCTCTACAGAATATTGCTTAACAAAGACATCTACTGTTCCAAATTCGTAGTTTCCTGAAAGTGGTAACATAGTGTGATGGAAAATAACTGGTTCTTTGAGTCTCAACAGTAGAGGCCTGGACACACACAGTTTTAATAATAAGGAATTTATTTACAAGGGGAAGTCGGGTCAACACAAGCAACTACAATACACAGGAAGCAGTGTGGGGACAGGGTACAGTTACACAAACAAAGAACAAGGGAAAAGCACTACAACAGCTATCCCCCTTGACCTTGGATAGCTGCGGCTCCCTTACCAGGACAAACGATAAACCTTCCCAAGCATAAATCAATGCAATTACCTCCAATGTGGTGGTCTGTAAGAGAGCGCGAGCCAAGGGCAAGTCTCACCTTTTAAAACATGGGGCTAGGCGAGATAATCCAATTAAGGTGACAAATAATTTAGGTGTGCATTGATTAGTTGGGAGGGACCAAATGTTGATTGGCGTGTGGTGTGTCCTCCGACCAGCCAGGTGGCAGTGCATCTGTCACGTGGCCGGTATATCTGGATACACATAGGTCCCTAGGGTGGTAAAGTATGGCATGCTTGCCTTCAATGGTCAGGGCTTGCATTGTTGGGATGATACATCATAACTTAACAAAACACTTTCAGGTACACACAATATTGTGAACAGTTCTGGTCACCTGACTTTACAAAGGATGTGATTGCACTGGAGAGAACAAAGAAATACATCAGGGATGTTACCTCAATTGGATGACTTTAGATTGGGCAAGCTGGGCTTATTTTCCTTGGAGCAAAGTAGGCAGAAGAATGACCTGATATTGTGTCTTGAAAAAGTATTCAGTCCTCACAACTTATTTCACATCTTACTGTCTCACATTTAAAACATATTGAAATAGCATTTTTTGAGCCAGTCTACAAAGTAGTGTTCATCATGTCAAATCAAAAGAAAAAACCCAAACCCTGTCCACAACTTACCAGAAATTAAAAAGCACAATTGTGAGGCTGAAAAAAATATTTTTCTTCTTTGTAATTACTGCACTAACTGCCCTCAGGTACAATACCTTCCCAACTTTTTGATGTAGAAAATTGGAAGATGACCTAAATAAATCCCTGTAAGGTTCAAGTGTATGGTACATTTTCAACAGACCAAACTAAAATGAAGACAACAGAGCATTCAAGACAAGTCACGGAAGTGATAATAGAGAAGCACAAATCTGGGGAAGGGGACAACACCATCTCAGAGGCACTGAGCCTACCTGGGAGCTCAATGCAGTCTATTGTAAAAAAGTGGAAAGATATGAAATCACAGCCACACTGCTAAGGTCAGGCACCCCTTCTAAACATAGTCACCAAAGAAGAAAGGCACTTGTATCAGAGGCTATAGTGATGCCAATAGTCAGAGTGAACTGCACAAGTCTATGGCTGCAACTGGAGATGAGGTTCAGGGCTCCACAATCTCCAAGGCCTTGTACAAAAAGGAAAAGCGGCAAGGAAGAAGCCCTGGCTAAAAAAACATATCCTTGCCTATAAAGACTTTGCAAAGTGTCTCTTGGAAGATACTGTAAAGATGTAGAAGGCCTTCTGGTCACATAAGACTAAAGTGGAACATTTTGGCCTCAACACTTAGCAGTACGTTTGGCGTAACTATAATATCGCGCATCAGCCAAGGAATACCATCCCTAATGTATAGTGGAGGTAGCATCATTGTACGGAGATGCTTGTCAGCAGCAGGCACCGGAAATCTGGTCAGGATTGATGGGAAGATGAATGCTGCTAACATTCTAACCTCTGCCAGAAAGCTTAAACTGCGGAGGAAGTTTGTCTTTCAGTAGTCAATGACCCAAAGCACACTGCCAGAGCAACCATGGAGTGGCTTCAAATGAAGAAAATAGTGTTTTTGAGTGGCCCAGCCGGAGTCCTGACCTTAACCCAAGAGAACATCTCTGGGAAGACCTCAAGATTGCTGTCAACCACCACTCCCCAACCTGGCACAGATTGAGCAATTTTGCAAGGAGGAAAGGGATAATCTTGCTCTATCATGCTGTGTAAAACTGATATAGACTTATCCAAAAAGATCACTGGCTGTAATAGCTGTGAGAGGTGGTTCAACTAAGTACTGAGCAAAAGGGGATAACTACATTTGAACTACTGACATTTCAGTTTTTGAATTTTTAGTGTTTCATGCTTCACAATTTTCTATTTTTTTGGGTTCTACTCTAGGGAAAAAAGATCATATAATTCACAAACATAATTCTCAAATTGATCAAAATCTTGTGTTGTAATATTCATGTATGTGAACACAATGTTGGAAGTTGAATACTTTTACAAGGCACAGTACATGCATATAAGATTATGAGACACAGACAAGATATATTAATTTTCCCATGAACTTAAAAGACATGAATGCATCGATTTAAGGAGAGAGTGAGGCGTTTAAAAAGGAACTGAGGGCATGTTTGAGTGTTTGATACCTGCAATACACTGCTGAAAGTGGTGGCAGACTTATTCCATTTAAGAGGCATTTACACATTCTTAAACAGGCAGAAAGGATACAGTCATCTGGGGAAAATGGCATCAGTAGGTAAAAAGGTCAGCATCAATGTGGTGGGCTTAGGGGTTTGTATTTTTTGTGCTTGATGCATCCTTGACCTGGAATATCAACTGTTTCTTTCTTTGCTAATGTTGACCCACCAGTACTTTCTACTTTTGAATGTTACATTATTCTTATTAAGCAAATAATTTTCACAGGCTAATTGTCCATAATCTACCAATGAGTTAGTGATAAACATCTATGTTTAATCTAGTTAGAGCTAGCTCTATTTTATGAATAACAAGCAAACCAATTAAATTTAGCATCAACAGAAAAGTGAGTGCAGTCTTTTCAACAGAGCTGGACAATATTTTACTACTGTTGTACAGGAGGTTTTGAATTGTGTTCATTGCACAGTAATTCCATGTGAAAAGGTTTGAAGAGCAACTGCAGGGAAGTTACTTAATTAAATTTATACATTACCTGATCTAACTGAGGTCTTACAAGTTTTTCTGATCTCTAGCATCTGTAGTTGTTTTGTCTTTGCAAGCATCTTAATTTATTTCAGCAATGTTCATGTTGAAGCAGGATTTCTCTTCAATCTGAAGGGATTTCCTTCTGTCTTCTAACTTATTTACTGCCATTTCCTTTTACATGAACAACTTCAAGATGTTACTGCCAGGCTATCATTTTATATCCCCACCAATCATTCTACTGCCCCCTGCCTTCCACTGAATCACCATTCTTTCTTTTCTCTACTCCTTTTAATTCAACTCCAAGTTAAAACCAACTACCTGTAATATTTTAGTTTTGACAAAAAGTCACCAACCCAAAATGTTCTCAACATCTGTGTACAGCTTTTGAAGATTTCTTGTAATATAGGACATTTTGCCTGTCTATTGAGTTATAAAAAATTTCAAATTATTGGCTCAGGTTTTGTTTGAAGGAAACCCTGATGATTTTTATACATTCCCAACCACCTTGTGGTACAGTAGCCAACCGGAAATGGTGTCAGGTTAGATGCAATCAGCACACAATTTATTCAAAGATGCAATGTAACTGACTGAGCAATATCAGCTGAAGCTGTTGGGAGGACGGGGCAGAGTGTAGATTGTCAAAACAAAAAGAACGGCATGGTAGCGCAGTGCTTAGAGTGACACTGCTACAGCAATAATGGCCCAGGTTCAATTTCATCACCGTCTGTAAGGAACCTGTACGTTCTCCCTGTGGGTTTCCTTCAGAAGCTCTGTCTTTAGAATGTGAGAAGACACCATACAGTTAGTTAACTGGTCACATGGGTTTAATTGGCAGCACAGGCTCAATAGGCCATCAGATGGGCTTGTTCCTGTGTGGCATTCCAAAATAACAAAATAAAAATGAGTACATAAAATCATGTGGGTCTGGATTGTATGAAACTAGTGCTTAATATGTAAACAATCTGAAATCTGCAGAGAAATCCATTTTGAATTTATTACATCACAGCCCTTTTCAAAAGAGCTGTGAAGGCAGCTTAGAATAGGTAGTGAGTGCCATCACTTGCACAAGTACTATTGGATAAAGTTAGCAATATTTCTTATAAATTTTGTAAGGCCATGTATAAAATGTGAATACAAGAAACAGGAGCAGGAGAAGGACAATCATCAAGAACATAGTCCATCTTTTACCCCAATAACAGTTTTGGGTTCTCTCCCAACATCCTTCTAATATCCAGAAATCTGTTGATCTTTTTGAATACAATCGATAAAGCTGCTAATTTCATTTGCCACAACTGAATATATACCCAGATGTTTGAATTGGTTCCCTAGGGTTCAACTTTCTGGTCAATCCATGCAAACAAACAAATCTGAATTGTTATTTTCACACTTTATAGACATCCGTGTGATCAAATTTTAATTCTTCTTGCTATACAATTGCCCACTATTCTTGTTTCAAGGTTAAAAATGCTTGTAATAATGATGATAGCAAGGTAAACTGAATGAGTTCTATGTCAACTGGTAACACCTGTAGTTACTTCAGGATCAGGCTGGCAATTAGTAGACTGTAGCTTTGAACTTAATACCAGATGGAGTCAAATGCATCTATATTGACAGGGGACCAATTAGAAAATGGCTTCATCCCTTTCAAAGGCAACTCATCATTTATGTGATTACCTCACTTTTAGACCAGCTACACATTTCCACAAGCTGCTATGTTCCACTTCCACAGGAATGAGAATAGCTTTGAATTCTTTCCTTTTGTTGAGAAAAGAGTTTGAATTAATGCTGATTTCCAGAGTCAGGTACACAAGTGGTATGTACTGTATGGGCTGCCAAATGGTTTTATTACCCAAAACAAGAATACAGAGCATGGAGGCAACAGCAGTTAGTCTACACCTGAAGCATCACAAAGGTCCTAATCACCACATCAAAGATATTATTGTCCCAAAGAGTGCAGAGATTAATTAAGATATTGATAACAACCTTTCTCTCTATCAGGAAAACAAAGAACTGGTCATTGATTTCAGGTAATGGGATGGCATACATACTGCTATCTAATCAACACTGATGAGATTGAGAGAGTTGAGAGCTTCAGGTTCCTGGGAGTGAACATTACCAATAGCCCTGCCCTGGTCCAGCCACATAGACCTCATGGCCAAGAAAGCTCACCAACATCACTACTTCCATAGGGGAGGGCTAAAGACATTTGGCATGTCTCCACTGACCCTTACCAATTTTTAATCAAAATTTGGACTCTTGACTCACAATCTTCTTCATTATGATTGTTGGAACCCACTAATTTTTAAATAATACTTTTATAGCATTTGTGCTTTTTATAAACTTATGTATTTTTCACAGTATGAGTTGTTTCATCCCCACTTACTGGCAGAAAGCAGTATAGCAGCTAAACTAATGGTTTAATCACCCCTCTCATTTTTCATTGGCTAAGTATTAACACATTACCCACATAATGTTTTAATTATGTGGCCTATTAACTAATTCATTCCTATATGAGAAATTTTCCTCATCTTATTATAAAAGTGATAGAGTTTTCAGAAGAGACATCTTTATTCCCTTTGTCTTTGCGTACATTTTGTTTAGTATTTGTATGTTTAGTTTGTACTCTAAAATAAAGAATTGTTAGAATTTAGACTGCTCACCATTTCTGAATCCCAGAAGAACCTCAAGGATCAGAAAATAAACAGAGATCCAACAACTTGGTGCAAAACGTGGGACGAACAAACCAAACTTAGAAAGGAAGTTTTAAGCACATAGCTGGAAGACAAGGCATTCCTCTGTTCCTCAACTGTCCAAGAATAAATATCTTCTGTACATCGTTAAAGGGAGTTGAAGAGTGAGCGGAGTTGTGGTTGCACAAACTGTGTAGGGCCGGTATAAACTCAGAGTCTGATACTATAGTAACAACAGAGTTATATGAGTTGTTAGATGAGAGGACGACAGAAGTTAAGACAGTGGATGGATGTTTGCTTGTTTGTAACCTGGTATTATAGTCACAACCAGGTTGTGAGTTTTGCGAGATATTTGATGTCTAGAAGTGAACAGGACTTCTTAAAATCGAAACTAATATGATGGCCAAAGCTTTGAAACAGACTGGTTTCAAAACCCTCAAATTCCCAGCTGAGGAAGGAAAAGTTAACTGAAATCTTAAGCTCTTACTTAGGTGACGCATATAAACGGTAAAGAGATACAGAAGAAATGTGCAAAATCTAGTGAGGACTGGCTTGTAAGTGATGTTGAAGTTATACGCTGCAAGATCAAAAAATGTGTGGTCAGGACCCTAAAAGGAAAAAACAGTATGGGCACCAGCAACCTAAAGTACTAAGTTGTTAGATGCTTTAAAATGTGCAAGAACTGATTTAGAAAATCAATTGGATGACAAAGAAGAAAATGCATACATGCTAAAAGAGCAGAATGAAAAAGATAACAGATCAGCAAAAAAGATTTCTGCATTATTGGAAAAGGTAAACAGACAACATGCAAAGTTTGTCGTAGTTAAGAGCTGCGTTCAGAGGCAAATCTGCCTGGCACTGGGAAGACTTTCGGTGGCTGGTTCAGCCAACCCAGTGGGCGGTGTTAATGATGTCAATCACGTTGAATGGCAGCCAACACTGACTAATCACCAAACAGAGTGACACCTTGGGAACTCCACAGAACTGCTGAGATACTGACTCAGAGACCTCTAGTGGCTCAAGAGATGATGACTGTAATAAGTTAATTGGTCTGGCAGCCATGGCAAAACTTGCCCCAGTAAAAAAATAAGAGAATGAAAACACAAAAGACCAATGATGGAATTTACTAAAGAAAACAGGAAATTTGTCACTGACCAGCAGATCTAGAGAAAAAAAAATTGACAAGTGATCCAGGGAAGTTTCGCATCCTAAAAAAAGGAAACTTATAAGACTTGGATTGAACTTCAATGTATTAGCAATATAAAAATTGTACCCATATGATGACATTCCAATTTTAACTACCATGCTAACAATTCAACAAATAAACCAGTTAAGACAAGAGTTGAAGAGTATAGAAGAGGATAAACAGTTTACCAGCTGGTTGGGAAGAAATTAAGGCATGGTTGGAGGGACAAGCCCCAAACCAGAACAATTGGAAGAAAGTGGTTGATTGTGAACAAAAGCCTTCAGAGGATGTTTCTGAATATGAAGACCACGACAGGACAGTTTGGCTCAGTTACGCAGGAGTCTCAGGAATAAACAAAGACAATATCGAAGATGCTATATATGCCTCTTTCAAGTTGACTTTCATGGATGGTTTGAAACCAGATGTTGCCAAAATTGTGAAGCTAACAAAATCAAATTAGAGTGAAACAGCTGTTTCCTACAGTGAACTGGTACAAGCTGCCAAACAAGTGGAGCAAGATATCAACACCCGAATAAGATTGGTAAAGATAGGTCAACTGTCTTTACCTGCTAACCAACAAGTGGAAATGGATATGGAAGTTACCTGGTAGATGAGGACAATGGGCTATATCTTGTTGGCATAAGAGATCAACTTCACCAAAGACAACAACCTCAACAACAAGCTCAACCTTTTACCTCATAAGGCACAATTTTAGGCTATAATTGCAGATGTAATGGAGATGTTGTCAAAGTTGAAAAAATGACTAGGCCCAGCCCTGCAGCCTTTGTCTGCAGTAGCGCAAAAGCAAAACGTAAAGTCAGTGGACATGGAAGACTATGATGGTCATGAATGTGCAAGAACATAACATGCCAAGGAGATGCAAATCAGAAAGAAGCGCTCTTGTTGAACCCAGATCTGATTCTGTACACTGACGGCTCCTCAACTATTGAGGGAGGAATTTGAATAGCTGGTCAGCTGTTGTTACAGAAGAGGAAGTAACGGCCTCAAGAGACATGGCTCCTGATACTTCACCACAGGCAGAAATGAAAGCTTTAATTGCAGCCTGTAAGCTAGAAGAAAGAAGATCAGCTGATATCTACACAAATTCTCGATATACTTCTAGAGTTTTTCAAGACTTTGGAAATATATGGGGACAAAGGATTTCTTATAGCCATGGGAACTCCAATCAAGAATAGCGTACTAGGACAAGAACTCATGGAAGTCATGCAACTATCAGAAGTTACAGTATTAAAATGTAAAGGTCACTCTTAAATGACCACAATGGAAAGTCATGGAAAAGCATTTGCAGATACAATTCTGCCAGGGTCCCTTGTAGAATGAAAAGGGTGGACTGTTAGAAACCACTTTTTAAATAATAGTTTTAATAAGATTTGTACTTTTTAAACAAACTCATGTATTTTTCCACAGCAAGTGTTGGTTCATCCCCACTCACTGGCAGAAAGTGGTATAGCAGCTAAACTAACATATTATCACCTTTCTCATTAAGTACTAATACATTACTCACGTGCTGTAATTGTTTTAATTATGTAGCCTACTAACCAATTTATTTTATCCAGGAATTTTCCTGATCTTATTATAAAAGTGATAGATTTTTCAGAGGTGTCATTCCTTTTCACTTCGCATGCATTCACCTCTAAACTTCGCTTCTCAGCTCTATTTAGTTTGCTTAGTATTTGTATGTTTATACTCTCAAAATAAAGAGTCGTTAGAATTAAGACTGCCCTTCATTTTTGACTCCCAGAAGAATCCCAAGGATCAAATAAAAATAGATCTAACATGATCTTGTATCTTCTTGCCTACCTGCACGGCACTTTCTGTGTATTGTTATTGTTTCTACCTTGTTCTGCCTCAATACACTGCAACTACACAATGCAAGACAACCTTCTCACTATATCTTGGTACATGTGACAATAATAAACCCATTCCAATATTACCAGGTTCAGCAAATTGACTAAATATGCTGGTGTTGGTTTCTTTGGAACAAAAGAGAATGCAGGAAGATTTCATTTTAAAATATATTACAATTCAATTCAAAGTAAATTTAATATCCAAGTACATATATGCTCTACTCACTTTATACTTATGACTGTGAGGCTAAGTATAACTCCAATGCCACATTTAAGTTTCCCGACAGCACTATTGTTGTTAGCCAAATCAAAGATGGTGATGAATCAGCATACGGGAAGGAAACTGAAAATCCACGTAGAGCACAACAACCACCTCTTGCTCAACGTCAACAAAACCAAATAATTTATTGTTGACTGCATGAGGGGGAAACCAGAGGTCCATGAGCCAGTCCTCATCAGGGGATCAGTGATGGAGAGGGTCAGTAACTTTTAAGCTCCCTGACAATAGCATTTCAGAGGACCTGACCTGGGACCAGCACGCAAGTGCCATTAGAAAGGCACATAGTGCCTCCACCTTCTTAGAAGTTTACACAGATTCAGCATGTCAGCTGAAACTTCTACAGAGTATCCTGTCTGACTGCATCGTGGCCAGGTATAGAAACACTAATACCCAGGAATGGAAACACCTGACTAAAAGAGGGGCATACAGCTCAATCCCTCCCCACCATTGAGCACACCACTGTTGCTGGCCAAATCAAAGGTGGTGACAAATCGGCATATAGGAAGGAGATTGTAAATTTGGCTGATTAGTGACTACAGAAGGAGGAAACTCGAGGTACACAAACAGCACTGCCACAAGAATGCAGCATCCATCAAGAACTCCCACTATCTAGGCCATGTTCTCTTTTCACTGCTGCCACTGAGGTGGTGGTACAGGAGCCTTAGGCTCCACACCACCAAGTTCAAGAACAGTTATTACCCTTCAATCATCAGGATCCTCAACCAGCAGTGGTAACTTCAGTCACCTCACTGAACTGAGTCCACAACCTACGGACTCACTTTCAAAGACTCTACAACCCATGTCCTCAATATTAGTTCCCCAAATGTCCAAGATCAGTGTGCATTGAATAAAAAACAACTGGAGAGACGAGGGGAGGCATTCCATCCTGGGGGCTGATGTGTGGCTGGGCAAAACTTCCCTGAAGGATCAATAGTGGCAGCACACTGGCGTACAAATTGGAATGGCGTGGTGGGAGTGCTGTGAGGGTTGGAGAAAGGGCTCTGGGGAACAGTGGAAAGTCAAAGGGGAAAGATGAATTTCATTGATTGTTGGGGGGGGATAGGAAATGACCACAAGATGAAAGGGAGAATAGGTGGGAAGCACAAGGAAGGCAACATCAATGAGTGCACAATGGTCAGCACGTCCACCCATACAGCAGACTCGTTGGACTTGCTCCCACTTGCCACGGACCAAGACCACACTCGATCAAACTGGTGTCGTTGCTGATGTGCAGCAGCTACAGCACTTCAAAAGAAATCACTTCTCAGTGTGAAGTCTGGGACATGGCAAGTCCAGGCATGTGGAAAGCCCTAAAAGCAACAAACTTTGCTCTGTTACTATTGCCCAGGAACTAAAATGCTTTGCCAGTAACATCACTACCCGAGTAAGATTATTACCAGTTATAGGCATTTCAGCAAAAGTGCGATTACACTGCCTGGAAGGGGAAAACCATAGAGAGGAACACCATCTTCATGGGATGGGCTTCACTTCTAAGAATGAATTATTCTGATGCCTCAGCAATTCCTCCATGGAACAAGTGAATGCCACATGACACTGCAACCTGGAAACAGCATTGTTCTCCACAGAAAACCACTTGTTACAAAGTTCAGTCAATATCTAGTCAAAAGTTCAAAATAAATTTATTATCAGAGTATGCCTGTCACCATATACTATTGACATTTATTTTCTTGCAGACATTCACAGTAGAATAAAATACAAAAGAATCAATTAAAAACTATACAAAAGACTGAAAGACAACCAGTGCGCAAAAAACAATCTGTGCAAATACATAATAATAAGTAAATGAATAATACTGAGAACATTAGCTGTAGAGCCCTTAAAAGTGAATCTGCAGGTTGAGGAGGCAGTTCAGAGTTGAGGTGAGTGAAGTTATCCATACTGGTTCAGGGCCCTGATGATTGAAGGGTAACAACTGTTCCTGAACCTTGGGGTTGTAGGACACAAGGCTCATGTACTTCCTTCCCAATGACAGCAGCAAGAAAGGAAAATGGCCTGGATAGCGGGGGTCCTTGATAACAGATACTGCTTTCTTACGGCAGTGCTGTCTGTAGATATGCTCAATGGTGGGGGAGGAGGTTCCTGTGATGGACTGGGCTGTATCTAAAACACATACACCTCTTCTTGGAAAGTTATGAACAAGGTCAGAGAGGACTTCTATTCCAAAAAGATGCTAGGATAATCTAAACATCCAGTAAGGTGTGATTGACAAGGGAGAAGTAGGGAAAGCTAACTCAAGTGGGATCATCCTCATAATCATGCTCCTGGAGAATGGTCTTGCCACAGCAAACGCTCCATTTGGTAATGCCAAGCACAAGATTTCATGGGATAGATTAAAAAGAGCCAACATGGTTTTGTGCAGGGAATCAGGTCTCATGAGTTTTTTCTTGAGGCACTCGGAAAATTGATGAAGGCAAAGCTGTAGATTTGACACCCAGGCTTTTGATAAGATCTCGCATGGTGGGCTGGTCCAGAAGATTAAGGCAGAAGGAATCAGAGACAAACTGGATCAAACTTGGCTTGTGATAAGAGATTGAAGATAGTGGTGAAATGTTGCTAACCCACCTCCACCCCCCGGACTGGAAGTTTTGACAGATGGTTTCCCAGACTGTTAGTGCTGGGATCTTTATATACTTAAATTAGATGTGAATGTAGGTGGTCTGATTGGTAAGCTTCAGACAGCATGAAAATTGATAGTCATAGCAAAAATGAGTGATGAGCTGGAAAGCTGGGTGCAACAGGGGCAGATAGAATTTAATCCATTCAAGTCTAATGCAATACATTTTGTGAAGCTAAATACTTATGGTGGGGGGGGGGGGTGGTGGAGAAGAGAGCAGGGTTGTAGTGTTCTCGCACAGGTGTAAAAACTCTGAACTAAACACCAAGTATAAACTGGAGTCAATGAGGCGCGATCCCAGTAAGATTAACTGTTTACTGTTCACTCTTCCACATTAATGTATGGTGAAAAGGCGTTGCTTCTATGATGTTGCTAGTGCGTAGAAAGAAAACTTTTCTCGTGCTGATCCTGCACACACAAGCCCCCGCCTTCCCGTTTCTCCAAACCGGTATTTTCCCACAAAACGCGGCGAAACCGGGAGTGACGTCATCGCATGCCGTGATATATCACAGACAACGAATTTACTTTCAACAACCTTAACTTTAACTAGAAAACGATTACAAACGAATTACTAAAGCAAAAATATAATAAACTAAACAAATGCCTTAAGGGCAACACAGGGGTGAAGGAAAAAGAGGAAAATTTTATTTCCAATTAGTAAATATCTGGGACCTCAGGAGCACTGTTGTACTCAAAGGCCTTGTGAAGAATATTGACAGCTCCCTGAAATTTAGGGAATCCTGCACAAGAACTCCCAAGTCCCTCTGCACCTCTAATTTCTGAAAACAGTCTAACAGTCTATGCCTTTATTCCTACTACTACACATTTCACCACACTATATTCCATTTGCCACTTTGCCAATTCTCCTAATCTACCTACATCCTTCTGCAGACTCCTTTCTTCCTCGACACCAGCTACTCCTCCTCCACCGGTCTTAGCATTGCTCACAAACTTGGCCACAAAGTCATCCATTTCCAACATCCAAACCACTGAAACATAACTGTCCCAAGAGTGATCCCTGTGAAACACCAACAGCCAACGAGAAAAGGCCCCCTTTACTCACACACTGAAATCTGCCAGTAAGCCAATCTTCTATCCATGTTAGCACCTTTTCTGTAATCCATGGGTTCTTATCTTGTTCAGCAGCCTCACATGTGGCACCTTGTCAAAGGCCATCTGAAAATCCAAGTAAACAACATCCACTGACTCTCCTTTGTTTATTTTGCCTGTTATTCCCTCAAAATATACCAACAGATTTGTCAGGCCAGATTTCCCTGCAAGGAAACCATGCTGACTTGGGCCTATTTTATTATGTGCCTTCAAGTATCCCAAAACCCCATCCTTAGTAACGAAGTCCAACATCTCACCAATCACTGAAGTCAGGCAAACTGGCCTATGATTTTCCATCTTTTACTTCACTCCCTTCTTTAAAGAGTGGAGTGACATTTGCAATTTTACATTCCTCCAGAACCATTCTAGAAACTAGTGATTCTTCAAAGTTCATTGCTTTTATGCTGTCTTTGACTTCCCTTGTCAGCTACATTTGCCTCATCTACCCTTTGGAATACTTTTTCATCTTTGGGATGCATCTATCCTGTGCCTTTCACATTGCTCTCAGAAACTCCAGCCATTGTTGATCTGCTGTCATCCCTGCTAGTATCCCCTTCCAATCAACTTTGGCCAGCTCTTCTCTTATGCCTCTGTAGTTCCCTTTACTCCACTGTAATACTGATATATCTGATATCACTCTCTCTCTCTCCCCTTCTCCCCCCCCCCCACACACACTGCAAGATGACTTCTATCATTTTATGGTCATTGCTTCCCAAGGGCTCCTTCACCTTAAGCTCACTAATCAAATCTTGTTCATTACACAACACCCAACCCCAAAATTTCCATTCCTAGTGGGCTCAACTACAAGCTGTTCTAAAAGGTCATCTCATAGGCAACCTACAGAATCCCCCTCTTGGGATCTAGCACCAACATGATTTTTCCAATCTACATACATATTGATATCCTATGACCATCATAACATTGCCCTTTTTATATGCCTTTTCTATCTCCTGCTGTAAATTGTATCCCACATCCCATCTACTGTTTGGAGGCCTGTATACAACTCCTATCAGGGTCTTTTTAACCCTTGCGATTTCTTACCTCTACAAACAGGAATTCTCTTTCTTCCTATGTCACCTCTAAGGATTGGATTTCATTTTTTAAAATTAATATCGGAACCACCCCACTCCCTTTACCTACCTGCCTGTCTTTTCAACACAATATATATCCTTGGACTTTAAGCATCAACTGCGATTTTCTTTCGGCCATGACTCAACGATACCCACAACATCATACCTTCCAATTTTCGACTGTTCTACAAGATCAATCTTATTCTGTACACAGTGTGCACTGAAATATAACATCTTCATTCCTGTAATCATCAATCTTTTCAATTTTGCCCCCGTGTTACCAGAAGCTAAATTCTTATCCTTTTCTAAATGTTGTCTTTTTATTTATTCTGGAGACCTTTCTCATCTCTCCTGCTCTTTTACTTTATCCTCTGGTTTCCAAATTGTTGAACCCATCCCCTATTTAGTTTAAAGACACTTCAACCCATCCTACTGACTAATTTTGCCCTGTCAACTGCCTATCCTTCCTCACAGTCTCACTACACGCTGTTTCTACTTGTGTACCATCTGCCCTATCCTTTGCTCTATCACTCCAGTTGCCATCCCACTGCCAAATTAGTTTTATCAGGATCATGCCCGAAAGAAGCAGCTGCAATGGGAAGGAAAGATTGGACAACCCGGATTAATTCTAATAGGAACATAGACAACTAGAAGGTAAGAAATGTATAAGGGAATGAAGGCCTAATGGAAGTGAATGGAATTAGTGTAGATAGGCATATCGGTTGGCATTGAGATGGGCCAAAAGGAGCCATTTCGCTCCTACGATTCCCATCTCCCAGGCACCTTTCGATAGCTATTCAAGTAAGAAACCCACAATTCACAATAAACATTGATTACAATTGGAATCACCACCTTCTAAATTACATCATCTCCAAAAAAATTCACAACAGAAATTCTGCCATTATAAAATTAATAACAAATTCTTCAGCATCAACAACAAGTTCACTTCAAGAATATCACACTGTTAAATTCCCACTCAACTATAGTGCCCACTCTATCTGAACTGCCCCAAGGTCCACAACAAACAGACCATGTGAAGAGACTCGGCTTCCATATCAGGGTATACCAGGACTGGTTTCTTGTTAATGACCAGGAAATCATAGATCCAATTAACCACAAATGATTGGAAGCTCCACCATACTTTGAAGGAAAATGAATAGCTCTGGAGGCATTGTAAAGGTGAACGCGAACAGAAAATCTGCAGTCTGAATACAGGAATAAGGAACCTGGAGCAGGACTGAGAACAATTTGCCTCATGACATGATCATGGCTGACCTGCCCCACCTCAATATATCTACCACCTCTTTAAACACCTTCTCTGAACCACCACAACACTCTGGTGTAGAGTTTTAGAGATTCAATACCATCAGTGAGAAGAAATTCCTACACACCCAAATTTAAAATAACCACCATTTATTTTGTAACTACACCCTCTCAGTCAATGTTCTTACATTAGTGAAAACACTTCAACATTATACCCTCTTATAATCTTCCCTGTTTCAGTAAGATCACATTCCATTCTTCTGAAGAAATGAGTCCCAACTGGAGCTGTACAACCCCTCCCTAAGGGAGTGTTTTCGTGTCCTAAGGGGCCGTTAAAAGAAATAGAAGTCGTTGGGGGGCATTCAAAATTCTTGGGGGGGGGGGGAGGGGGGAAGAAGTGTAAGCGGAACCCTAATTTGAGGCATGAGACCAGACCGACCTTGTTAACTCGCTGCTGTCATCAACATCCAAAAGCATTCCTAGTTTGTGTTAATTTTTCTTTTAATTTAGCCTCGTTAATGATGGATAAATACATACGGTGCGATCTCAGAGTCTGAAGGTTGTGAAGGCTTGGATTCTAATCCTGCTAAGAAACAGCAACTACAGAAAATGCATCAATACAATGTTACATACCAGGGTATTGTTTTATTCCATGCCCATCAGATTAGCAATGCCCCATGTGTCTTATTTGTAATACTGTGCTATCTAACGAAACCATGAAACCGTCAAGATTGTAGGAATACTTCTGTAAAAGACACCCTGATAAGGCTACTTATGGTATTACTCAGCTCCAGAAGATGAAAGAAGCATTTGAAAAAGCGTTGCACACTTGAGTCATTTGCCAAGAAAGCAAAAAAAATGACCTTGATAGTGTCTCATCGCTTCTTATAACATTTCCAAAATGATAGCAAAGTGTGGAAAATCTCATTCAATTGGTGAAAGATTAATAATGCCTGCTGTATCAGGAGTACATGCTGCTGTTCTCAAATGAATTTTAAAATCAGTTCCTCTGAGTAATAACTCTGTAGCCTGTCGTATCGATAAAATGAGTGAAGACACTGAACAACAACTATGCAAAGAACTACAAAAAACATAATTTGGGATACAACTGGATGAGTCTCACTGCATTGCTAATGGCCTATGTACAGTTCATCAAAAATAGAAAAGTTTTATGAAGAGATTCTCTTTTGTAAAAAGTAAAAACAAATGGATCTCTCCCCCAGCTCCTTTCTCAGACATCCTAGGAAACCCGGCTCCTTAGTCCCTTGCTAACAGCCACTGGATCCCGCGGTGATAAACCCACCTTTCTCCAGCTTCATACGTCGGGGGTGCATACAACTTCGGACCCGCCAGATCGGTGAGGTTGGGATGTCTTGCCCATCCGAACCCTGGTTTGTGTGAATGCTGTGTGATTTACTGCCACCAGCAAGAAATAACATCATACACTGCATACAATTTATAAAGTATATTTAAGAATGTTAATATAAACAGTTATTAAATGAAAGGGAAAAATAAAAAAGGGCCCATTACTCTTAAACAGTCAAATGTGCACAAATTGGAGCTCATCTTGAAAGCACACAGCACCTTCTGGACATCACTCGAAATCCATCTCGAACAAACGGGTCTCCCACAGGAGTACTGGTTCTTCCTTCTTGAAGCCATTCATTTGCACAAAGCACCTTCAGCAACAGGGATGGCATCCTCTGCCAATTTCTTCCCCCCATCTTCTCCCAGCTCCTGCCAACAAAGACAAAGACCAAGTGTTCTCCAGAACCTTCGCCCAATTGCACTATACTGATTGGCTAACAGCACATTCCCAAGTTGAATAACAAGCCTCTTATCGTAGTTCAAACCCAAACAAACCGAAAGCAGAACAGACTGCTCTTACAGAACTGCTAAAATGAATTGCCTACAGCACAGCAGTAAAAATCTTAACCAAGGCATTACACAAATATCAAGGGAGAATCAATCTATGACAAGCTCAAAATGTATATTGAGGATAAAAGTATTCCGATTAGGAACACAATTTCTTGTGCAACACATGGACCACCATACATGACAAGTTACCATGCTGGTTTAGTGACATTTATGAAAAAAGAAATTCCAAGTCCATTTGCAATCCTTTGTGTAATTCATCATCAACATCTTGCTGCCAAAAACCAACAAAATTAAAGCTCATCCATTAAATAGCAGAATATTTCACCAGTTATGCCAAGATAATGATGAGAGTTTGAACACTTGCTTCTTCACACTGAAGTGCGCTGGCTGTCAAAAGGCTGCTGCTTAAAATGTTTGAGACCGTGGTTAAATTTTTGATCAAAGTTGACAAGGGCTCAGGAAACAAGATTTAATTTCTATGTAGTGATATGGCATACCCAGCCGATTTCAATGACAAAATGAACATTTTAAATATGAAACTGCAGGGTGAGAATTTCAATTTAATCCAGACAAAAAGTACTATGACCAATTTTCTGATAAAAGTGGAAATATACAAACCAAACATTGGGAGAAGAATGTTCTCACAGTTTCTCTGCATGGAAAGTATGGCACTCTCTTTCACAGATGGCGATTTGCAAGAGTACTGCTTACTGCTGCAGTCACTGAAGACTTCAGAATCTATTCAAGGATTTGAACCATCTGCAAATTCCGAAATGATTAATTAACCCATTTCTTTGCAAAGTGGAAGAACAGGAAGAGAGCTTGCATGAAGAAATTGTCAAAATTCAGAATGATGAAGCAAAATTGCTTTCCAATATGTTTCTTGTTTTTTGGCGAAGGGCCAAACTGCTCTTCATTGTATTATTTCCATCCTCCTACCTTGTTGAAAGAGGCTTCAGTGCAGAGAATCACATATTCAAAAAAAAAACAGAAACCACTTGGACATCGTTAAGCTTGGGGGCTTAAGGGTTTTAGTCAAAACTTGAACCAGATATTTCAACTCTTACTAAAAACCACCAAACTGAGGGATCACATTGATATTGGAGCTGCTGTACAGTGCATTGGTACTGTGTAAGCTAGGCTTAAAGACAAATAAAAATTTGAAGCAAAATCATTTACCTCATGTTAGCATATGGTAGACATTTTTTTAATAATACTATGGGGGTGATGGAAAGTACATTGTGCTTAAGAGGGTGTTGGCAAGTTTGAAGATGCTTTAGGGGGCACCCTGGCAGGTATGAGAGTGCTTTAAGGTTGGGAAACACTGATCCAAAACATTTATAATTAGACACCTTATCAACTACTGAATCTCTTTTGGACTACACAGATATATATCGCTAATTGTACACAATACTGATTATGTGCAATGATTTTTTCATGCTGTCAAGGTCTCTGCTGCTCCAAGATCCAGGACCCACTTCACTGAAAGTCAAGAATGAAGTGTATCAACCACAACTTTCCTTAGGGGGTGCAAAGATATTTAGAAGCTCCTTCTTAATAACTTCTCTAACCAAAGTTGTGCAAAAAAAACCTCATACTTTACCACCAAGTTTTGTTCAGGCACCCTTGCTATTTCTCTCCTAATTTCCAGCCAGTAAAGGAAGCGCCCACAAAATTTATTTATATTTCGACAGGTTGCCCTGTTACTCACGATACAGCAAACCTGTTCTCTTTGCAAACTACTATCCATATTTGAACATACTCCTCTGTAATCTTTACTCAAACTTGCTCCTGATATGGACCCATCGACATACCTAAAGTTTCTTCAGATATAAAGTGTAAAAGGGAGGCAAGAGAAGATATTAGACAGCTGGAAAATGACACTGGAGAAGTAGCAATGGGGTACAAGGAAATGGCAGATGAACTGAATAAGTATTTTGCATCAGTCTTCACTGTGGAAGACACTAGCAATATGCCAGAAGTTTGAGTGTCAGGGGCAGAAGTGAGTGAATTTGCCATTACTAGGGAGAAAGTGCTTGGGAAGCTGAAAGGTCTTAAGATAAATATATCAACTGGACCAGATGGTGTACACCCTAGGGTTCTGAAAGTGGTGGCTGAAGAGATTAAGGCAGCATTAATGATCTTTCAGGAATCTGTAGATTCTGACATGGTTCCGGAGGAATGGAAAATTGCAAATGTCACTCCTCTGTTCAAGAAGGGAGAGAGGCAGAAGAAAGGAAATTACAGGTCAGTTAGCCTGACCTCAGCGGTTGGGAAGATGTTGGAGTCAATTGCTAAGGATATGGCTTCAGGGTACTTGGAGGCATGTGGTAAAAAGAAAAATTCGGCTGAAGTCAACGTGGTTTCCTTAAGGGGAAATCTTGCCTACTATATCTGTTGCAATTCTTTGTAGTAGTAACAAGCAGGATATGACAAAGAAGAATCAGTAGATGTTGTGTAATTGGATTTTCAGAAGGCCTTTGACAAGGTGCCAAACACGAGGCTGCTGAACAGGTTAAGAGCCCATGGAATTACATGAAAGATACTAGCATGGGTAGAGCATTGGCTGATTGGCGGGAAGCGAAGAGTGGGAACTAAGAGAGCCACACTTGGTTGGCTGCCAGTGACTAGTGGTGTTTCACAGGAGCTGTGTTAGGACTTCTTTTTATGCAATATTTCAATGAGTTGGACAATAGAATTGATGACTTAGTAGTCACATTTACAGATGATATGAAGATATTGTGTGCAGTTTTGGGTCCCTTATCTAAGGAAGGATGTGCTGACATTGGAGAGGGTTCGAAGGTCATTCATGAGAATGATTCCAGCATTAAAGGCTTATCAGGAGTAGTGTTTGATGGCTCTGGACTCGGTGGAATTCAAATTTAAGGGGTGGGGGCTCATTGAAATCTGTTGAATGTTGAAAGGCCTCGATAGAGTGCTCGTGGAGAGGATGTTTCCTGTGGCGGGGGAATCCAAGACCAAAGGACACAGCCTCAGAAGAGAGGGTCATCCATTTAGAATGGAGATGAGGAGGAATTTCTTTAGCCAAAGAGTGGCGTATCTGTGGAATTTGTTGCCATAGGCAGCTGTAGGCCACGTCATTGGGTATATTTCAGGCAGAGGTTGATAGATTCATGATTAATCAGGACAAGTAGGGATACAGGGAGAAGGTGGGAGAGTGGGGCTGAAAAGGAAAATGGATCAGCCATGAGGAAATGATGGAGCAGACTCAATGGGCCAAATTCCTTCCCTATGGCTTATGACCCTCGCTCCTATCAGATTCCTTCCTTTCCAGCCCTTTACCTTCCACCCCCACCTAGCTTTACCCATCTTCTTCTAGCTAGTCTTTTTACCCCTCTCCCCACCTTTTGATTCCCTCTTTCCAGTCCTGATGAAAATATCGACTTTATTCATTTCCATAGAGGCTGCCTAACCTGCTGAATTCCTCTGGAGAAGCCTGTCAGAGCAAAGATGCCCTATTTTCTGCAAATCATTAACGATGTCAAACAGTTCGCATCTTTTGATATCTAGCATCTGATCCGGCAGAGCTGACTGGCCTCACTCAACGAGACTCGGTGGGTACATTACGGAGACCACCATTGCGGCTGTGGCGACGGATGAGCCGGCCCGAGCACGCGTTTCCCAGCGGGTTTGTCCTCGTCACCACACCGCCGGAGAGCAGCGATTCCCCACCCTCCCTACCCCGCTGCTGACTCACCTCCAGCTGGTTCCCGACCTCTGAGGTCATCGTCACAGATTACAGGGCTGTAAATAGACGAACTAAAAGAAAACACACGGAAAGTAGCTACAACCTCGACCCAAGTACGCTCGCAATATCGTCCCGTCCTCCCAACCGCCGCGCTTCTCAGTTCCGCCTTTTGAGCTGCAACCGCAACTCCAAAGTTTCCAATGAGAGCGCAGGGGGAGGGAAAGCAGAAGGAGTGGAGGGGAAGGGTGCGGGGCAAAGGGGAGAGTGAAAGGGTAGAGGGGCAGAAAGGAGGGGGTGGGGGAGGAGAGGGAGAGAAGAAGGAGTGGGGAAGGGTGCGGGTCAAAGGGGAGAGTGAAGGGGTAGAGGGGCAGAAAGGAGAAGGAGGTGGGGGAGGAGAGGGAGAGAAGAAGGAGTGGAGGGGAAGGGTGCGGGGCAAAGGGGAGAGTGAAAGGGTAGAGGGGCAGAAAGGAGAAGGAGGTGGGTGAGGGGTGGGGGAGGAGAGGGAGAGAAGAAGGAGTGGAGGGGAAGGGTGCGGGTCAAAGGGGAGAGTGAAGGGGTAGAGGGGCGGAAAGGAGAAGGAGGTGGGTGGGGGGAAGGGGTGAGGGTGAAGGAGCAGGGAAATGTGGGTGAGGGGGTAAGGATGAAGGAGGAGGGGAAGGTGGGTGAGGGGAAGGGAGGGTGAAAGAGGAGAGGAGGTGGGTGAGGGGTGGTGGAGAGGAAGGTGAGGGAGTGATAGATGAGGGAGAGGGATGGTGGAGAGGAGGGTGAGGGGTGAGGCAGAGGGGGAGGGAGGGGTGAGGCAGAGGGGGAAGGAGGGTGAGGGGAGGAAGGGTAGGGAGTGGGGGAGGGGGAGAGGTGGGGAGAGAAAGGGGAGAGGGTGCGGGAGTGGTAGGTGAGGGGGAGGGGTGAAGGAGAAAGGGGAGGTGGAGGAACCTGAGTGGGAGAAAGGTGAGGGGAAGGGGAGAAAGGGAGGGTAGAGGAGGCACGGGGAGGGAGAGGGAGGGGGAATGGGAGATGAAGGGGGCAAGGTGAGGGGAAGGAGGGGGAAGGGTAGAGGAGGGGGAGATGAAGGGGGCAAGGTGAGGGGAAGGATGGGGAAGGGTAGAGGAGGGGAAGATGAAGGGGGCAAGGTGAGGGGAAGGAGGGGGAAGGGTAGAGGAGGGGGAGGTGAAGGGGGCAAGGGGAGGAGGGGGTGAGTGTGAGATGGGGAGGGGTTGAGGGAGGGGGGCAAGGCGAGGGGTGAGGTGGGAGAGGAGGGGGAAGGGGATATGAAGGGGAGGGGCAGGGGTAGGGGAGAAGGAGGTTGGGGGGAAGGGGATGGAGCGGGGAGGGGGAGAGGGAACGGGAGAAGGAGTGGAGAGGAGGGGGAAGGTGAGAGGAGATGGAGAGGGAAGGGAAGATAAGGGGGAGGGGTTTGAGGATTGGAGGGGAGTGGGTAAGGGGAGAGGAGGGGGAGTTGGTAAAGTAGGCTGAGAGCCTGTGGGCTGTGGGAGAACCATCCCTCTTGTGGCTTCTTGATCTCGTCACTAGACATTCAGTGTGACACAACCCTGCCACTTTGATCTGGCCCTTCATTAACCAGGTCCAACACTTGCCTTTATTGGATTTTGCTCCTCACACAAGCCGTTGGGTTTGTGGGGGTGCGGCCATGGTTGATTGGGGTGCGCCTAGGGTTAATGGCGGTGTGTGCCCCCTTGGGCTTTAGGATTATGTTTGAATGTAGGGCTGGTGGATGTCTGTGTGGCTGGGAGAGATAAGGTTGTGGAGTTTAGTGTGGTCAGGTATGCTGGGTTGTGGCGTATAGGGTAGTTGAGCCACCTTAATCTGATCGATGCCTTTCATTAACTTGGTCCAACACCACGTGGCTAAATTAGGGTTAGAATGCGATTATGTGGGCAGTGGGCAAAATATGCTTCTAATGATTGTAGATCACGTACTGGAGAAGTAGTATCACTTCATCTTTGTTTTTGGCGATGTTGTTATCATCGCCAGTTGTCAGTTGTGGAGAGCGCCCTCTTCTTTGTGGTGGCGTGTTGGGGAGGCAGCATTAAGAAGAGGGACGCCTCACGTCTTAATAAGCTGGTAAGGAAGGTGGGCTCTGTCGTGGGCAAAGTACTGGAGAGTATAACATCGGTAGCAGAGCGAAGGGCGCTGAGTAGGCTACGGTCAATTATGGAAAACCCTGAACATCCTCTACATAGCACCATCCAGAGACAGAGAAGCAGTTTCAGCGACAGGTTGCTATCGATGCAATGCTCCTCAGACAGGATGAAGAGATCAATACTCCCCAATGCCATTCGGCTTTACAATTCAACCGCCAGGAGTAAGATATGTTAAAGTGCCGGGGTTAGGACTCAATGTATTTAAGTAAACTACTTAAGAACTTTTTAAAAGCTATTTATTAATGCTTTTTAAGAGGGTGATTTTAGATGCATATCATATTTTTACTGAGTTAAGTATTGTATGTAATTAGTTTTGCTACAATAAGTGTATGGGACATTGGAAAAAATGTTGAATTTCCCCATGGGGATGAATAAAGTATCTATCTATCTATCTATCTATCATCCAGGTCCCCGACATGCCTTTATTGGCTTAATTATGGTTAGGGTTAGGTTGAGAGTATGCAGGTAGTGGGAGAAGAGGAGAGGAGGGGGAATGGGAGGGGGAGGGGTGGCGAGAGGAGGGGAGAAGGGGAAAGTGAGTGGAGGGGAAAGGGGGAAAGTGAGTGGAGGGGAAAGGGGGAAAGTGGAGGGGGTAAGGGGAGAGGAAGGGTGGGGAAGGGGAAGACAGTGAGAGGAAAGGAAGAGGGGTGAGGTGGGAGAGGGGATGGGTGGGTGGAGGGGAAGGGAGGGGGAAGAGGAAGAGAGGTGAGGGAAAGAAGGAGAGGGGAAGAGGAGGAGGATTGGTGAGGGAGAAGAAGGAGAGGGGAAGAGGAGGAGGAGGGGAGTGGGAAGTGTAGGGATTATGGGAAGAAGGATGGTGGGAAGGACCTGTTGTGAGTTTGTCTGTGGGGAAGCCAGTTCCTTTTTACATGCTTTCACGCTGATATTTCTTATAACCTGTTTAAGCCGACCTGTAACTTCAGCTATGCCAGCATGCAATTCTTTGCAGAAGTTGTCAGTACAACAGGAGCATCAACCAGAAAACGGTTAATAGCCAATTCTGCCATTCTTTTTCTTCAATTATTTGTTAAAAACCAGTATTGATCGCCTATCCCCAAATACTTCAATCGCTTTGGGGAAGATAATCCCAAGTGCTGTTGAGTAGAGAGTTCCAGTGGCAATGAAGAAACAACAATATATTTTCAAGTCAGTATGGGTATGCATTTGAAAAGGCTCTTGCAAATGGTGGTGATCCTGCAACCCACTGGCCCTGTCATTATTAGTGACAGTTACATATTTGGGAGGAGTTATATACTTGGATCTGAACAGCCACCAGGAGTGAGGTGTTACAGGTAGTGTGCTCCACCGGGGCAGTGTCCAGGTTGGAGTTGGCGCTGCCCCCCCATGTTCTCTCGGTGGGAGACAAGCTGCATTCTGATCGACTGCAGATTTTTGCCAGTATTCAGTTGGACTCAGGGTCTCGAGCTACAGAGTTGCTGGGAGAGAGGCAGCAGAGCTGGGGGCAGTGTGGAGCAGCATTCGGGCTGGAGTTGGTGCTGCCACCCCCCCCCCCCCCCCCACCCCGTGTTCACTTGGCAGACAATTGGCTCAGGGTCTGGACTATATACGTATATAATTCATGTGGTTGTAATTTACTGATACACTGGGTGCGGTAGGGTGCAACGTCCAGGCTGTGGTGAAGTCTGGTGTCCAGCGGTCCTGCAAAACTGAACTGGGCCTTGTGAGTAGATTATTGGTCAGCAAGAGCCACACGGCAGCATTTTTACTGACAGTTTCCACACATTGCCTTTCGCTAATAGGTGTCTCGGGACATGCTCTTGGACTAAGAGAAGTCTATTTTGCGCCTTTCATTTTATGGTTTGATGGGTCAACTATGTAGTGTCTTTAAGTCAGTATTGATACGGGAGTCTTGCCTGCCTTTAAAGTCAAACTTAACTGCAGGCAGCATTGCATAGGGAGTGGGAGTGGGAGACAATTGAAAACATTTTGAGTTGGATACCGTTCAAGCCTTGACTTGTTTGAGAAGATTACCAAGAAGAAAAGAACCATGACTGTGAGTTGCCAAGACTGAACTCTCCAAACGTTCACCCACCACTTTCACCTGTTAGGGGTGTATATCTATTTAATGTAACTGTATTCTGATTTGTACAGTTGCTGTCACCTCTCTGACAGCCAATAAGCCATCATTATTCCACAATCTGTAATCTTCATCAAGTCAAAATCTTACAGTGCTAGCACAGGAGCCAGACCTGTGGGCTTCGAATATGAACTTCCTGGAAAATGGACACAATTTGAAGAGGAAGATGCATTCAATGGTAGATGGGAGAATTGGGGTTGACAATGGACCACTGGATTTTAAGGACAGATAAGTAAAAAACACTTGGAGTAGTAACAACTGTAGATTTGAAAGGGTAGTGAGAATCAGGAAAATGTAGACCACCTCTTAGAAATGGCTGCCATGAGGATGTAATTCACATCGTCAATGTGCCAGTACATCCATAAGTCAATAGAGAAAAAAAACATGTCAGAGATACAAGACGTTGGAAAAATACCATCAGAGGTGTCTATCCAAATTCTCTGGAAGGTTTGGAGAGCCAATATCAGTGTCTCCACCCAGGCCAACATATCCAGCATTATAGCCCTCTGTTACATTGGCCATGTGGTTCCTAAGTCGAACATCAGACTCCCTAAACATTCTGAATTCTACCGTATAAGAGATCATTAGACAGACAGGATAAGGTTCAAGAGAGTGCTTAAAGCCAACTTAAAACAATGCAATACAATCACTGATTCTTCAGAATCCTTGGGATTGGGATATGACTGTTCAAAATGGAGAAAGAACGTTTAGGTTATTGTGATCCTTGCCAATATACTGTATAGGGAGCACACAGAAGAAATGGCAGAAAAAAAATCACACCACCTCATAAAGGATCCTTTAACCTGTCCGGTCAGGCATTACCTTCTATCTGTGTAAGTGTCTGTGGTTCCAGCATTGGCCTCAACAATCCTCTTAACCCAGAAGACTAGACTAGAAGCAAGTCAGTCTTGGTCCTAAGAGGTTGCCTCACAGAGCAGAAGGAAAGGATAGAGAGAGCAGGGCACAAGACAGAATGAGTTCATAGAGGTGAGACAAGATTGAAGAGAATCTAGAGAAAGATTTGAGTTCGGGATTTGGAGAAGCAGGAATCTGGTACCAAATCCAAGATTCATTCCCTTTTCTGGCAGAACTAGTTTATTTATATTTTCAGTCTCTAATGCTGTAAATTAATTCTTGCATTTATTATAAATTTTCTATATTACAAGGGGCCAACTTCATGACAAAATATTTGGCAATATAAAATGCTTTGTGTACTTTTTAATCCGGAAGGCATAAGATTGTCACCTGGCTGTTAGATTTTTTTGCTGGCCCATCTGGGTTATTGAAATTGTTGCTGGCTTAGTTTTAACTGGAAATATCATGACATGAAATATAAAAGACTGACATGAAATAGTCAAACAATTCACCACTCTCTTGTCATTTAAAATTGTAAGGTACTGCAGCATTAAAGACTCCTACTCACCTAAAGACTAATGGCAAATTATTACCCACCAAGTATGTTCAGAAGGTGGTGTTACAATATTTCTGTTACAATTTCCACTCATGCAGATAAAAACACCTATTTGCAATGATAATTCTGTTTCATTTGTACTTCCACTAATTAATAGAGCTTGTGCCAAATTATTATTTGTTAACACCAGGGATGACATAACTAAAACTTAAATAGACTGGCTTTGATATTGCAATGTAATTTCCAGATTTGCAGCAAGCAGCTAGTTTGCAGAGCAAGACTAACTGAATTTACAATTTTTCAGTGTAGAGGACATTTAAATAAAAGTTGGATACGGCAGTAATTCTGCAATGGTTCTAATGACATCATATGTTGGGGAGAAAAATGCGAATTTTGCTATTTGTTAATATATTCTTTGCTGTCATTGTGTTACCGTGATATTATAAAATACAATAAACCTTTTGGGATCAATTCCACATTTTATTTTAGTAGGATACATTGATAAAGCTGGATGTTCCTTCAATTTTTAATAGGGCATGAACATAACATTGCTTAGACCACAGCTAGTATAGCAAGGCTGCTTTTCCAGATAGTCAGCTTTGTGGGACTAGATGGTGTATGACTCAATGTCACTGGAGAAGTTGTGGTAAGGGGCAGCACAGTAGCATAGTTAACATAATGCTTGTGATTAGGCTTGGGTTAAATTGGGGCTTGCTGGTTGGCATGGCTTGAAGGGCCCGTTCCACACTGTATCTCATTAAATTATCCATCATGACAAATAGACAGTCTCTTGGGGTCACTCTTGGTAGAGTCCTACAAACTCAAAGGTACATGACAATTGTATACCCTTAAGATCAAAGGTAACACTGGTGATTCAATACACTTTCAATGGTTACAATGACATTTCAGTATTACAGTGGAAGCGCACTGTAATTGATAAAAAATTTCAAATGCCTTTGCCCTAGACAAACTAATTCACACTGAGATTCTAACAACTTCTTAGAACAGAAAGCCAGATGCCCACAGACAGTATTGTTTATTTGCAAATGTGTGCTTTTAATTTACTGCTTACAATTTGCATTAAGCTGAAGACTTGCTCTTGCTTGAATTAATATCTGCTATATTTGCATGACTCCAGAATACTCCCTACATACCCTCCTCTTAGGTCCCCAGACAGAAATCTGTCGCAGGAATGTCGAACTTTAAGGAGGATCTAATTTAAGTAAGGCAGTGAAAATGCCTCTCACTTCAGATTCCTTCCCCAATTACCAACCTATCATGTCCTGTACCTACACTATCTATCATCCCTACTTGGCTACTGACAATAAAATGTTCCAGAAATTTGATCACACCCTCTTCTTGGACATATTTGTCTTCTTGATTTCAACCAGTCTATAAAATGCAGTTTTGTCATTCGTGCTTTTTGCCTCCGTGCCTGCTGCCCCGTTGCCGTTTAATCACATCCTTATCTTTGTCCCTTCAATCTTGGATTGCTAAAGCTATCAGTAGTTACTCTGGGCAGAGTTATCAGCAAGGTAACTTTGTCTCAGGTTCACAGGCAACAGTTCTTATTCCATGCCATGACAAAAGATTATGGAATAATCTGAAAACCAGTCTATCAGTCCCTTTGAAGGATTTACAGGAGGGTTTGGAGTGCTCTCAGTCAAACAGCTGCAAGGACCTCACCTCAGTGGCACCCCTCCTGGACTGTCTCTGATTCCTGGCACAAGCACTGAAAGGGCCCAGCTTCTTTGTGTTCACTCCCGTTCAGGCTGGGGTGGCTGCCTTCAGAATCCGTGTGCCATTTCTTCTCTCGTTCACACATGGTCTCCCTCTCTTCAACACTGATTCTAAAGCAAGGAGATAAGACAAAGTAAAATTCCATGCTCACTCATTTCTTCTTCCTGAAGCTTCACAAATAAATTGAAAAAAAACATAATACTCACCCCATCCCCCTTAGTGCTAAGGTTGCTGGCCATGTTATTTAGTCACAAACGTATACTGGACAAGCTCCCAAATATTGTGACTGTGACTAAGTCACTGGAGAAGCTATGGATATGAATGTTTATTAATCATGACAAACAGACATTCTTTTGAAAACATTAGGTAGAGTCTCACAAACTCAAAGTACATCACATTTTTATACCCTTAAGGTGATTCAATACAATTTCAATGGTTACAATGACATTGTTTACTTCATTATTTTGGGTTGACAGGTGGTTCCTTTGAGATACATGTTTGCAGAGGAAGCAAATTGTAATTGATAAGACACATCTGAAAGTTCAAACGCCTTTGCCCTGGACAAACTAATTCACAACATTTCCAAAGAACAGAATGCCAGATTCCCACAGACTGTTGTTTATTTGCAAATGTGTGCTTTTTACATCAATTTACTTCTTGCAATTTACAATTTACATTAAGAACTGAAGACTGGTTCTTGTTTGAATTAATGCCTGCTATATTCATATAACTCCAGAATACTCCCTAATCCAGACCTGCTTGAAGTGTACATGCCAAGGTTCTATCTGTCCACGGTGTTGCAAGGAACTATGCTTCTAGCTGCAACATATCATACTCCATGAGGAAGGGTATCACTACCCTCATCTATAAGTAGAAGGATGACATCAGGAATTTGAGAATGATCTTGCTGTTCAAGTCAAGTTTATTGTCATTTTGACTATAAACTGCTGGTACAGTACACAGTAAAAATGAAACAATGTTCCTCCAGGACCCTGGTGCTACATGTGTTACGAAGGATGAATAACTCTGATGGGCAGAAGGGTGAAGAGTCGCCCATGCCCCCCCCCCTTTTTGGAGAATCGCAAATCGCTACTATTTCGATGCTGTTATCAAGGAAGTAAGAGAGACAAAGGAAAGCTGCCAGGGCAGTTGTTATTGATAACAGCTCATGAAAGTTAATGAGAGAGAGACACAGCTAACAAAAGAGGAGCGGAACCATTGATTACTGCTATTGTTTTTTGGAGAAGGATTGTTTACTTGGTAGTGTTCTATTCATTGAAACCCCTCAGGGGGCAACCAGAGAGGGCTGGTTTGATGGGTTACATCATCCCAACCTGATTGACACCTGAGACCCCATGAGTGGGGATAAAAGTGAGGTCTGGGGTAACACCCCTCAGATGCACCAGGAGAAACGCTAGTGAGCATCATAACCCCCACGAGACAGGGTGGGAGATTGGAGACCGAACGAAGGGTCGGTAAATTTTAACTCACAGTGTTTTGTAGCGAGACCGGTGCGGGCTTGTGTGTGTGTCCACCCTTGCCTGGGTGACGAGTCCTCCACGGCACGGTCTAGCTAAAGGACGGAGGGGTCATACGTGAATGGCCACAACAACAACGCATCGACGGATCAAAATCATAAAGGAAGGTTGGCAAGATAATAGCTGTTACTGTTCACACGTTTTCTCTCTCTCTCTCTCTCTCCAACAATTGCAACACATCGACAAACAACTACCGCAGCCTGCATGAACTGAACTGAACTTTATATTTCCATCTGACAATTCATTATCCCCTAAACAACGATAGAGCTTGTTTCATTAGTGATTATTATTATACCCGCACTTTTAGGTTTAGTATTGCTAACGTATATTCTCTGTATATTCACATTGATATTATTTTGTATATTTTTGCTAATAAATATTGTTGAAAATTGTATCACCAGACTCCAACGGACACTTCTATCTTTGCTGGTAAGACACCCAGTTACGGGGTACGTAACACATGAAACAACACAAAACTACACTAGACTATGTGAGACAGCACAAGACTACACTAGACTACGTAACACGACATAAAAACTGCACTAGACTACAGACCTGCACAGGACTACGTAAAGTGCACAAAACAGTGCAGGGCAGTACAATAATTAATAAACAAGACAATAGACAAATTACAATCTAATAATAAATGATGTAGATGTCAGTCTAGGCTCTGAGTATTGAGGAGTCTGATGACTTGGGGGAAGAAACTATTACACAGTCTGGTCGTGAGAGCCCAAATGCTTCGGTACCTTTTGCCAGACGGCAGGAGGGAGAAGAGTTTGCATGAGGGGTGTGTGGGGTCCTTCACAATGCTGTTAGTTTTGCGGATGGAGCGTGTGGTGTAAATGTCTGTGATAGTGGGTACAGAGACCCTGATGATCTTCTCAGCTGACCTCACTATCCGCTGCAGGGTCTTGCGATCGGAGACGGTGCAATTCCCGAACCAGACAGTGATGCAGCTGTTCAGGATGCTCTCAATACATCCTCTGTAGAATGTGATGAGGATGGGGGGTGGGAGATGGACTTCTCTCAGCCTTTGCAGAAAGTAGAGACGCTGCTGGGCTTTATTGGCTATGGGGCTGGTGTTGAGGGACCAGGTGAGATTCTCATCCAGGTGAACACCAAGAAATTTGGTGCTCTTAATGATCTCTACCCAGGAGCTGTCGATGTTCAGTGGAGAGTGGTCACTCTGTGCCTCCTGAAGTCAACAACCATAACTTTTGTTTTGTTCACATTAAGAGACAGGTTGTTGGCTCTGCACCAGTCCGTTAGCCGCTGCACCTCCTCTCTGTAAGCTGACTCGTCGTTCTTGCTGATGAGACCCACCATGGCCGTGTCATCGCGAACTTGATGATGTGGTTTGAGCTGTGTGTTGCAGCACAGTCGTGGGTCAGCAGAGCGAACAGCAGTGGACTGAGCACACAACCCTGGGGAGCCCCCGTGCTCAGTGTGATGGTGTTGGAGATGCTGCTCTCGATCCGGACTGACTGAGGTCTCCCAGTCAGGAAGTCTAGGATCCAGTTGCAGAGGGAGGTGTTCAGGCCCAGTAGGCTCAGCTTTCCAATCAGGTGCTGAGGAATGATTGTGTTGAATGCTGTATTGAAGTCTATGAAGAGCATTTGAATGTATGTATATGTCTTTTTTGTCCAGGTGGGTGAGGGCCAGGTGGAGGGTGGAGGTGAAGGCGTTGTCTGTTGAGCGTTTGGGACGATGCGCAAACTGTTGAGCTTAGACTACAATGTTACGTACCCCGTAACTGGGTCACTTACCAGCAAAGATAGAGAGGTCCGTTGAAGTCTGATGGTACTATTTTTAACAGTATTTATTGATAAAAATACACAAAAATAATATCAATGCAAACATACAGATATTATACGTCATCAATACTAAATCTAAAAGCGCGGGTATAATAATAATCAATAAGAAATAGCTCTATCGTTGTCTAGGGGATAATGTATTGTCTGATGGAAATATAAAAGTCACTTCAGTTCATTCAGGCTGCAGCTTTTGGTGGGAGAGAGAGACGGATTTTAGAACTTGCCCGTTTTTCCTTTTTATGATGTCGATCCTTCGAAATGTCGTCGGTGGTGATCTCTTCTTTAGCTAAGCCGTCTTCCGTGGTAAGGCCTCAATCCCGGGCAACGGGAAAGGACACACGTAGGCCCTCCACCGGCTGTCGCTATTAAATGGTGTCACGGGATTTCTAGCGTTTCTCCTGGTGCGTCTAAAGGTGTTCCCCAGACCTTCTTTTATCCTTACTCACGGGGTCTCAGATGTCAATCAGGTTGGGATGATGCCATCCCCCAACCAGCCCACGTTGCTCATTCCTTGAGGGCTTCGATGAACAGCACAGTGCTCAATACACAATTCCATCTCCAAGAGACAATGGCTGTTTCCCGTGGCTTTGTATCGCTGAGGGGCCAGGACATTCCAAACCCCTTGTGGATTCTGCGTCTCTCTCTCATTTCCTGGGTCTCCTGACCTGAATTAATAGCGATCTTGCGATTCTCAAAAAGGAGGGGGCTACTTTGTACTCTTCGGCCCCTCAGAGTTGGGGTACAGGCGTAACAACAAGATCTTCACCAGTAGGGTCAAGTCTGCTCTGGGACAGGTGATCCATCCAGAACAAATCGGTGCTGACCCTGGCAGGTAGTTCTTTGACAGCCTTGCATTGCTCAGGGATACCATCACCCGTGTGCAGAGCCTGATCTGCTTGGACGAGGAGAAAGAATATCACCCTCTTATGTGATGGATGTGCTCTCTAAAATGGGCTTTGGGGAGGGAATCAGGAATTGGATCCAACTGCTCTACACAGAGATCTGTAGTGTTGTCCAAATCAACGGCTGGGAAACAGATAGCATCCCCATTAAGTCTGGAGTCAGCTCACTCTTCCCTGCCTTGTTTGTGTGTTGTATAGAACCCTTTACTGAAGCCCTCAGAAAGGGCAAAAACACAAGAGAGATGACAATGCCGGGCACAGGAGAACCCATATGAAAAGCTCCCTGTTCATGGATATCACCCTCTTCTAGTTAGCTGGCAGTTTGACCAGTTTGAGTTGGTATCAGGGGACAAAGTTAACTGCATGAAAGTCAGGGTCATACTCTCCAGCAACTGGCCTGACTGATCCAGTGATCCTTCACTGTCAAAGCTGATTAACTGAAGGTGCTGAGGAGCTGGTTCGGAGGGGCAGAGGCATGCAACAAGAATTGGCTGGAGCAGATTGGGAAGGCAAAACAGAACATAGGACTGTTAGAGGATTCTCCCTATTGATAACTGGGAAGAACCTGGTCATCAGGTGTGAGGTGTGAGATGTGAACTCTCAGAGCTGCTCTGCTTAGCACAGTTGTGGCCTGTCCCCTGTTCTTTTAGCTTGGAAATCACCCAATCCATTTTCAGGTTCATCTGGGGAGTCAAGATGGAGTGGGCCACCCAGATCACAATGATCAGGTCCCTGGACAACAGAAGCAAAAATGTACCGAATGTTGTTTCACTCTGATGACCACCTTTGCCTCAGGCTCTGTGTGGAACCTAAGTTTGTGGGCATCAAGTATCACTATATTGCCAGGGTTCTATCTGTCCCCGTGTCGTGAGGATGGCTCTGGCCCTGTTGCCGCACAATGTCCAGACAGGTGGATGTTGCTGCACTACCTGTGATTTGTGAAAAAGTTCTTCTGGACCAACACCTTAGATCACAAGTCCATCAGGCAGTGTTCTACATGGAACATTCTGTAGACACAGCATTCAAAGGACTCCATGGATACGGTGGTGTGGTTCCCTAGCACAGTGGTCCCCAACCACCGGGCCGCAAGGAAATGATATGATTTGGTGAGAAGAAACGATATGAGTCAGCTGCACCTTTCCTCATTCACTGCCACGTCTGCTGTTGAACTTGAATGCATGGAAGGTCATTACCCACAAGAGGTCATCAGTCGCCTAAATGCAGTGATACCCTAGTGCCAGGGATCACTGGTTGGCCTCGGGTAACCGGCTGCCTTGCATGGCCGGTGAGAAGTTCCGTTGGTACTGGCCTGAAGCGTGGACAGATGGGCGCCGCCTCGAAACTTGTTTACCACACCGAATGTTCGTGGGGAACCCGGTGCTAAAATATTCGCAGATGACCTAATTCGGGCTCAGGGTTTCATAAGTAGCAGAGCAGCTACCTCGGTGTGATCTACTGAAAGTCATCCCTCGAGCCAAACTTTTGTCGGCCGATAGATCCTACCTAACTACAGGTCGGTGGGGGGGGGGGGGCGGGCGCCCTGTCGCACTCCTCGCTCGGTCCGTCGCTCTCTCCGGACTGTGACTGCCGCGGCCCTGGTACGGGGACCTCCAGCCCTTACCTTGTCCTCTCACTGGTGTGTTACAATGATTTTATATGTTCAAACGAGGAAAATATGTGCTGTGTGTTTAATATTAAATTCGTTAGATAAACCCTTTTAGAAAAGAAATTGAGTGTATTAGCCATTTATAAATGACTTATAGTTGACTTATCACCTATATTCTAGTCATGACTAACACCCACACTCCCCTACCACCCCCCCCGTCGGCCGGTCCGTGAGAATATTGTCAATATTAGACCGGCCCGCGGTGCAAAAAAGGTTGGTGACCCCTGCCCTAGCAGACTGTTCAGACCATCTGGCAGAATGCCTCATTGGTAGATCTCACCAACAGGCACCAAGACCTTGCCTGGCTGGTAGTGAGAAGGGAGCTGTAGTCTGATCCTTCCTGCATGCCCAGAGCATCACTCGGACTTCGCGCTGGGATGACTATGATGAGACAAAACAGTTGCTCACCTCTTTGCGGACTGTGGGTCTGTGAAGAGGGTGTGCAGAAAGATGTAGAGGTTCATCCTGAGCTGCCTCGTGACAGAGGACTCTGATATACGGGCTGTTCCCAAGGACATGTGCAGAAACGTGCTGCTGGCAGATCACCTGCTCAGGGAAAGCTGCCCTTGGGCCTGCCAGCACATCGAGAAGTCCGTGGAGGACTGCTGCCAACTGGCACGCTCCAGCCTGCAGACGTTCATGCTGAGTGACACACTGAAACTCAGTGAGCCATTGCAAAGCCTCGGTGGGGAAGGACGGGGTTCTTCCGAAACTGGAGAGGGAGGGGCCAGGTTGAGTGAGGAGGTAGAGTGATGGAGTCACATGAGGGGCAACAGTCCTATTGGTTTTACGGAATGCGATAGAACAGTACTGAAAGCATTGACCGTGAATGTAAGAGTGAAAAGACGTTGCATGGTTTGTTCTTGTAAATAATTTTTATTATGAATAAATTTAATTTTAATAAAAAAGGCACCTTTTGGGGACAAAGTAATTGTCACTCTGTTAGATATTAGCATTGTTCCTTGAGGATCAACAGATATAATTTGATTTCTTGTGGTTGACATGGCAATGAGGAAGAGAGATGACATTGCTGATCCTCGAGGATGGCATTAGAAATAGAATCAGTTCAGGCACAGCAGTATTGAGGGAACAGGCACATTTAAAGGAAGCCCCCAGGTGTGACAAGACTTTTTAAAAAACATTCTTTGGCACAGATGAGGCATAATTTTAATCTTGACACATCTGAATTCACACTGAATCTGAGATGTTAGTATTGTTTATTGTACAAGCGTTGCTTGACCTGAGAAGTATTTCTGGCATTTTCTGTTTTGCTGCTGCTCAGGTTCATTTGCCTTATAAATGCAATTTCTCCATGGTACAAGTATAACATTCAAGCATTAGTACAGCAGCAGTGTGCCTTACATGACTGAGCAAATCACATCATATCTGACCTTACACATATCTTATCCTGGTACATCCTTATATCTGTATCTAACATCCATGACAAAGCTACAGTATTAAATCTTTACATGTGTTTGTGATGAAAGCTACCTTTGGCTTGAGTTCAGAACGTACAATTCCATTCCGGAATAGTTTATGTAATTATACTTTACATTGTCCTAGATGAGATAATATCTCTGGAATTTTCATGGACAGTATTCACCAGGAACACATTATAGTTCTACAATGATCCTGTCGAGTATTAAGAAATGGTCCAAATTAATGGGATGTGTAGAAATGGGCCTTATAACTCTCTTCCATGTAATTGGTTAGGATCTTGTTGTTTGGGGTATTATTTTTCTGCAATGAGGCAGACACAGACTTTATTTTACATCCTGAGTTCTGCATCAATTTTATTCCCATTTTATGGTGTTGCAAGGAGTATAAGGTAGATTAAAAATGTTGCTGTGAGCTTAGAAAGGGTAAGCAATGACCCTGCCAATGCCTTGGGGAAAGTAACAGCAGAAATGGTCACCATGTGTAAGATGGTTCTTCAAATTTGTATGGCATTAGATCTCTTCGGAGTTAAGGGGGGAACATGTGTGGCTATAGGCTTGGTGTGTTGTACTTACCTGCCTGTTGAGTCTGAAGACAGAACTGATTTGGCTGGTCATATTCATAAAGAAGCAGCTAAACTATATCAATCTGATGGATTCATTTTTAAGTCTAGGGAACTGGGTTACTCAATATTACAAGTCATAACATCTGTCCTGATGTACCTTATCATAATTTACATTTTTTTACTTATATAAGGCTGATCATTAATAGAGTAGTTCAAACTCACATAAGTGTGGCCATTAATCTACCTAACCATGACATAATCCTATGAATACCTCCAAGAATATATATCCTTTGATAAAGGTGGCAGGGTGGAGATAGTTCTTCACCAAAGGAGGTGTAAGATGCTCCTTCCCTCTGCTAGCTTCCTGCTCACCCTGGGGCAAGTGTAACACCTGCTTAGATCCCCCCACCCCGATCAGGGTCATGTGAACCATGGGAGCATGTGGTGCATATCACAAGTCCTGGTTATGCGTCCACTGATGCCAGACAGACAATCTCTGAAGAGTATTGATAATGACTGGGTTCACCAGTCTTGTAAAGACACTGCCCAGAAGAAGGCAATGACAAACCACTTGTGTAGAAAAATTTGCCAAGAACAATCATGGTCATGGATAGAGAAAAGAATTAGAACAACAGCGTGAAGGGGGTCTTCCTCACAGTGTTTCAGGTTAAAAACAGTCGGAAGACCATGATCATCCATGTCATACGTGTACGTTGCTAGTTCCTTATCCTACCCTGGGTAAAGGTTTGGCTCAATGCATAGCTCGGCAGATATGCACTGTGAGGGCATTAAGAATGAAAAGATAATCCATCTTCGGAGGCATCATCCACGGACTGGAGATGCATCTGGACACCTCAGATGATAATGTCAGCTTCTGATCCGAGCCAATACCTGGAAGTCAGGTCAGAATGTGCCTCACCTATTGCATCTTTGCAACGCTCAAACAAAAGCATAATTAGTAGAGCTGCAGTATGAGCTGATGCCAAATCTGAAGCGCCAAGAACAAGAGTAGCGAAGTTGATATGCAACTGCTGAAGGCACGTATAAACATGGAGAGAGCACGTGTAGAGGCTACATTAAGTGTGCTCAAGAAAGAGCGTAAAGCTGATGTTGCCTCAGCAGAGGCAAAGGTGTATGAAGCACCAGATGACTAGACAGAGGTGAGTCTATAACCAGAACCAGTCATGCTTTACCGCGCATAGACATTGAATCTCCTTGTTTCATTAAATATACTGTTTAACCGAGCACGAACTTGCTATAAGTAAAGAACTTGATATCATCCAGCTCTGTGTCCATCTCCTCGGTTATCATCTCAACTGCCAGAACAGCAGCACCAACTTCAAACCTTGGTATGACGAGATCTGGTTTGGGAGCAAACTTTGCCTTGCTCAGGATGAATCCAACTTAGTATCCGTGACCAACACTTTTAGTTAATGCATCACAGAAGATGTAGATCTTTTTCTTTTGAGCTGTAGATAGCAGAATTGTGGTGTAGTTTCTCAGAATTTTCAAACCTTTAAGTTCCTGAAGGAGAGAACACCACCACTGGCACTGCTCACATATCTCGTTAGGGAGTGGGACATCGCATTCACAGGTGTCCAAGGTCAACTCTCTTAACACGAAATGTTGCTGAATACTAACTGAAGAAGCAAATGCAATATGGTCAAATAGGCTGTTGACAGCAGATAGCATGCACGTTGCGTAAAGGATCTTTAAGCATCAATGATCTGGAAAGTAAGGGTGTCAGCAACGAGGGAGGGAAGTCCTGTCCGAGATCAAAATTTTGTGGACCCTTGGCTGGCTCTACAAATGGCTTCACATACTTTATGTGCATGGACAATGTCTTTTTCAAGTAACGGGAGAATCTCAGCAGAAGAGTCAAGTGAGGTGTATTTTTTCAGCCAAGGCCTTAAGATGTGAATGACCACGTGCAGCTTTAGAAACTGGGATTTCATCCCTGTTCTTGGGAATATGGTCGCGCTCAATTAGTGTTGGCAAGGGTAAGTAGACCTTCCCTCCTATTGGCTCTTCTTCCGGAAACTTCTGATGCTTTAGAATATGTCTTCAGATTGCATGGGGAAACAGAACTTTGGATGCTGAAAATGTTGACTGATGATGTTCTCATGATGCTGAATGTTGACTCTGCCAATGATACATTGTATCATTGTCTTGTATGCCTTTAGTTGTTGATCAGGATGTCCTTTTGGGTACAAATGGTACACATTTTAGAGTAGGATTTGCCTTGGAACCTTTCCCACATACTTCTGTAGATGAGCAAGTATTTACATCTGATGGATGCTCAGCTGGCTCCTGGCCGTGCTCTGCCGGGGGTGTGTTGGAACAAGTGTTGGACCTAAATGAAATGTGTCAGTCACTGTTACATTCAATGCAGTGTATGATAGCATAACAGTCTTTTGCTTGGTGTAGTATTGAAGCACAACATTTGAAACATGTTGCGCTTTTAGGAAGTGTCTGATCAGAAAACTGTCTTTCTCTGCATTTGTTGAGGGATGAAGTTTCCTATGGACTGGCATTGTCTATCAGGTTCGTGATAGAGTTTTCTATTTCAGTTTTGTTGATCGTGTAAAGGGTTTTGGCTTTCCATGCTTCTTCTGGAGTACACTCTTTGAATGATGTGTTATTGGATGTTGAGAGCATAAAATTAGGGTAATTTTGCATTTCTGAGTGGTAGCAGATGAATTCCAGAAAGCAACATATACAAAACACTGGAGGAACTCAGCAGGTCATGCAGCAACTATAAAAATGAATAAACAGTCAGCATTTCAGAACAAGATCCTTCTTCAGGACTGGAAAGGAAGGGGCAAGATGCCAGAATAAAAAGGTGGGAGAAGGGGAGGTGATAGCAGGTGATCAGTGAAGCCAAGTGGGTAGCATTGGCCTTGGTGGATTTAACATATGAAAGAAAACATTGAACCTGAATGGGCCAAGGACAATGGAAGCAGACAGATCAATTATCTTTGTTCCTGTCACGTGCTTTGAAGATGGAGGCTGCCATTCTGTAGAACAGTTTTATATCCTCCATTTCGTGAGATGAAGTTACTTCATTTTCTGTGTTTTAAAGTAGACACAATGATGTTTCAAGTAATCAGCTGGACTGGAGATAATTTCCAATTAAGTTATTTGTGAGGTGTTCTTTTATATAATAAAACACGTAGGTTTGTGAATGTTGGGGTTGGTGCCTGCCTGGAGTGATTCGACCTGGTTATTAAAGAGAGCAAAGAGCCATAAATTACCGACTGTCACTTGCTGGGAAGAGGGTGATAAATGGATGCTGGCCTGGAGCAGAGCCAATATAAACGTGTTAAAGGTCAATCAGATGACCTGCAGCCAGTGACACGGAAATATTTGAATTGGTAAGGAACGAGTATAAAAGTGGACACTATCAGCAATAAATCTCTCGAGACCCACCATCGCAAGGAAAAAACCCCATGCCAGGGGCTGGCGAAGAAAGGATCGACCATCTGGCCAACAGAGGTCCCTATTTCAGTGTTATAAATTGGAAACATGGTCCAAGTGAGTATTGGTACAGAGGGAAGAGTAGAATTCATGTTCTCAGTTGGGGTCAACATAACTATGTTGTTGTTTGCACAGAGACAATAAAGTGCGAGCTTCGATTAATTAGTGAACTTCTTAACCTAATTTCATTGACGAACGGTCAACAGTAGGAGAGATGAAGGGTTGGAGAGGAAGAAATCTGATAGGAGAGGAGAGTAGACCATAGGAGAAAGGGAAGAAGGAGGTGACTGGCAGTGAGAAGAGATAAGAAACTAGAGTGGAAATAGAGGAAAAGGGGAGGGGGAGGGGGAGGGGAGGGATAGTTTTTCCCCAGAAGGAGAAATCGATGTTCATCCCATCAGGTTGGAGGCTACCCAGACAGAATATAAGGTGTTGCTCTTGCACCCTGAGGGTGGCCTCATCTTGGCACAAGAGAAGGCCATAAACTGACATTTTGGAACTGCAGTGGGAATTGGAATTGAAATGTTGGCCTCTGGGAAGTTCTGCTTTAGGAGAAATAGTGAAGGTACTTGTGGAAACGGTCCCCCAAGGATCTCATCAATGCAGAGTAGGCCGCATCGGGAGCACCGGATACAGTAGATGACCCCAACAGATTCGCGGGTGGAGTGTTGCCTCAGCTGGAAGGACTGTTTGGAGTTCTGAATGGAGGTGAGGGAGGAGGGGAATGGCTACGTGTAGCACTTTGGCCACTTGCAGGAATAAGTACTGTAAGGGGGATTAGTGGGAAGGGACAAATGGACATGGGAATCATAGAGGGAGCAATCCCTGTGGAAAGCGGAGAGTGGGGGGGGGGGGTGAGGTAAAGATGTGTTTGGTGGTAGGATCCCTTTGGAGATGGCAGAAGTTGTAGAGAATGATGCGTTGGATGTGGAAGCTCATGAGGTGGTAGGTGAGGGCAAGAGGAACTCCATCACTGTTAAGCCGGTGGGAAGGTGGGGTGAGTGTGGATATCCAGGAAATGGAGGAAATGTGGGTAAGGGCAGCATCAGTGGTGGAGGAAGGGAAACCCTGTTCTTTGAACCTTTTTATCTCTGATGTCCTGGAAAGAAAAACCTCATCTTGGGAACAGATATGGCAGAGGTGAAGGGACTGAGAAAAGGGGATAGCATTTTTACTGCAGACAGAATGGGAAGACCTATAGTCAAGATAGCTGTGGGAATCAGTAAGTTTATAAAAGATGCCAATCGACAATTTGTCTCCGGAGATGAAAGCAGAGAGGTCAAGAAAGGGGAGAGAGGTGACAGAAATGGCCCATTTGGGGGGGGGGGGTGGAAGTTAGAGGCAAAGTTGATGAAATTGATGAGCAATCGATGCAATGCTCCTCAGACAGGGTGAAGAGGTCAATACTCCCCAATGCCATTAGGCTTTACAATTCTACCGCCAGGACTTAAGAACTTTTTAAAAGCTATTATTAATGCTTTTGAGATAGTGATTTAGATGCATATCATATTTTTTTTACTGAGTTAAGTATTGTATGTAATTAGTTTTGCTACAACAAGTGTATGGGACATTGGAAAAAAGTTGGAATTTCCCCATGGGGATGAATAAAGTATCTATCTATCTATCTATCTATCTATCTATCAATGTAGCGAAGGAAGACTTGGGGAGCTTTACTGAGGACGGCTTGGAACATGGGTTGTTCAACGTAGCCAATGAAGAACTGAAGGAAAATTTTTTGATGGTGAGGACCAGTTCTGACAGATGGAGGGGAACTGGTTGGTTCTTTTATTGAGAAAGAAGTGGAGAAAGGCGTTACAGCCTTTTTGATGGGCTAGAAGTGCGTAGGGACTGAACATGAAGATGAAGTGATCAGGGCAAGGGAATTGAAAGTTACTGAGGACATCGTGAGTGTGAAAAGAGTCAGGGATACAGGCAGGAAGGAATTAGACCAAGAAGTATCGAATGGAGTTCAGTGGGGCAGGAGCAGACAGAGACAATAGACCTATCTGGACAGTCAGGTTTGTGGATCTTGGGTAGGAGGTAGAAGCGAGCAGTGCGTGGTAAGGGAACTATGAGTTTGGTGACTGTGGTTGTGAGCTCTCTAGAGTTGATGAGGTCAGTGATGGTGTTGGAGGCAGTTTTCTGATGTTCTGGAGTGGGGTCCTCTTCGAGGTGGTAGCACGAGGAGCTGTCAAATAGTTGCTGCCTGGCCTCAGCAAGGTAGAGGTCAGTCTGCCACTCTTTACCAGCATGCCCTTTGCCTGCAGGTTTGATGGTAGGGTTGAGATTGATGTGTAGAGAGTGGAGGGTTGGTGCTCAGAGGAGTTAAGTTTTGAGGAGTGAAGTTGAGACGGTTGATGTCTTGTTAACAATTCAAGATGAAAAGATCCAGAGCAGGTGGAGTGTTCAAGAAGAGGAGGAGGGTTGGAGAAGGGAGAGAGGTTTAACAGTGGCATGTGGAATTCTTGCCCAAGAACTGGGCTCGGAGATGGAGGCGATGGAAGAAGAGCTCAGCGTCCTGGCAGGTGCAGAACTCACTGGTGAAAGGGGACAAAGGGAAGTCTCTTGCTGAGAACAGAACATTCTGCCTCAGAGAGGGAAGGTTGGAGTGAATATTGAAGACACGTCAAGGATTAGATCTTGAATCAGAGAGGGGAAGAGAGTTGGTGCTGCCAGAGGAGGGTAGGGGTGCTCAAGGAAGGTGGGGTGGGAGGAAGATGGAGGCTCCGAGGACCCAAGAGGTGACAATGGAGCCTGAGAGACACAGAATTGGAGAGTGGTGGTGGGGGAAAGAGAACCTGTGTGTGCAGTAGCGGTGAGGAAGGTCTCGGCCTAGTGGTGCTGGAGGCCCAGGTCTAGACTGGAGCCAGAGCTAGCCACGTAGTTTGCACTCTGAAGGTGTCTGGGGGTGCAGGAACCACATGGACAGTGGTGGAGTCTGGGGTCTGCATCTGCTCAAGGTCGTTGGAACAGGGTTTGGTGACAATTGTGTCACCGGTCTGGAGGTGTCGACAGAGAATGGAATTGGTGGATAGGGGACTTGATGCTTCATTTGGTTCATTTGGTTGTCTATTGTTCTTGCATGTTGCTTTTTCCACTCTAGTGTTTATTCCACTTGCTGTATCCATGAATCTCAGCACTAGTAAGTAACTAACTTTTTTGCGGCTTGTAGTTCCGACAGCAGATCTGCAAGCTCCAATAGCTTCCACACTTCTTTGTGTGAGAGCTTGGGAAAGCTACTCTAGAGATATTCTTCGATTGCCCATGGAGAACCCCAGCATTTGTCCAGACTCTGTCACAACATTTATAACCTGTGGCTGCTTTATTAATGTGAACTGCTCTAACCCTTCTTTCATGTTGCAATGACTTACAGAGAAGGTCTGGCTCTTTGCTAGGTTTGAGATTTAGTCCTTCCACAGTGTTTGGAAAGCTTAACTTCCAGGACAGATAACTGGCAGACTGGGTGTCGTACACTTCCAGTTCTGTTGTGACTAGGTCTTGATGAGTCAGATACCAAGACAAATTTGATGCACCTATAGCTCCAGAATGAGAGCATTGTGGAGACGGGTTTGCCAAATGTATGTCCTGTGCTAGATGGATGTTCAGCCTGTCCATGTCTATACATATGGGATTGACATTAGTAGCAACTCCTGACTGAGCTCTTTGCTCTGGTGGAATGGCATGATGGGATGTTGTGGGTCTTTGCTGCTGTGGGCCTTGACTGTCAATACCTGGACCATGTGAAAGGCATGTTGGTTGTGAGGTGGACAGCTTCTCCTTGTAAAGCTGGAGAAATGTTATTTTTATAGCCAAAGTATGTTTGGACATATTCTTTAGTAATATTCATTGGATGTTGTGATGGCAAAGCCTGACTGATTCCAGTTATAGACTCACCACTGTCGACACAAGCTGCTGCTTCATATGCCTTTGCCTCTGCAGAGGTGACCTCAGCTTCTCACTCTTCCTTGAGCGCTCTTAATGTCGCCTTTACATGTGCCCTCTCCATGTTTATACGAGCTTTCCCCATTTGCATATCAACTTTGCGCTTAGCATAAGGCCATTTTTTGCCACTTGAGCTTTTGTGTGAGATCATGGTAATTGTGGATTCATTTGAGTGTTGCAAAGACCCAATAAGTGCATCACTTTCTGACCTTACTTCCAGGTCTTGGCGGTAGACATTGCTTGGATTGGAAGCATTATGGTCTCAGCATTCAGATGTGCCTCCAGTCTGCCTTTGAACACAGATTATCTTTTCACTCTACTGCCCTCACAGTGTGCATGTACAAAGCTATGCAGCGAGTTAAACACCTTCTCAAAAATTACCCAAGATGGAAGCTTTCTTCAGGGCTTTTATTGTGAACTTACTTGTGAAAATGCAGAAAGTTAAGCTAAATATGTATTAAATTCAATGCTGAATCAACATGGCCCTAAATATACTCATGCTGTTGGTTATTCTCTGAGTTGGTGTTAGCCAAGTTAATGCATGTATGCAGTACTCCAATCACTATGCTGTGAAAACGAGAGTAAACTTGTACACAACAATATCTTAATAATGATAAATTATAAACCTAATACTTCCTTCAAAATGTATCTACTAAATGTTTACCAATATTAACAAAAATTTAAGATCCACAGATATCTGCCTAGGTCTGAGTTGATGCCCTACACCTTTTGCAGGCTGCATGTTGGAAATTATAATGTGTTGGTTCAATATTAATGTGAGCAGGAGTTTATGAGAGGTTCACTTATTCTGGACGGAGAACTCTTGATATCTGGCTTTATTTTTTGAGCTGACCTGCTTTTTATGTTTCCCTCAGGGTGGCGGTACTGAGTTTCCAAACGGAAAGAAATTCAGGCCTAGTTTTCTCCCATCCAGCCACTCACCTTCCCAATGATACCATTCTTTGGATTCCGGCTTGTTGACATTCCACCCACATTAACCCACCACTGACAGCTATGTCCTGAACTATTTGGGCCCTATTTATTAAGATTAACTCCCTAAACATTCTGTATCATCATTTGCTAAATCTTCCAACTGAACTTCAACATCTATCCATTTTTGGCTCATCACATATTTTCTTCAGACTTAGAGCAACTGGAATCATTTCATTTAACACTTGTGCAGCCCTTTGATCGTGTTGTTTCCCAGTATGTTTATTAGCCTGGAGGCTGGTTTTGAAGTCATTTGTACCCATTTAATTTGTACAGAAATAGCACCTAAGATGCAATTTTAGAATTTTTTGTATTTATTCATCTTGAAGTCCCATTCATTGGGAAACTGGAGTGTATATGTCTGTAATTTTTCACTCTAATTCTGATGTAATTTCCTTGTGGTATCTCGTGCATCCAGTAATGATGTTTTGGCAGAATCTAGATCAGGGGTTCCCAACCTGGGGTCCACAGACCCCTTGCTTAATGGTATTGGTCCATGGCATAAAAAAGGTTGGGAGCCCTGCCCTAGATCAAACAGTTGTATCTAACAGCCCTCATAATTTGCTTTAGTTACCCCAAGGAGTCTGTCAGGCTGTAAACAATGAAACCTCAGGAATTATCGAGTCAAGCAGTTTTACAGAACAGAAATAGGCCCTTTGGACTGACATGTCCATGCTAACTATTAAGTACATATTCTATCAGCACTTGGTCAATGAACTGATGATTCAAGTGCAGTTCTCAATACCCTAAGCTTTTACCCTCCAGTTTTCAGTACCTCTGCTTGGGCAAACATTTTCTACAATGTACAAAACATAAGCTTCTATCAAGTTACCATCAACCTCTTAATATTTTATTTATATATTTAAACCTATTTCTTATTGTAATTTATAGATTTTAGTTATTATGCATCGCCATGTGCTGCTGCAGCAGAACAACAATTTTTACAACATATGCCAATGATATTAAACCTGATTCTGATTCCGAGCCTCCTTCACTCCATGCAAAACAAATCCGGTCATCCATTCTCTCTTGATAATGCTCCATCCCAGGCAACATCTTGGTGAAGGTGCTCCACATCCTCTCTTGTGCATTCACATCCTTCCTGTAGTGTGGTACGCAGAGCCCCAGCTGTGCCCTAACTAATGTTATACAGTAATTCAGCATGGAATCAGGTACTTTAACCCACAATGTCTGTGCTGACCATCAACCATTAAACTCATTTTTAATCCTTCCCACATTCTCAACACCCACCCGTAAACTCTACCACTGGCCTACACCCTTGTTGCAGCGTACAGTAGCCAACTAATTTATGCCTTTGGGATGTGGGAAGAAAGCAGAGCACCTGGAGAATACCCACGTAGCCACAAGGGAGAATATGAGAATACACAAAAACATCACCTGAGCTCAGGATTGATCCCAGGTCTCTGGCACTGTGAGGCAGTGACTCTACCAGCTGCTTTATAAACTCGTGGCTGCGGTGAACTACACATACCTGTCTGGACACGCCCCCCCGCTGACCACTGACCGTGGCTCCTCCCACAGACCCCGGTATAAAGGCGATTGAGGCCTGAGCCCTGCCCTCAGTCTCCAGGATGTAGTATGGTGGTCAACTACTGTTTGTTCTTTCTTCCAGTCAATAAAAGCTGATATCTCGCCTCACGTCTCAGAGAGTTATTGATGGTGCATCAATGGCATAAGTTCTCTCTTTTACATTCTGTGCCCCAGCTAATGAAAGTGATTATCTCACTTGCTGTCTTCACCACCTAGCCTACCTGTGCTGTCACTTTCAGGGGTACTTTGACACTGAAAATTCCCTAGGGCCCTACCATTCATTATGTACTGTATGTCCCAGTATTATTAGTCTCCCCAAAGTGCGTCACCACATACTGATCAGGATCAAATTCCACCTTCCACTGCTCTGTCCATCTTACAAGTGGTCAATATTCTCCTCACTCTCAACAACTCTATTGAGTTTAATGTCAACTGCAACCATCTTCCACATTTTTATTTTGTATATCAGACACAAAGTGTTTTCTTTGGTAACACCATTGGTCCCAGGCTTCCAATCACAAAAACAACCAACACTAACATCCTCTGCATTAGGCTACCAAGCCAAATTTGGATTCACTTTGTCAATTTGCCCTTGATCTCGTTGGCTCTAACTGTGCGAATTTTGACAAAGTCATCAACTACACTGCCCATACCGATACATTTTGGTAATCTCTTTGAAAAGTTCAATTAAATTGGTCAGACTGGTTCACTCCCTAACAAAACCAGCTCTGATTAATTGTTGTCTTTTCAACTGCAGGTTAATTCAGTAGCTCAAAATTTTCTTTCAATAACTTTCTAGCACTGATGTTAGACTTCAAAGATTCAGTTTAACGTCAAAGAAATGTATACAATATACATCCTGAAATGCTTTTTCTTCGCAAAGCATCCATGAAAACAGAGAAATCCTCCAAAGAATGAACGACAGTTAAACGTGAGAACCCCATAGTCCTCCCCCAGCTCCCCCCTCCCGCACAGAAGCGGCAGTGAGCAACGATCCCCCCTCCCCCCACCGGCAAAACAAAAAGCACTACTGAGCACAAGTGTGAGCTAAGCGATAGCAAAGACACAGACCTTGCAGTTACCCCAAAGACTATCGCAACTTCCATTGGGAGCTGGGTTTTTTGGTGTTTAAAATCATTCCCTGTAATCTTTATTTCTGTAAAACCAGCCCTTGTACAAATGAGAGCTTCTGTGAACTGCAGTTCACAGATCGATTAATTTGTGATTCCATTAGAGGGGCTTTGGGCAGCCTACCTCCACAGGTGTGAAATCTCATGCATGAGGCTCATGTGCTCTTCCTGCCATAATTCCCCTCCGTCCGTCCCCCCTCTGTTTTTCTTGATTTCTCTCCCATGAAGGGGTCATTAACAGCTCTAATCCAGTTTCCATAGGATAGCATAAAGATGTGATCTCTCCTGTCTGCTCAGCAAGTGGCAGTGTCTATGACAAGTGTGAATTGCACTTTAAGGTCTCAAAGAGAGTAAATCACAATAATTTGAGTAATGACATCTCTTTTTCAATATTTTTTGGTGACTTCTAATTTGTCATTAAGGCAAAAGTAGTATACCAAAAATAGGCCTAACCCGATTTCTAGGCAAATCTGCTATTGTTTTTGGAGAACAGCTATTCAAAGTTTCAACAATGAATATGAGAGGAAGGGGGAAGAGGAGTGCATAAACATGTAGTGAAGTTCCAGAGCCTGAACATCTCAGGGTCTTCTTTATCCAAAGTAAGTACATGCAGTGCATCTTTCAGCTCTTTAAAGTTCAAAGTGCATACATGTCACCATTTACAACCCTGAGATACATTTTCTTGCGGGCATTCACAGTAAATACAAGAAACACAATAGAATTAATGAAAAACTGCACCCAACAAAACAGACAATATTGATTCGGGTCAGGAGACCCAAGAAATGAGAGAGAGACATTTGAAATGTCCTGGCCCCAGCGATACAAAGCCACGAAACAGGTCATTGTCTTTTGGAGACGGAATTGTGTATTGAGTACTGTACGATTCATCGAAGCCCCCAGGCAATGAACCGAGGGGGGTTGGTGGAGGGATTGCATCATCCCAACCTGATTGACATCTGAGACCCTGTGAGTCAGGATAAAAGAGGGTCTGGGGAACAGCCCCTTGAGACGCACCAGAAGAAATGCTAGAACTCCTGTAACAGTGTAATAGCGAAAGCCGGTGGAAAAGCCCACGTGCGTCCTTTTCCATTTGCCTCGGAATTGGTGGGCCTTTACCACGGAAGCATGGCTTTAGCTAACCACAAAGGGGAAATCAGCCCCCAACGACTCTCGAAGGATTGACATCATAAAAGGAATGGGCAAGTTAAACCTCCGTCTTTCTCTCCAACCAAAAGCTGCAGTTTGAATGAACTAAAGTGACTTTTATATTTCCATCGGACAATACATTATCCCCTAGACAATGATAGAGCTATTTCTTATTGATTATTATTATACCCGCACTTTTAGATTTAGTATTGATGACGTATATTATCTGTATGTATGCATTGATATTATTTTTGTGTATTTTTATCAATAAATACCATTAAAAATAGTACCATCAGACTTCAACGGACCTCCCTATCTTTGCTGGTAAGTGACCCAGTTACGGGGTACGTAACAATTGGGGTTCTCGTCTCGGGATTTGACACCAAATTGGGAGGCCAGTGAATTTGGCTTGTAAGTCCAAACTTGGATCTGGTTACGCGGGTAGCCAGATGGGAAACCAACAAAGATGGATGTGGATGAATTTACAGAAAACTCGACTCTAGAGGTGCTAGAGGCGGCCACCAAATCGGACTTGATAAATCTGGCGAAAGGGCTAAACCTTGCAGAGGTGAGGTTGTCCATGAAAAAGCGGGAGGTGCGAAGGGCAATAACTCAGAATTATATTGGGAAGAATGTGTTTGCAGCTGAGGTATTGGAAAATATCCCTGAAAAGGTACCAGCTAGTGGGACAGCTCAGTTAGAGTTGGAGAAATTAAGGTTGGAACATGCAATTAAGTTAAAGCAGCTGGAACCAGCTGAGAAGGAGAAAGAAAGAGCCAAGAAAGAGAAAGAAAGAGCTGAGAAAAAGAAAGAAAGAGCCAAGAGAGAGAGAGAAAGAGCCGAGAAAGAGAAAGAAAGAGCCGACAAACAAAGGGAGCATGCGCTCCAGCTAAAGGCGTTAGAGGTGAAAAGGGAGCAGGACAGGGCTGAGAAACAAAGGGAGCATGAAATTCAGTTAAAACAGCTGGAAGCAGCTGAGAAGGAGAGAGAGTATGAGGAGGCAGAGAAACAGAGGAAACATGCCTTGGAGATGGAGAAGTTAAGGCAAGAGCGAAGAGATCCAGGGTCAGACCGAGAGGAGCGGTTTAATGTTAGTCGGGAGTTGAGGTTAGTACCTCCGTTTGAGGAGACGGATGTTGATAGTTATTTCTTGCTTTTTGAGAAGGTGGCTGTGAATCAGAAGTGGCCCAGAGATCAGTGGGTGGCGTTGTTACAAAGTGTGTTAAAAGGGAAGGCATAACGAGCATATGCGGCGTTGTCCATGGAGGAGGAAGAGGCGGAGAGTTATGACAAAGTGAAAGCGGCCATTCTCCGGAGTTATGAATTAGTACCTGAAGCGTATAGACAAAAGTTCAGAAATTTAAAAAAAGGGTGGAATCGGACGTATACCGAGTTTGCCTGTGAGAAGGGTGTGCTCTTGGACCGTTGGTGCACAGCAGAGATAGTGGAAGAGGATTTTTGGCGTCTCAGGGAGTTAATTCTGACTGAGGAATTTAAAGGTTGCTTTTCGGAGGATATCCCGATGTATTTGAATGAGAAGCCGAATAAGTCCATCTCCGAATTTGCTAGGTTCGCAGATGAATATGCCCTAACCCACAAGACAAAGTTTTCCTCGAATAAAAGTTACCCGAGAGACTGTGGGAACAGTAGAGAAAGCCCGCCGGCTAAGGGAGAAACTCAGCCGGGAGCTAGCGGTAAAATTGAGGAGGAGAGGCCAGAAGCCAGGAGATTTCCTGGCTTGACCTGTTTTAGTTGTGGAAAGGTGGGTCATATTGCATCTAAGTGCCCCGCTCCGAGGAAGGAGCCAGGAAAAGGGAAAGCAGCTATCCCTATAGGCTGTATTGCGTTGATCAGAAAATCGACGACAGAGCCCCAGGTAGATGGAGTACAGGAGGGGCATGAGATGTTTCATTCAGAAGGAACCATGTCTGTGAGAGAGGGAGGCACACCAGTTCCAGTACGGATCTGGAGAGACACGGGGGCTGAGCTGTCATTGATTAGCAGTAAGGTGCTAGATCTTGGTCCTCAGATGGGAGAGGTAGCCCTGAGAGGAATAGGAAAATGGACCGAAGTGGTGCCCTTGCATAGGGTCATTCTGAATTGTGAGCTGGTATCTGGACCAGTGGAATTGGGGGTACTGTCGGAATTACCGGGGGAAGGCGTGGACGTCCTTCTTGGTAACGACTTAGCGGGTGGAAAAATGGGTGAAGCCGTGAAGCTGACAAACAAGCCTGTGAGGGTTGAGGCCCCGCCCCTAGATTCCAAGATCTATCCCGCATGCGCGGTCACTCGCAGCATGTCGAGAAAGGCAGCTGAGACAGAGAGCAGTTTAAATCAGGCCAGTATCGATTTGGCTGAGATGTTTTTGCCGACCCTGTACCAACGAGGGTTAGAGGGGGGTAAAACGGAGAGTAGGGAGGAAAAAGAGAGTAAAAGGGAGGAGGTAGATCTACCCTTAGCAAGAAGAGAGTTTCTACGGGAACAGGAAGGTGACGAGGAGCTGGTAGCCTTGAGAGAGTTGGTTCTTTCTGAGACCGAGATTGAGACAGAGCCCGAGGGTTACTACCTGAAGGAGGGGGTGTTGATGAGAAAATGGAGGCCCCCCGCGGTGCCGGTCGATGAGGACTGGGCGGTGGTACATCAGATAGTAGTTCCGAAAGTGTATCGGGACGAAATTTTGAACTTAGCTCATAAGGGACCTTTAGGTGGGCATTTGGGAATAAAGAAGACAGTGGATCGGGTTATGAGAGATTTCTATTGGCCAAACCTGAGAAAAGATATTACTGAGTATTGTAAAAGGTGCCATACGTGTCAGGTGGTGGGTAAGCCGAACCAAGTTATCCCTAAGGCACCCCTCCGACCCATCCCCGCATGTGAGGAGCTTTTCTCCCGAATCATTGTGGATTTTGTAGGTCTTTTACCTAGAACTGCGAGTGGGCGGCAGTACGTCATGACCCTGATGTGTGCCGCTACACGATTTCCAGAGGCTGTGCCTCTGGGTAATATTAGGACCCCTGCGGTGGTAAAGGCACTCATTAAATTCTTTACCACAGTGGGGCTGCCTAAGGAAATACAGTCGGATCAGGGGAGTACATTTACATCCAGAGCATTTCAGCAGATGATGACCCAGCTGGGGGTCAAACAAATTTTAGCTTCTGCATACCATCCGGAATCCCAAGGAGCGTAGGAAAGATTCCACGCTACACTAAAGACCATGATTAAAACTTATTGTCAGGAAAACGTTCGAGACTGGGATGATGCTTTACCCCTTCTGTTATTTGCAGTAAGGAATACAGTTCAGGGATCTCTGGGGTTCAGTCCGTTTGAGCTCGTTTTCGGTCACAGGCCCAAGGGGCCTCTAACCCTACTGAAAGAGAAGTGGTCTAGTCCAACCGTTCAAGTCAGTGTGATCGACTATGTTCTAAAATTCTGGGAAAGGCTGCATAAGATATCCCCTTGGCAAGAGAAAACCTTAAAGACTCCCAGGTAAAAATGAGCAAATGGTATAACAAACGAATGAGAGAGCAAGAGTTTCACGTGGGCGACAAGGTTTTGGTCTTATTTCTTGTAGTTACCCACCCCCTACAGGCGAGGTTTCAAGGACCATATATAAGAAAATAGACTCGCTGAATTATGTGATTGAAACCCCCGATCGGCGAAAGCCGACCCAGTTAGTTCACGTGAACATGATGAAAGGGTACCATGAAACCACCCCCGCGGTGGTCGGTGCGGTCCTGAAAACCGATGAGGTAGAGGGGGGTGGTAAGGAGGAACCAGAGCGGTTTGAAAAGATAAGTATAGTACCCACCAGATTGGAGAACTCTGGTATTTTAGCAAGCCTTGCGGATAAAGTTAGTCACTTAGAGCCTGAACAGCGGGAGCAGGTAACACAGCTCATTAACCGGCATACAGACTTATGTCCAGATGTCCCAAGAAGATGTAGTGGGACAAAACATGATGTGATAGTTACCTCGACACCGCCTATTAAACAAGCCCCTTATCGGATGAATTCAGAAAAGAGCCAGCTAGTAGGAAAGGAGATTGAACATATGCTAGCTGCTGGGATAATCCGCGAATCCTCTTCTGCGTGGGCTTCTCCTTGCGTGGTTGTCCCAAAACCGGACGGTACCATAAGATTCTGTACCGATTACAGAAAGGTAAACGCTGTCACTCAGACAGATGCTTACCCTATCCCCAGGGTGGATGATTGCATTGATAAAATGGGGAAGGCGAGGTACATCACTAAAATTGACTTGTTAAAGGGGTTCCTTTAACGGACAGGGCTCGGGAAATTTCAGCCTTTGTCACCCCATCTGGGTTGTACGAGTACAATGTTATGCCGTTCGGAATGAAAAATGCACCAGGGACATTCCAGAGGATGATAGACACAGTGATAAAGGGGTTAACCCACACCAAGGCTTATCTTGACGATGTAGTAGTTTGGAGTGACACCTGGGGGGAGCACATGGAGGCTGTAGAAAATCTGTTTAAGAGGATGTCGGCAGCCCAACTTACAGTAAACCTCGCAAAGAGTGAATTTGCTCATGCCACGATCACATACTTGGGGTATGTGGTAGGAGAGGGGCAGCTGGCTCCTGTGCAAGCAAAGGTACAGGCTATTTCTGAGGTCCCTGCACCCTCCAATAAAAGGGCACTGAGGAGGTTTTTGGGCATGGTGGGATACTATCGGAAATTCTGTAAAAATTTCGCGGATATTGCTCTCCCACTTACAAAACTCCTACGGAAGGAGGAAAAATTTGAGTGGGGCCATTCTTGTCAGAATGCTTTTGAAAAGTTAAAAGCCATATTGTGCCATCACCCTGTGTTAAAAGCACCCGATTTGTTAGCACCCTTCTCCCTGGCGACAGATGCGAGTGATGAGGCTGCCGGAGCAGTCCTATTACAGCAAGCAGGGGATGGAGTGGAGCACCCGGTAGCATATTTCTCTCGGAAGTTCAATGTACACCAGAGGAATTACTCTACCGTGGAAAAGGAATTGTTGGCCCTTGTTTTGGTGATACAACATTTTGAAGTATACGTTTGTCCAGCGCAAAAACCCGTAGTTGTTTATACAGATCACAACCCGTTGGTATTCCTGGCCAATATGAAAAATAAAAACAGGAGGTTATTGAGTTGGAGTCTGATGATGCAAGAGTTCGATATTAAGATACAGCATATTAAAGGAAGTGATAATGTGCTCGCGGACTGTTTATCTAGATGCTGAATTGAAGGTATAACTGTATTACTCTGTAGAGAAAAAAAAACTTTTGTATGGTGTTAGATTCTAAAATCCTGTAAGACTCTGTATTACTTCGTTTTTTTCCGATGGTAAAAAACGCATTGAAGAAAGGGGGTGTTACACCCGAGGCCCCCTCCTTTTTGAGAATCGCAGGATCGCTATTGATTCGGGTCAGGAGACCCAGGAAATGAGAGAGAGAAGTTTGAGATGTCCTGGCCCCAGCGATACAAAGCCACGAAACAGGTCATTGTCTTTTGGAGATGGAATTGTGTATTGAGTACTGTACGATTCATCGAAGCCCCCAGGCAATGAACCGATGGGGGTTGGTGGAGGGATTGCATCATCCCAACCTGATTGACATCTGAGACCCTGTGAGTCAGGATAAAAGAGGGTCTGGGGAACAGCCCCTTGAGACGCACCAGAAGAAATGCTAGAACTCCTGTAACAGTGTAATAGCGAAAGCCGGTGGAAAAGCCCACGTGCGTCCTTTTCCATTTGCCTCGGAATTGGTGGGCCTTTACCACGGAAGCATGGCTTTAGCTAACCACAAAGGGGAAATCAGCCCCCAACGACTCTCGAAGGATTGACATCATAAAAGGAATGGGCAAGTTAAACCTCCGTCTTTCTCTCCAACCAAAAGCTGCAGTTTGAATGAACTAAAGTGACTTTTATATTTCCATCGGACAATACATTATCCCCTAGACAATGATAGAGCTATTTCTTATTGATTATTATTATACCCGCACTTTTAGATTTAGTATTGATGACGTATATTATATGTATGTTTGCATTGATATTATTTTTGTGTATTTTTATCAATAAGTACCATTAAAAATATTACCATCAGACTTCAACGGACCTCCCTATCTTTGCTGGTAAGTGACCCAGTTACGGGGTACGTAACATTACTAAAAATAAAAGTAATAAATAAATAATCAATAAATATCAAGAACATGGGATAAAGAGTCCTTGAAAGTGACTCCATAGGTTGTGGGAACAGTTCAGTGATCGCTGATCAGACAGTTTTGTAGTTCACTATTTTATTAGATTGGCTAGGAAAATTTTCCTGCAGGGAAATACATCTTTCAAGGAGGTGATTCTTTAAACTGCTCCATTCCTTCTCTGGGATCAGTTCCTTCACCAGCTGGTAAATATCACACACACACAATCACAATACAACAATGGTAAATAAAGACTGAATAGACTTAAAGTAGACTTAACGATGTAATTTGTTTTTCTTAAACTTTACTTCCTTTGATCACTTGAAAAGTGGTTAAAGGACTGAGCAAAAAATTTAAAAAAGATATATTTAGGCAATATCATCACATTTACCAAGATGGAGTGAAAAACTTGTGTGCGAAAAAAAATAGTGAGAAAGTGTTCATGGGTTCAACATCCATTCAGAAATCAGATGGCGGAGAAGAAGCCGTCCCTGGATCATTAAGTGTGTGCCTTCAGGCTCCTATGCCACCTTCCTGGTAGTGGCAATGAGAAGAGGGCATGCATGTCCTGGGTGATGGGGTTCCTTATAATGGATGCCACCTTTTTCAGGCGTTTCACCTTGAAAATGTCCTGGATGCTGGGGAGGCTGGTGCTCTTGATGAGCTGACTGCATTTACAACTTCCTGCAGCTTATTTCAATCCTGTGTAGTACTCCCCTCCCAGCCCCCCACCCCCAGTATCAGGCAGTGATGCAGCCAGATAGAATGCTCTCCATGGTACATCTGGAGAACTTTTCAAGTTTCTTTGATGAAAGCATTGTAAGGCAATCCAAGGTAAAACAACAGCAGAGTGCAGACTAAAGTGCAACAGAGCAAGTGCAGTGCAGTAAGGTTAAAACGTTACAAGGTAGATTGTGAGATGAAGAGTCCATTTTATTGTACCAGAAAACCACTTTATAACAGTGGGATAGAAGTTGTCCTCGAATGTGGTGATACATGCTTACAGGCTTATGTAAATTACGCCTGATAGGAGAGAATGTTTGCAGTGGATTGGGTCTTTGACTGTGCTGGTTGCTGTACTAAGGCAGCAAGAAGTGAACAGGGAGTCCATGGAAGGAACTTAACGTATGTTTGCTAGGAATTTCTTATGATGTCACCAGGAAAATAACATATTTCTTAAAATTTATGAGAGAAAAAGAGACAAATGGCAAGGTGACGTTTTCACATACTCATTCAGTAAATTGTTTCCAGGTTGAATAATTCGGATTTGTTGATTTCATTTTCTTGGGTCAGTGGTATCAATTGCTCCAGAAATTGTTCTGACATCTTTTAGTTTGGGAGTTGATTTACATTGTACTACATCTACTTATATGATAGTGTGATCTAGGGATTGAATCTTATCTATAAGTGTCTTTCACACTCTTTGTGCTTTGTGTTTGCGAGCTTCACAGTGATTTGCCCTGCTAATATGATATACCGAGACCGAGATGTCAGGCTGCTCCGGGGATTTGGAGCTAAGGGCTCAGTGTGTCTCGGAATGCTGTGCTCACTTCTGCTGGTTGCATGATTTGTGTTTTTTTCTCTTTCTCTGCCAATTAGGTGTTGGTCTTAATTTTTTGTTGATTGAATTATTTCAGGTTTCTCACTTTATGGCTGTAAGCAGACAAATCTCAAGGTTGTACAATTTGTACATTCTTTGATAATAAATGTACTTGAATCTTGAATCGTACCTTCAATTTTTGTAAACACAAATGGAACATTAGTCACAGCACAATTCTTCTTCAGTTCTCAGTTACCTGTGATCAGTACCATGTAGTACAATCAATGCAACAATTCCTTGGATAGTAATCATCTTTAATAGTTTCTTATTTTACTAAAAAACCTATAATTTAAGTATCCTTCTGCATTTCCAATACTCGCAATGTTTCCTCTTTAAAAATCCCAAATACATTTCAAAACACCTCCCTGAGAAATTGCTTCATGCCATTTTGCTCACATTAAAGCAGCATTGTGCATCATCCTGATACTACTTGCAAAAGTAGCTTAGAGTGTGAGAACTTCAACTGAGAACTTAGCCATGCAGCGTTGCTGGGCTTCCCTGTGTAACACTGTGCTGAAGATGACATTCTTACTTGCAAAGCTGCGTTCCCTGTTGATCTGTCGCGAATTCTCACACTTCTCACCCTGTAGAATATCTGGTTCTGACTCTGAAAAGATGTACAGAGCGGTGAGAATATGCCGGCACAGCACATTGGTGAGAAAGTGGCCAAAACAATCATTATAGATGGGTTAAATCTATAAGATTAATGATGAGACTGTGCTGGCATTTTGGCTTTCGTCATCTCAGGATATACCATAATGCAAGCTACACGGTTCCAGCTGCAGGGGAGTCTTGTTACTGGGTGAATGGATGTCACACTTGTAGGGTATGGAAATGGCAAGTCTTCCCAGTGGGTCAGAAACACCTGGACAGACAGGTGAAAATGATTTTCCTTATAAGGCACGTGCTTTAAATAAGAGGGCAACAGAGATCACCACGGCTTTATTCAAAGTTCAAAGCAAATTTATTATCAAGGTACGTCTATGTCAGCAAATATTACCCTGAGATTCATTTACTTAGACCATAAGATATAGGAGCAGAATTAGGCCATTTGGCCCATCGAGTCTGCTCCTCAGGTTTTTACAGAAGAACAAAGAAGTAGAGTAAAATCAATGAAAAACATTGAAACTCCCTCCTAAATTTGGGTGGTCCAGCCCCGAAGCTGCTAAGAAAGGCTCTCGAAGGACATGAGATTCAGAAGGTGGCAAATTCATCTATTTCCGTGTGGTTTAGGAAAAGTATATGAATCTTTTCTCGTTATTATGGAGTCTGGATAACTTCTCTGCTGGCAGTGATGAATGCACAAATCTGAAATGTGATAGGCTGTCATTTACTAAAACACTTTACCTTCAAGGAGTATTCATCATCAGCTTAAGAATGAGCGTACATTCTGCAACTGAAGAGATGGTTTGAAATTACGCACAGCACATAGCATACCCAGTCTTACAATAACATTTCAAGAGGCAAAGCTCACCACTTGGATAGAGTCTATTCATTCCATGGGTGGTCGTTTCAAAATCTCACCTGAACAACATTGTTTTCATAACTAAAAGTAATATATTGAAAGACTTTTCCACTCAATGTATATCCTTAATATTAGTGATAAGATTCACGAACAGTGGATGTTATATCCTTCGTAAAGTCAAATTACAATTGAAGATGATTTTATGATATGAAATAATGCAGAGGAGTAGATCCAGGTTAAGAAATATTGACTTATTCTAGATCCTTAGATGTGAAAGGGAACTTGGAGTTAGGTGAGCAGGCAGAAGAAATAAGGCAAGTTTAGTTTAACATTAGGACTATGTTTAGAAAGGCACTTCACAAAAGTTATATCAAACAACACACACAGAGATGTTAGGGCAAGAAATTGACCAGGAAGCCATTTGGGCTTATGAACTTTTGACATCACACAATATCTGATGTTTTATTAAAGTGATACTGGAGAATTTCCTGCAATTGGTCCTGTGATATCTATGATCAGAATTTGCCAGAAGAATTGGCCAATGGCTAAAGGTATTATATGCTGCAATGATTGTGGGCTCTGATAATAGTCCTGTGACGGCACTGAAGACTTGTGCCCTTGACCAAGCTGTTCCAGTAGCACTACAATACTGACATGTAGCCAACAATGTGGAAAATATCCTGAGATCAAGAGGCAGGTCGTATCCAGCCCAGCTAATTACTCCATTCTCCATCATCGGCAAAGTGGTGGAAGGAGTAACTAATATTGCTGATAATTGTTTTTACTTTGCAACAACCCGCTTACAGAAGCTCTACCTGTGTCCTGCCCAATATGCTCAGCTCTTGATCTCATGACAGCCTTCGCCCAAACATGTCAGAAGATCTGAACTCCATAAGAAAATTAAGAGTAACTGCCCTTGATGTCAAGGCAAGACCCTGGCTAAACTAGAGTCAATGGAATCAAGGAAAAACCCTCTATTTGTTGAAATCATATCCATTGCAAAGGATGATGATGATTGTGCTGGTGGAGTTCAATCATCTCTACCATAAAGTATACAGTATCTCTGCAGGAATTCCTGGAGGAAATGTCCTAGGTCCAAATATCATCAGCTGCTTTACCAACCAGCTTCCTTCAATCATAAAGAATTCCTGGAGGAAATGTCCTAGGTCCAAATATCATCAGTTGCTTTACCAACCAGCTTCCTTCAATCATAAAGTCAGAAGCAGGTATGCGTGCTGATGATTACACTATGTTCAGCACCATCAAAGTCAAACGTAAAAGTTGAATTTCTTGTCAGATGGACATGTACACGTGTGCACAAGTGCAATTAAAAACTCAACTGCAGCAGCATCACAGGGACATAGCATCAATACATTCGCAAGAAAAACATAAATTATACACAAATTTACAAAAAAGAACGCAATTAGAACAAAATAAATCGACCTTCTTGAGGGCAATTAGGGATGGGCAATTAAATTTGTTGGCTCAGCTTGGGATAACCACATCCCTTTAATTAATAATAAAAAATATCTGTGAAGCATTTTCTAGCTCTGAAATGATAATTAAAGATGCTATAAATATTCAGTAGGTAAGGCAGCATTGGTAGACAGAGAATATGAGTTAATATTTCAGATAGATGAACTTTCTTTATAACAAGGAAAGGTGCTTTACTATGTTGTAAGTTGCAGAGGTGGGGGAAGGGTGAAGCAAACAATGGGAAAATCAATGAAAAAATGGAGACAGAGAGATTGAATGACACAAATGGTGGGGGTGATGCATGAGAGGGTGGTGAAGGCATATTATCTGTGTGGAGACAACGTAACTGGCAGGAGGTGAATGAAGACAGGAGCATTTTTTTTTGTAATACCTTAAATGCTTGAATATCTGGTTTCTGATTGACGAGTTCAAGACAGAGTCTTATCAGAGTGCTGCACAGCTTGACCATGAGTTCCTTTCACCAATCAAGAGAACACCCTATTCATACCTCTTTCATTCCTATTCTCCACATTAGGGACATAATGTAATTTATAAATCTCTTTAGATAATTGAAGTTCAATGTTTAACTGCTTATTCACAAAATTTCAACATCCACTTTTCTGATGGAAAAAACAGTCAGTTTGAAACTTCAATCTACAAAAATGCAAATAATATTCTGAATAGAATGTCAATGAAGATAAAATGAGACAACTTAATTCCCAACGGTTACCATAGTAATTCAGTCTGCAGCACATCTGCTGCATTTTCATTGTAAAGCATATTTTATCATTAATCGACATACACAGATATGATGGTATTAATACTCGTACTTGTTTAAGAAGTACTTCCTTTTTATTCAAATAGACATGTACTGTTGTGTTCAGTATAAATTATTTTATACTGGACATCTTCAAGGAGCAGTGTCTCAGAAAGGCAGTGTCCATTATTAAGAACCTCCAGCACCCAGGGCATGCCCTTTTCTCACTGTTACCATCAGGTAGGAGATACAGAAGCCTGAAGGCACACAGTCAGTGATTCAGGAACAGCTTCTTCCCCTCTGTCATCTGATTCCTAAATGGACATTGAACCCTTGGACACTACCTCACTTTTTAAAATATACAGTATTTCTGTTTTTTGCATGTTTTTAAAAATCTACTCAACATACATATACTGTAATAGATTTACTTATTTATTATTGTTTTTTCACTTTTATATTATGTATTGCATTGAACTGCTGCTAAGTATATAAATTTCATGACACATGCTGGTGATAATAAACCTGATTCTGATTTATATTTCAAAATGAAATCTAACCGATATTACTCGCAAAAAGATTGATTTATAGATACGGCATAGGATGGGCCCTCCCTGCAACCCCTGATTTAACCCTAACCTAATCAACAATGACCGATGAACCTACAATCCTCTATACCTTTGGACTGTGGGGGTGGGGGGCGGGGGGAATCAGAGCACCCGGAGAAATTCCATGCATTCCACAGGGAGGACATACAGAGGACACTGGGGTTGGACTCTGAACTCCGATGCCCCGAGCTGTAATAGCATTGTGCTACCCACTACACTACCATGGTGCCCAGAGTTATTATGCTGCATAGTCACAGTTGTAGTACAGTACAAGTATTATAAAAAACAGCTAAATGCTGGAACAGCAGGACTGTCCCTTGACACCAGTGCACTACTTCATTCATTGCTTCAACTACACGCTCCTGTTGAATTACCTGAAACTTTGAATCCGCTGTACACTAAACATCTACTTCAGACCATAAGTCCATATGACAGAGGAGCAGAATTAGGCCATTCAGCTCATTGGGTATACTCCGCCATTCGGTCACGGTTGATTTCTTTCCCCTTTTAACCCCATTCTCCTGCCCTTTCCCCATAACCTTTGACAAACATGCTAAACATAACCTATCAACCTCTGCTTTAAATATATCCAATGACTTGGATACCACAGCTGTCTGTGGCAATGAATTCTACAGCGCACCACCCTCTGGCTAAAGAAAATCTTTCTCATCTCTGTTCTAAAGGGGAGTGTTTCATTCTGAGGCTGTGCCCTCTGGTCCTAGACTCTCCCACTATTGACAACATCCTCTCCATGTTCTCTCTATTTAGGCCTTTCAATATTTGGTTGGCTTCAAGGAGAACCCTTGTCATTCTTCTAAACTGCAGTGAGTACAGGCCCTGAGCCATCAAACACCCCTCACATGTTAACCCTTTCATTCCCATGATCATTCTCACTTCCCTCACCAATGCTGATACATCTTTTCTTAGACGTGGGGCCCAAAATGGCTCACAATACCCCAGATGGGGTATGAGCAATGCCTCATAAAGCCTTAGCATTCCGTCCTTGTTTTTCTATTTTAGCCCTCTCAAAATGAATGCTGACACTGCATTCGCCTTCCATGCCACCAACTCAACCTGGAAATTAACCTTTAGGTATCCTGCACTAGGACATCCAAATCCCTTTCCCATCAGATTTCTGAATTTGCCCCCCATTTAGAAAATAGTCTATGCCTTATTCCTTCTAGCAAATATAATAAAAAAAATTTAAAAAGCTAAAAAATTTAGTAAATGAAATGCATCCTGACTGGCTGTATCACTGCCTGGTATAGGAACTGTACTTCCTTCAATCATAGGACTCTGCAGAGAGTGGTGTGGACAGCCCAGCGCATCTGTAGTGTGAACTTCCCACTATTCAGGACATTTACAAATACAGGTGTGTAAAAAGGACCTGAAGGATCATAGGCCACCTGAGTCACCCCAACCACAAACTGTTCCAGCTGCTACCATCTAGGAAACGGTACCACAGCATAAAAGCCTGGACCAACAAACTCCAGGACAGCTTCTTCCACCAGGTCATCAGACTGATTACCTCATGCTGACTCAACTATATTTCTATGTTATATTGACTGTCCTGTTGTACATAATATTTATTCTGAACTACTATAAACTGCACATTGCACATTTAGATGGAGATGTAACGTAAAGATTTTTACTCCCCGTGTATATGAAGGATGTAAGTAATAAAGTCAATTCAATTCACTGATTCTCCTTTGTCTGTTATTTTCTCAAAGTCCTGTACTGTATATATTTAATAATCATTTTGAGTTTTCCTGGGAAAAATTTCCAAGGAATTTCAAGACTTTGAGAAAAGAAATTCATCCCTAAGCCAATCTTCCAAAAGTGTGGGCTCCCTTATTCTGAAACTCTGCCTGCAGTTCTAGATTTTCCTGTTGAAGAATTACCCTAATAACATCTACTCTTTTAAGTTCTTTTATATTCTTAAATGCTTCAGTAAAATCACTACTTATTTTCATATGTCATAGAAGTATAAACTCAATTTACACAAACTTGACTCTTAAGCCAAGCCATTTCACCTCAGGAATTAATCTAGAGAACCTCGTTACTGTCTCCATTCTTCTTTAAAAATGTGACATAAACTGCAAGAAATAGTTCAAATGTGTCTTCACCAAAGACCAGAAATGAGAAGAAATCCTTTCTTTCTATGTCTTTAAATTTTATATAGTATTTGAAAAATACTATATGTGTATATTGTGTTGATTCAGGAATATTCATAAAATTGTTTATGAAGTTAAATCTATTGAACATACCACTAAAGCTTGTACTTACAAAACGTAAAAACGTGCCAAGGTGCTTCATAAATAAGATTAGGAAGGACATTAATAAGGATAATTAAAAGTTTGTTCAAAAAGATATTTTGAGGAAGTTTTCAGTTATATTAAAACTTCAGTGGAATAAGGTTGTTTATTTTCCTGATTGATTTGTTTTCTATAGGCCTATGTGCATATTATCAGAAGAATGTAAATTGCAGAAGGCTTTATACTGAATTGCACTCACAAGTTCTAAATAGGTTTATGTTATGAATCTTGGATTTTATGGTTTGAAAATTTATTTTAAAAAAGATGCAGTTTTGAAGTTTATAATATCAGCAGCACATTGCAAAATGAAAGAATGGATACAAGTTGTACCTCTTCATCCAAGTCCATGAAGCTGACAATCACATTGCCTTTCAGTTTTGCTTTTGTTTGTTGGTCTGTTTTGTTTTGTTTTGTTTGTTTGTTGGTACAGGAGATTCAAAAATAAGAAAGATATATTCCCTATAAATAAATCCCAATTTTCCTAATTAGACAAACAAGATGGTGCCACTGACCAGTGCAACTAATGGCAACATCCTGCAGACAGTTCAAGAAACTACTTTCCTTCTTCTTCTTTTAAATGTACTCCAGTTACTAATCTGTGTGTGATTGGAGCCTGTATTTTTGGACTGACTGAGTGATCTGGCACTCACGCTGTCACCAAGGGAACTTGGCATGGTTGAGAATGCAAAGGGTGTCCTAAAGGCAGAACATAAAACCATGATCGGCTCTATCTCCCACCGATCTCACTGATTAAATCATTGAGCAAGTTTGCAATCAATGAGGGTGAGGGTGGAAGGCTCTGTTTCTGTGTTTGACCACTTTCTCTCTCGCTCTCACTCACTAGCTCCGGGGACGGTGTGGGAGTCTTGGGTCTTGGGCAAAGTTTGATCGGTTTGGTTTGTGGATTGGACTTGTTTTTAGAGGATTCTGTAGTTCATGTTATGATCTGTTTTTGATTTCTGTTGCTCATTTTTTTATCACTGTTTTCCACTGTTTTTATCACTGTTTTGATTGGGGTGGCCTGTCTCTACAGCTGCAGTCAACAAACGACAAAGCGCTAAATTGAACTGAACTGAATGAAAGTGAACATTCCTCGACCTTTTCAAGGTCTCTATGGTTTGATGTTCATTACTCGCTTGATTTTTGCCTTTTGTGTAATTTGTTCTTTTTTTGCATGTTGGGTGTTTGATGTTTTCTTTAAATAGGTTCCTTTGTGTTTCTTTTCTTCATGGCTGTCTGCGGGGAGACAAATCTCAGGGTTGCATGCTGCATACATACTTCGATAATAAATGTACTTTGACTTTGACTTTAGATGAGGCATTTGTACTGGTTAAAGATAGCATGGTCCATATAGTTTAACATCAAGTTGCCACATAGGTCATTGCACAAGATGAGGGCTCATGGAGGTCAGGGTCATGCATTAGCAGAGGAGGATGATGACAGGCAGAAAGCAAACTGTGAATAATGTAATGCCTCTGGGGTCAATGTTGAGGTTTCGATTATTTATGGCTTTGAAGACGAGACTGAATGTAATGTATTCAGGTTTGCTTGTGATACAAACTGAATGCACAAGGAACAAATAAAATTAGTATGCAGATACAGCAAGTAACGAAGAAGGCAAATAAAACTTTGGCCTTTATTGTAAAGGGAACAATGAGCAAGATTATAGAGATGTCTTGTAGCAACTTGACTGGGCTTTAGTGAGACCACTTATGCAGCCTAAGTGGTGTTACTTGGAGTACAGTACTATGTGCTGTTCTGCTTGTCATGCTGTTAAGAAAGATGTCTTTAAGTTGGAAAAGGTGCAGGAAAGACTTACAGGGATGTTATTGGGACAAGAGCTTGGAGTTCTTAGGAGAGAATGGACAGGCTGGGATTATTTTCCCTGAAGCATAGCAGGCTGAGGGGCAATTTGATAGGAGATTATATAATTATGAAAGGCATGAATGGGGTAGATTGTCAAAGTCTTTTTTCTGGATTAGAGGAGTCAAAATTAGGCAGCGCAGGTTTAAAGTGAAAGGAGAGAGATTGAAAGGGGACCTGAGGAACAGGTTTACCCTATGCTGAGGGTGGTGGATGTATGGAATGAGCTGCAAGAGTAGGAGGCAGAGGCAAAGTAAATCAAGGTACCACATATCACCATATAATCCATATAGTCATACATTACAATCCATGAAACACTACAGACATTGACACACAACCAATGTGCAAAAAACAGAGATTGTAAATAAAAAATAAATAAGTAAATCAACAGATACTGAGAATTTGAGTTGTAGAGTCCTTGAAAGTGTGGCCATAGATTGCAGTGTTGAGGTGACTGAAGATATCCACACTGATTCTGGAGCCTGACGGTTAAGGGTAATAACTGTTACTGGACCTGGTGGTGTGGGATTTAAGGCTCCTGTACCTCCTTGACCTCCTTGGCAGCAGTGAGAAGAGAGCATGACCTGGGTTGTGGGGGTCCTTGATGATGGATGCTGCTTTCTTTTGGTAGCGCTCCTTGTAGGCATACTCAGCAGTGGGGAGGGATTTCCTGTGATGGACTGGGCTGTTTCTCTTACTTTTGGTAGGCTTTTCTGTTCATAGGTATTGGTGCTTCAAAGTTCAAAGTACTTTTAATATCAAAGTATGTATACCATACAACCTTGAGAGTCAACTCCTTACAAGCAGCCACAAAATGAAGAAATCCACATACCAGGCCATGATGTAGCCACTCAGGGTGCTCTTTATTGTGCATCTGTAGAAGTTGTCAAAATTTTGGATGACATGCCAAATCTGGGCAAACTTCAAAGCTGATGTTGTGCCTTCTGTGTGATGTCATTTATGTGCTGGTCGCAGAATAGATCCTTTGATATGATAATGCCAAGGAACTTAAAGTTACTGACTCTCTCCAGATCCAGTCTCATAAAGCCGACTGGCTGATGGACCTCTGAGACCTTTCTCCTGTATTCAATAATCAGCTCTTCAATTTTGCTGACATTGAGTGAGAGGTCGTTGCTGTGGTATCATTCAGCCAGATTTTCAATCTCCCTCCTATATGCCAGTTCATCACCAACTTTGATTTGGCCAACAACTGTGTGTCATCAGCAAACTTAAATGTGGCATTGGAGCTGTATTTAGCCACACAGCCATAAGTATAAAGTGAGGAGAGCAGAGGGCTAAGCACACAGCCTCGTGGTGCACCTGAGGAGACCATGGAGGTGATTATAGAGGAGATGTTGTTGCCAATCCATACTGACTGGGGTCTGCAAGTGAGAAAATCAAGGATTCAATTGCACAGGGAGGTATTGAGGCCAAGGTCTTGGAGCTTATTGATCAGTTTTGTGGGCATGTCAGTGTTGAATCCTGAGCTGTAGTCAATGAAGAGCATCCAGATGTATGCATCTTCTTTGTCCAGGTGTTCCAAAGCTAAATGAAGAGACATCTAGTTGACCTGTCAGGTTGGTAGGTTGATATACTTCAAGACCAACCACTCAAAGCACTTCATTTTAGTGGATGTAAGTGCTACTGGACAATAATCATCGAAGCAGGTTACCATGTGCTTCTTGGACCCTGATTTGATTGAAGTCTGCTTGAAGCAGGTGGGTTTCTCAGACTTTTAAAGTGAGAGGTTAAAGATGTCAATAAACCTTCTGTCCAATTGATTAGCACATGTCTTCAATGCTTAGCCAGGCACACGGTCTGGGCCAGATGCTTTTTGTGGATACTGTCTTGTTGGTCTCAGAGTCTGAAATCGCAGGGTCATTGGAGGCCATGAGAGTTCATGAAGGTGCCTCCATATTTTGTTGATCAAAAGACATTAAGCCCATCTAGGAGTGAAACCTTTGTTGTCACATGTCATATGGTTTTACTTTGTAGGATGTAATAGCATGCAAGCCCTTCCACAGCTGTTGAGCATCCTTCTGTGATTCAAGTTTGGTCTGGAACGCCACCTCCCATGTGAGATGGCTTTCTGGACGTCATACCTGGATTTCTTGTACTCTCCAGGGTTTCCAGCCCTGAGCACCACTGATCTAGCTCTCCGCAAATTGCAGATCTTTTGTTTCATCCAGGGCCTCTGGCTGGGGAAGACTCTGGATGATTTTGTGGGGACACACTTGTCTGTGACTATTTTGATACAGTCCATGACAACTGAAGCATATTCATTCAGGTCCTCTGAGGGGTCCTTGGACATGGCCCAATCCACTGACTCGAGGCAATTTCATCACCACTCCTCAGCCTCCCATGACCACCACTTTGTTGTCCTTACTGCTGCTGTCTTGCTCTTCAGCCTCTGCCTGTACGTAGGCAGGAAGAATACAGCCAGGTGATCAGATTTCCTGAGGTGGGCATTTATGATGGGAGTGTAGCAGTGGTTGAGTGTGTTGACCCTTTTGGTACTACAGGTGATGTTGTGATGGTGACTGGGCAGAGATGTCTTCAAGCTAGGCTAATCAACATCCCTGGATGTAAAAGGCACGAGAGCAGGCTGCTTCTTCTTCCTTAATCCTGGCACATGTCTGCTTAACATTTTTATAATGCTTGGACAGGAGTATAACAGGGAAAGGTCTAGAGGGATATGGGGCAAGTGGAATTAGTGTAGTTATGCAGTTTGGTTGGCATGGATAAGTTGAGCCGACATACCAGATTACTTGCTATATAACTCTTTAAGAGTTGACTCTCCACTTGAAGTACTGCACCCCATTCTGGAAGGCTATACTTGCATGAGAGGTGCAGAAAAGGTTTACCTGTTTGAGTCAAGAGGATTGTTCTGTGAGGAAAGTTTCTGTAGAATGACCTATATATGGCAGTTTAGATGATTGATAAGTGATCTTATTTAAATATATAACATTCTGAGAGGGCTCAATAGGGAAGACGCCATGAGAATGTTTTCTCAATATGTGGAAATCTATAACCAGAGGGTATGGGTTCAGAATGGGGATCCACTAAAAAAGATAGAGACAGGAGGGGATAAACACAAAATGCTGGAGGATCTCAGTAGGTCAGGCACCATCTGTGGAGAGGAATAAACAGTTGATGGTTTGGGCCAATATCTTTAAAGGAGGAAGAAAGAATTGACAAGGAGGAATTTGTTTATCCTGAAGGTTGTGAACTTTTAGAATTCTTTATCCCAGAGAACTGTGGAAATGGAGTCATTAACATGTTCAGGGATGTTAACAGAGGAATTAAGGTTACAGGATTTGGCAGGAAAATGTGGTTTTGCCTGAAGATCAGAATAGCCCTGCTGGATTTTATTGATGGATTGGGACAGGGTCAAAGGGCAATATGGTCTGCTTCTGCTCCTATTTCTGATCTGTGTTTTTTTAACCTGATAGAAATGACGCAAGAATATTAGAGTTGCTGGGTAATTATGACAATCAATCTCCATGCACTGACTAAACAAAACAGAGCAAATACAAGACAAGAAACCATTCTGCTGATGGAAAACAGGAGAACCATGGGTCCAGATTATCTGATTTTCCGAAGCATCATCCTAATGTTTCAAATGTTGCATATGCTGCTTTCCAAAATATTATGTTCCAAATCATATTCATGATAGAATGCCCTTCTCTGCATCACTCATTTCATGTCAATGAATAAAAGCAGGTTTATGAGAGAAGAAATGGAGATACAATATCTACTTAGAGTATATAAAAGAGCGATCAAATCGGCTAAAAAGAGAATAGCATGCTATTCATACCAGAAATGCAAAGATCAATCAGTAATGACTCAAATTGAAAAGGAAATTGAAAACTGAGTATTCTATAGGCATCTTCCCTCAATACCAATAGAGATCTTCTCCTTGAACAAGTTCTATGTTGTCTCTTTGTTTCATGGCTGTCTGTGGAAAGACGAATTTCAGGATTGTATACTGCATACATAGTTTGCTAATAAATGTACTTTGACTTTGACACTGAAGAACAGTGGAAAGTGCAGCAATAACAGAATTGTTCTCTTGGGTGATTTCACTCAAGTTGGAGGTGACATCGGATGTACGACAGCTGTGGCAGGGTTTGCATGACATTCAATCCAACAAAGCGAAACATGAATGGCAGTGATGCTTCACCACCAGATGATCTCGATGCCTTCTATGCCTACTTTGAAAGGGCAAATAAAACTACAGTTGTGAAGATCCTTGCTGCATCTGATGACTCTGTGATCTTTGTCTTGGAGGCCGATGTTAGGCTGTCTTTAAAGAGGGTGAACTCTTGCAAGCCAGTAGGCCCCGATGGAGTATGTGGTAAGGCTCTGAAAACCTGTGCCAACCAATTGGCGGGAGTATCCAAGGACATTTTCAACCTCTCACTGCTATGGTCACAAGTGCCCACCTACTTCAAAAAGGTATCAATTATGCCAGTACCTAAGAAGAGTAGTGTGAGCTCTCTTAATAACTATCATCCGTTAGCACTCACATTTACAGTGATGAAATACTTTGAGAGGTTGGTCATGGCTAGAATGAACTCCTGCCTCAGCAAGGACCTGGACCCATTGTAATTTGCCTATTACCACAATAGGTCAATGGCAGATGCAATCTCAATGGTTCTTCACACAGCTTTAGACCACCTGGACAATACAAACACCTACGTCAGGGTGCTGTTCATCGACTATAGCTCAGCATTTAATACCATCGTTCCCACAATCCTGATTGCTAAGTTACAGAATCTGGGCCTCTGTACCTCCCTCTGCAATTGGATCCTTGACTTCCTAACTGGAAGACCACGATCTGTGTGGATTGGTGATAATATCTCTTCCTCGCTGATGATCAACACTGGTGCAGCTCAGGGGTGTGCGCTTAGCCCACTGCTCTACTCTCTATATACTCATGACTGTGTGGCTAGGCACAGCTCAAATACCATCTATAAATTTGCTGATGATACAACCATTGTTGGCAGAATCTCAGACAGAGATGAGAGGCCATACAGGAGCTAGTTGAGTGGTGTCACAGTAACAACCTTGCACTCAAAGTCAGTGAGACAAAAGAGCTGATTGTGGACTTCAGGAAGGGTAAGACAAGGAACACATACCTATCCTCATAGAGGGATCAGAAGTGGAGAGAGTGAGCAGCTACAAGTTCCTGGGTGTCTAGATCTCTGAAGATCTAACCTGGTCCCAACATATCGATGTAGCTATATAGAAGGCAAGACAGTGGCTATATTTCATTAGGAGTTTGAGGAGATTTGGTTTGTCAATTAAAACACTCAAACTTCTATATATGTACCATGAAGAGCATTCTGACAGGCTGTATCACTGTCTGATAAGGGGGCTGGGTGGGGGGGTGGGGGGGGCTACTGCACAGGACCGAAAGAAGCTATAGAAAGTCATAAAATTAGTCAGCTCCATCTTGGGTACCCGTCTGTGTAGTATCCAAGACATCTTCAAGGAGCAGTGCTTTAGGAAGGTGGTGTCCATCATTAAGGACCCTCACCACACAGGACATGCCCTCTTCACACTGTTTCTGTCAGGAAGGAGGTACAGAAGCCTGAAGACACACACTCAGTGATTCACGAACAGCTTCTTCCCCTCTGACATCTGATTTCTAAATGAACCCATGAACACTATCTCACTTTTTTATATACTGTATATTATTTCTGTTTTACACTAATTTTATTCTATTCAATACACATTTATATAACTTACTGAAATTTATTTATATATTTATATATTTATCCTTCTATATTATGTATTGTATTGAACTGCTGCTACTAAGTTAACAAAGTTCACGACACATGCCGGTGATAATAAACCTGATTCTGAACTTCCCTAATATTGATGGTGGGAGAGTTGCTTGGCCTCAGTTGTTTCACTGACCAGGCCCTCAAGTTGAGGTGTTGCCTGTTACCACCAGGTGAGGAAGCACCAGACGCAGATCAAAGGTACAGTAAGTGTTCTGGAATCCATGCTGGGTTGGGTCTAGCCCCTCCCGTTGGTGCTGCTCTCCAGTGTTCGCTCCATGGAAGACAAGCTGGATTGCCTTCCGAGTGAAACAAGGTGGATTGTGTTCACCTACAGCTGACCAGCATGAGATGAGGAATTGCTACATACTTGTTCTTGCAGAAACATGGCTCAAGGACAACATCCCATGCACCATCAATCTTCAAGCCATGCCACTCAGAGATCTGTAGTAATATTAGTTTTGTGACTGAATGTGCTATTGTAACTATATGCTGAATGCTGTGTCTGACTGTCTGTTTTGTCTTTTGCATCTGAGCCCCAGAGGAATGCTGTTTCATTTAACTGCATACTTGTGTACGGTTGAATGACAATTCAACTTAAATTTGAACTTAAACTTGACTTTGGTTGACAAATAATTTGGAAATATCTTGTCAAGTGGAAGAAAGAAGCTTACTTAAGGTTTTGGAAGCAAGGATCAGGTAAAGCGGTAGAGAATTACAAGGTAGCCAAGAAGGAACTTAAAAAGTAGCTTAGGAGAGCTAGAAAGGGGCCTGAGAAGTCATGATTGCAGTCAACCAAATTGAAGGCACCCTGATGATAAAAACTTCAAGACCAGAAACATGTGCAGGTTATGTAGTTTGTGACGCCAGTAGATTAGCTGTTAAAAGCAATTATAAGGTTGACAGGTTGCTATAAACATAAATCTAGTGAATTAGGAGCAGAAAAGGCCACCTGGCTCTTTGAACCTACTCCACCATTTGATTGCTAATTGTAACCTTAATTGCACATCACTTCCTACTCCTGGTAATGTTTCACCCTCTTGCTTGTCACAAAACTTCCACTGTGTTTTGATGAATAGAATTCAAGGATTCAAAACCCTTTGAGAAAAGAAAAAAATCCCCATACCCTTTTAAAATATAGTTTAAAATATTATTTTTGGACCTATTCTTCTTTATCTTAAACTAAATGGGAAGTTCAATGGCACTACTGTTGCTTTGTGGTTCAATACTACACAGTGACTAATTCAAATTAATTCATTGCACAATACTTGGTCCAGTGCAGTCTTCTCTCTGCTCAATTCCACAATCTGCTATTCTGAAAAATTATCACAAAAAAAACTTCTTGAACTCCTCACCTAAATAACCTTTGCTCACTTGATTTTTGCAGTCTATGAGCAGTGTAAGTTTCCCCATGATAATTGTTATGTCCTTCTGACAAGCTCCCATTATTTGTCTTTTCAGACTCTGGTAGACTACATTATTACTTACTTGGACCCTTCGCTCCCAGTCGAGCATAGGCCATCAATGACCTCCCGTCTCTCTTGTCCTCTGAATTTGATGGTATGGTTGGAGCTTATCAATGCTTCTACAATCCATTTCATCCACCGTACAGGGGAGCTTCACCAGAGCCCTGTTGGCCAGCCTTGCCTGTTTCCAGCTCTGACGATGGGGATGTAGAGTTGGATGTTGAGAGGCTGCTATACTGGGTAGTTTCTTTAAAAAGTCCAATACACCAGTTGCACAAATAATTTCTTGTCATTATTATTTCTTACCTGCATATACACTGCTCATACATCCTGATTTCCTAAACTTAAGTCATCCCTTTCTGTTGTACTAAGACCATCATTCATTAACAGAGCTACTTCTGCACCCTCTTTTACCTTCCTCAATGTCACATACATTTCAGTGTTCTCACACTTACTTATGGCCTTTGGTTTATCAGACCTATGCTGTCTCTCAGTGCACACCTGTCTGTCCCATTCCTCTACCTGGAGTCACAGACTGGTAGAGTTATACAGCACTTTGGCCCTAGTCATCCATACTTACCAAGTTCATGACCTGAGCTAATCCCAGTTGTTTATGTTTGTAACTTCAAAATGTTGAACTAATTTTAAGGAAGACACGGGAACCTGAAATCTGGGTCTAACATTGTCTTTACTCGAAGCGAGGCATGCCTGTATCATGGTAGCATGATAACGTATGCAATTAATGAATTATTTAAACAAACAAGAATGCTTAATCAAAAAAATACATATATACAAGATTACTCAAATATTATTGAAATCTTAAAAAACACGACACCATTTGCCTGCATTTAGCCCACATTTTTCTAAAGCATTCCTATCCATGTACCTAAATGTATTTTTTAAGTTACCATTGTACCCACCTCCAACATTTCCTCTGGCAGGTTATTCTACATTCCCACACTATCTGTTTAAAAAACGTGCCTCTCATTTTCCCCCTACCACCTTAAATCTACGCCTCCAGGTTTGGATTACCTACCCAGCAAAATAGACATAGACAATAGACATCTTTTCTGCACATTCCTATCGCACATTCCATTTAGCTTCCTATAGCCAAGCCAAGCAACAGAACTGCACACAATACACTGGTTCTGGCAACATGGCGATGTGCATGACCACTCCAGGTCCCACCCAAGGTGCGATTGTTTGTCCTTTACCTCTTTTTACAATGGGAAGACACTGCTAGTTATCAAGAACATCAAGTGCTGTAATTCTACCCCACTTGCGAGTTGCTCAATAGCAGAGGAGCTGGTCCTGGTGCAGACCATGTTGTTGCCAGCTGTCAGAGTCAGAGACAGAGGTGATGTGCAGTCTAACTGTGTGAGTGCTTGTCTCGGATGTCTTTCTTGTGATTGCGAAACCCTGTTGGACATTGGTAATATAGAATACTACAAATCCGATTTGCTGGTTCGTTGGTGAGATCGATGGCAGGGAAGCTGGGTGGCCTTGGTTGTTACGTGGTCTAGATCCTCGTGCTGCAGGGTCACGTGTTGTAGCCGCCCGGGGAGAGGTGCCAGATGCGGTGTGGGAGAGAACAATGTCTCTGCAGGGTTGCTGGAATTCCTGTTGGGTGGGGGCTGGCCTCTCCCATAGGTGCTGCCCTCTGGTGTTCTCTTGGGGGAAGGCAATGCGTTTGCTTGCAGCTGCACGAGCTTTTGATGATTGGACTGCTGTGGGCTTGTCATCCATCACCATCAGTCTATACATAATGATAGTCGGCGACTTCGGCTATACTGTATTTTTTTGTGAGAATGTATGTTTACTGCTATCTTATATGCGCTACGTGTGTCTTGTGCTGTGTTTGACTATTGGTACTATGTTTTGCACCTTGGACATGGAGGAATGCTGCTTCATTTGGCTGTATCCATGGGTATTCATGTATGGTTGAATAACCATTAAACTTGAACTTGAACAATGTCTTCAACCACCATCTTCACCAATTTGTCTATCTGTTTCTTATCTCCCATTAGCCTATTTTCTCTCATACACCCAGCAAGTCCCCTGAACTCTTTGAGTCTGTACCTACAACTATGGACAATTTACCCACCAGCATGTCCTGAATAGCATAGTAGTGCAGCTATCCTCAGAGATCAAGTGACCAAGGTTCAACCCTGACCTCTGACCTCTGATATTGTCTGTGAAGAGGGATTTCTCCAGCTGTTCCAGTCTTTCCCCATATGCCAAAGACATGCACGTTGGGAGGTTAAATGTCCAATGAACTCTCGAACTATTGAAACCTGCCTTTTGTTTGAAGGTGGGTAGAGTAGGTTGCAGGAAGGAATGATGGAGGAATCGGTTGTTCTATGAGCCAATACAGGCTCATGGAGAATGAGCTGGAAGGCCTCCTTTTCTATCATATGGACACATGGAAAACCAGAACATCCAGGAGGTACCAAAATGGTAACACATACAAATCAGACAGCTCTTGAGGTCAGGATCGAATCCATGTGGTTAGTGCTGCACCACAGTGCTAGTCATGTCATGTTCCTATGCTCACAATCAGATGATACTTCTTTATTTCTATATGCACAATTTGTTTTAATTGTTACCCGTATTCAGTATTATTTTTGTAACCTCTAGCCATATCTGCCATGTTGAATTCTCTACGTTTCCTGCTACAGTCTACTTTTCACTTCCTCTGTTTCTTTCTAGCCTTGTATTTCCTCTTTAATCGATCACATCTTTTCCATTTTTTTTCATCTCTACTATTTAGTCCAGGGGTGTCAAACTCATTTTAGGTCACGGGCCGGATTGAGCAAAATGCAGCTTCATGCGGGCCGGATCAGTCGGACGCGTGCGAACGCAGCTTTTGTTGCCTCCATTTTTTCAGCCTGCTCTCATGTGTCTCAGTCTCTGCTATAACTACAAAGTGTTTCACTTTACAAATTCCGTTTCTTATGAAGAAGACTGCCGAGCAAGACTGCTGAATAAACACTAAAAACCCTGAAAACCTGGTACCTGAATAAACTCAGCATTAGCCATATCATACGCCATAGGCGCTTCGATTACTGGGGCCAGCTTTAATAGTAATTAGATATTATCTTGCGGGCCAAAGATAATTCCACCGCGGGCCAGATTTGGCCCGCGGGCCTTGAGTTTAACATATATGATTTAGTCCATTATCCTTATTAATTCTTTATTTTTTATTTTTTTAAATTGATTTTTTAATGCATTTTTTACAACACTACAAAAAAGAACCCCAAGAACGAAATAGGAAATTAATACAGTGCAAGATAAACATACAATGGTAATATAATACAAAATATAATAATTGAAAAAGCACCCAAATTGAAGTTGTGTAAAGTTAGTGTCCACCCCCACCCCCACAAGAAAAAAAACCTCCAGACCAACCAGAGCAAAATGTAGGAAATATAAATCAGAACATTCAAACCCCCAAAACTGTAAATACAATTAAAAACAGAAGATAATAATGCCTACTACCAAAAAAAAGCTGAAAGCAAGGGACTGAAAAAGAAACTTAATCAAAAGGAAAGTTATGAAAATACTCAATAAAAGGTCCCCAGACCTTATGAAACTTTATGTCTGAATTAAGAATTGAGTAATGAATTTTTTCAAGATCTAAACAGGACATAATATCGTTAAGCCATTGAGTGTGTGTGGGTGGGGCAACATCTCTCCATCTAAGAAGAATTAGACGTCTAACCAGGAGAGAAGCAAAAGATAATATTCAACGTTTAGTCAAACTCAAACGTATATCTGTCTCAGCCAAGAAACCAAAAAGAGCAATTAAAGGGTTAGGTTCTAAGTGGCGATTCAGAATACAGGATAAAGTTAAGAAAACATCCCTCCAAAATTTCTCTAGACTACGACAGGTCCAGTACATATGAATGAGAGAAGCCTCGCCACTTTTGCATTTATCACAAAGAGGAGTAATATTTGGATAAAATCGAGATAATTTAGATTTGGACATATGAGCCCTATGAACAATCTTAAACTGTAAAAGACAGTGGCGAGCAGAAAGAGAAATTAATTCTTTAGTTATTCAGCTGACTCGAACTCTGGATGCAGTGGGGCCATCTCACAGATTCCAGTGCCTCCGGATCCAGAATACACCTAATTTCTTGTTTAGAGATACAGTGACAGTCCCTTCCAGCACAACAATCCCACGTCACCCACTTGACCAATTAACCTACTAACTCTGTATGTTTTTGGAATGTGGCTGCAATCTGAGTACCTGGGGAAAACTCACATGGACATGTGGAGAATGTACAGGCAGTGGCGGAAATGAACACAGCACTCTGGGGCTGCCATAGCATTAAGCTTAAATGCTGTGCTAACGTGCCCTGTTCTATCACTGCAGTCTTCGAGCTGGGCATTAATTTGTCTAATCTTACTTATCCTATGCTAATTTATGCTTCAGTTAATAATTCAGAGATGATTACCTTTGAGGTTGATTATACATAGAGAAATACTTCTCTGAGATTTGTCTTTCAATCCAGGATCAACCACCACCAACACTAATAATCCATTAATCTTAATTTTTACGAGGGGTGATTGATAAGTTCGTGGCCTAAGGTAGAAGGAGATGAGTTATTAACTTCAAACTTTCTGCATAATCACTCAAAGAGTTGAACTGCATGTGCACGTAACAAGAGCTGTATAACTCATCTCCTTCTACCTTAGGCCACGATAAGTTCTTCTAGTGGCTCAGTCAATGTACTCCTCACCCTCTATGAGGAAAAAAGGTGCCCATTGAAATCTTTTCCCTCTGACCCTAAAATATGTCCCCTAATTTTGAATTGCCCTGCTTTGGGGCAAGACTGTTACCATCCACCTCATTAATTCCTCTCATGATGTTAAACATTTCTATAAGGCTGTCCCTCATTCTCGCACACTCCAAGGGATAAAGACCCCAGCCTAGCCAACCTCTCCCTATAACTCAGGCCGTCTAGTCCAGGCAACATCCTCATAAATATTTTCTTCACTCTTTCCAGTGTAGCCATGTTTTTCCTGTAAAAGGTGACCAAAACTGTACACAGAACTCCAAGTGCAGCTTCACCAACCTACAACTGCAACATAATGTCTCCTATACTCAGTGCCCTCATGGATAAAGGTTAGAATGCTAAACCCTTTTTTCGCCACCTTGTCCACCTACTTTCAACAAACAATGCACTTGTACTCCCAAGTCCTTCTGTTCCATTATCCTCCCCCGTGCCCAACCATTCATATTATACATCCTACACTTGCTTGACTTTCCAAAATGCATCAGCTTACACTTAACTATATTGAAATCCATTTGCAACTTCTTGGCCCTAAATGATCAACACTGCCCAGTAATCTGATAACTTTCTTCACTAGCACCACTTCCTAATTTTATGTCATCTGCAAATTTATTGATTAAGCTTTGTGCATTCACACCCAAATTATTGATATAAATAACGAATAACAAAAATCCTAACATTGACCCTTGTGGCATACCATCAGCCTCCATTTCAAGAAATAACTTTCAATCACCACCCTGCGCTTCTATAATGAGAGGATTACGGACAGACCTTTTTACTCAAAATATTTTCAGTCCACAGCTCTACAATGATCAGGATGAGCAGGTATGTTAATCAGGAAGATAAAGTAAAACAAAAGGTCTCGATTCATAGGGTCCTTATTAAGGCCTTGAAGCATGCAGAGGCAAGATAATGTGAAATGACAAGGTTAGTGGGTGAGACTGGTTCAGCTGACAATGTAAAATTCATTAAGATGTAATTAGCTTTAGAATTGTAGTTGACTGGAAAGCGTAGATTAGAAAAGAAGCACATAAGTATGAATAGTCAACGAGCCCATTGGAGTTCTCCTCGGACTGGAATTGTGATCGGTGCCAAGGACCTCTGAGATTCTTCAGACTAGTCATTGTAAATCGGAGTCCCTGATGGGCATGAACATTGATCTTCATCAGTCATTCTACTGTGTGTGTGTGTGTGTGTGTGTGTGTGTGTGTGTGTGTGTGTGTGTGTGTGTGTGTGTGTGTGTGTGTGTGTGTGTGTGTGTGTGTGTGTGTGTGTGTGTGTGTGTGTGTGTGTGTGTGTGTGTGTATCTATATATATAAATAACCTCTTGCTATACTTTCAAAAAATGCTTTGTAGTAACTTTGAAGTGCACTTTCTCCCTCATTGATGTGAATTCTCGAAGCCTACTTATTTTCCACTGCAGTTTCCTACTTGTAAGCCAATGTTGAATCCAGCTAAAAACCTCTGCCTGGATTCCATGGGACCTAATCTTCCAGACCAGCCTACTATGCGGGACCTAGTTGCAGGCCTCGCTAAAGTCAAATTAACAACATCCATTGCCTTACCCTCATCTGCCTTTTTGGTTTCTTCAAAAAACGTTTAAAAGGTTCATCAAGCATGACCTCCCATCCCACAAAACCATGCTGACACCTAATCAGACTCTGTCTGTACATCCTGCCCCTCAGAGTTCCCTCCAGTAACTTCCCCAGCATCAGCGTCAGGCTGACCATCCTCTAGTTCCCTTCAGTTAGCTTGTCCTTGCTACCCTTCATAAACAATGGGATAACATCAGCCACCTTCCAGTCTTTGGGAACATTATCAGTGCTTTACAAATATCTCCGCAAAGGCCTCTGCAGTTTCCTCTATAGCCGTCTACAAAGTCCAACTCCGCCCTGGACGGTCCCAAGCCTAGCTGCAAAGCAGGAGGGTTTGGTATGGGGCTAGCAACCCATCCTTTTAAAAATCCAGTGCTACAGAAATGGCAATGGAAGCTCCTAAGGTCTCATCCCTGGGAGGAGAAGAATCTTTGTCCGAATGTGAAAGACTGGCCCAGGACAGAGGGCTCCAGTGAGCTGCTATTGGCCTATGCCCCAGTAGGAGTGCTCCCACAAAGTCCAAGATGCACATAACAGGCCATGGGAATTTATTCACTTTAGAACTGCAAATGCCTCCTCCCATTAGGACCACATGTGTGTTTTCTTTCACGGAATCTCGGTGAATCCCTTTTATTCCAGATGCAGCGATTCACATTGACAGGTTCACAATACACCACCAAGATTGGACTGCTGAGTCTTTCAAAGCCAGACGTAGGAGGGGTTCACTTCATGATCAATTCCTCACACTGTAAAAATGTGGCAGTGCTGTCCCACTTCTGTTCACCAGATCTGGAAACCTTCCAATCAAGTGTCGTCCATTTTACCTGCCGGGGAGATTTCTGCAATCATCTTGGTAGCAGTGTACATTCCATCTCAGGCCAATGTCAAACAGGCTTTAGATGAACTGTGCGATGTGATCAACAGGCCCCGAACAGCACATCCTGATGCCTTCCCCAGCATTCTGGGGGATTTCAACCAGGCCAGCTTGAAAAAGTCCCTAAGCAATTATTAGCAACAAATCACTTATAGTACCAGAGGAAGCAACTCATTGGACCACTGTTACACCACCATCAAGAGTGCCTACTGTGCTGTACCATGTCTGCACTTCGGAAGGTCTGATCTCCTGGCTGTGTTTCTACTCTCTGAGTACAGGCAGAGACTGAAAATGGCAGCACCAGTAGTGAGGACCAAGAAGGTACGGAGAAGGGGTGCTCACAGGACTGCTTTGATTTGATGGACAGGACTGTATTCAGCGATTCATCTCTGAGTCTGAATGAGTATGCTATAGTTGTTACCTACTTCAATAAAATCTGTGTGGATGAGCGTGTGCCTATGAAAACTTACAGTACATTCCCAAACCAAAAGCTGTGGATGAACCAGGATGTTCATAGTCTGCTGAGGGCTAGATCTGTGGCATTTAATTCCATACAAGAAAACCAGGTCTTGCAGAGGGCTATTTCAAGACCCAAGAAACAATTCCAGGAGAGGTTGGAGGCGACATCAGATGCATGTCAACTTTGGTAGGATTTGCAGGCCATTACTTCCTACAAAGCAAAACCCAACAACATGAATAGCTGTGATATTTCACTGCAAGACAAGCTTAATGCCTTTTATGCTCAGTTTGAAAGGAGAATAAAATCATGGCTGTGAGGATCCCTGCTACATCTGGTGACCCTGTGAAGAAACGTTTTGAGAGATCGGTCATGGCTAGAATCAACTCCTGTCTTATCAAAGACCTGGACTCACTAACATTTGCCTACTGCCATAATAGGCGGATGTGATTTCAATGGTTCTTCATGTGTCCTTGGATCACATGGACAATATAAATCAGAATGCTGCTCATTGTCTATAGCTCTGTGTTTAACACTATCATTCCTACAGTGCTGATCAAAAAGCTATAGAACCTGGGCCTCTGTATCTCCCTCTGCAATTAGATCCTTGATATCCTAACTGGAAGACCTCGATCTGTGTGGATTGGTGATAATATTTCCACCTCACTGACAATCAACACTGGTGCACCTCAAGGATGTGTGCTTAGCCCACTGCTTTATTCTCTCTACACCAACAACTGTTGTGGCTGGGCATAGCTCAAATGCAATCTATACATTTGCTGATGGTACAACCATTGTTGGCCGAATCTCAGATGGTGATGAAAGGGTGTACAGGAGCAAGATATATCAACTAGTGGAGTGCTGTTGCGATAACAACCTTGCACTCAATGTCAGTAAGACGAAAGAGCTGATTGTGGAGTTCAGAAAGGGTAAGACGAGGGAACACGAACCAATCCTCATAGACGGATCAGAAGTGGAGAGAGTGAGCAGTTTCAAGTCCTTGTGTTTCAAGATCTCTGAGGACTAATCTGATCCCAACATATTGATTCGGCTATAAAGAAGACAAGATGGTGACTATGTTTCATTAGGAGTTTGAGGACATTTGGTTTGTCACCTAAGACACCTGAAAACTTTTACAGATGTACTGTGGAAAGCGTTCTGACTGGCAGCATCATCACTTGGAATACGGCAGGGGAAGGGGGGCGCTACTGAACAAGATTGAAATAAGTTGGAGAAATTAGTAAAATTAGTCAACTCCATCATGAGCGCTAACCTCTGTAGTATCCAAGACATCTTCAAGGAGCGATGCCTCAGAAAAGTGGTATCCATCATCAAGGACCCCCACCATCCAGGACATGCCCTCTTCTCACTGTTACCATCAGGTAGGAGGTACAGAAGCCTAAATCAGTCAGTGATTCAGGAACAGCTTCTTCCCCTCTGCTCTCCGATTTCTGAATGGACATTGAATTCTACCTCGCTACTTCTTAAAAATTTTTTTTTTGAACTATTTATCTTAATTTCTTTCTTGTACATCAGTCACTGAAAGTAAGCATGCAGGTACAGCAGGCAGTGAAGAAAGCTAATGGCATGTTGGCCTTCATAACAAGGGGAGTTGAGTATAGGAGCAAAGAGGTCCTTCTACAGTTGTACAGGGCTCTGGTGAGACCACACCTGGAGTATTGTGTGCAGTTTTGGTCTCCAAATTTGAGGAAAGACATTCTTGCTATTGAGGGAGTGCAGCGTAGGTTCACGAGGTTAATTCCTGGAATGGCGGGACTGTCATATGTTGAAAGATTGGAGCGACTGGGCTTGTATACACTGGAATTTAGAAGGATGAGAGGGGATCTGATTGAAACATATAAGATTATTAAGGGATTGGACATGCTAGAGGTAGGAAACATGTTCCCGATGTTGGGGGAGTCCAGAACCAGAGGCCACAGTTTAAGAATAAGGGGTAGGCCATTTAGAATGGAGTTCAGGAAAAACTTTCACCCAGCGAGTTGTGGATCTATGGAATGCTCTGCCTCAGAAGGCAGTGGAGGCCAATTCTCTGGATGCTTTCAAGAAAGAGTTAGATAGAGCTCTTAAAGATAGCAGAGTCAAGGGATATGTGGAGAAGGCAGGAACGGGGTACTGATTGTGGATGATCAGCCATGATCACATTGAATGGCAGTGCTGGCTTGAAGAGCTGAATGGCCTACTCCTGCACCTATTGTCTATTAATTTAACCATTTAATATATATATGTACTTACTGTAATTCATTCATGTACCGCTGCTGCAAAGTTAACACATTTCACAACCTATGCCGGTGATATTATGGTTCTGATTCCATACCAAGGTTTATCAGGAGCGCTAAGCATTGTTAATGATCCCTCCCATCTGTCCAGCAATCCCTGTGACCCCCTATCATCAGGCAGGAAACAGAGTCATAGAAGAGTACAGCACAGAAACATGCCCTTCAGCCCATATGGTCCATGCTGAACCATTTAAATTGCCTATTCCCATCGAACTGCACCCGGACCAGAGCCCTCCATACCCCTGCCATCCAAACTTCTCTTAAACGTTGAAATCCAGCTCATGTACACCAGTTGTGCTGACAGCTGATTCCACACTTTTTTGACCCTCTTTCTCACTAAGTTTCACCGTTCACTCTTAACCCATGACCTCTAGTTGTAGTCCCACCCAACCTCAGTGGAAAAAGCCTGTTTGCATTTACCCTATCTATACTCTTCATAATTTTGTATACCTCTAACAAATCTCTCCCTAATCTTCTACATTCCAAGGAACGAAGTGCTAACCTATTCTATCTTTCCTTATACCTCAGGTCCTCCAGTCCTGGCAACATCCTCGTAAATTTTCATCTGCAAATTTGCTGATCCAGTGAATGAAATCAAATTATCATTCAGGTTATTGATATTGATAACAAATGACAACAAACAGAACACCGATATCTGTAGTACTCCAGTAGTCACAGGCCTCCAGTCAGAGATGTAACCATCTACTACCACTCTCTGGCTTCTCCCACAAACCCAATGTCTAATCCAATTTACTACCTCATCTTGAATGCCGAGCGACTGAACCTTCCTGACCAGCCTCCCACATGGAACCTTGTCAAATGCCTGGCTGAAGTCAATGTAGACAACATCCACTGCACTGCCTTACCTTCAACTTTCCTGGTAACTTCCTCGAAAAAGATTGGCTAGACATGACCGACCATGAACAAAACCATGTTGACTATCCCCACCCAGTTCTTGATTATCTAATAATCATACATCCGGTCCCTCAGAATACCTTCCAATAACTTTTCCACTACTGTTGTCAGGCTCACTAGCCTTCAATTTCCTGGTTCATTTTTAAAGCCTTTCTTAAGCAGTGGAACAACATCAGCTGTCCTCCAATCCTACATTACCTCACCTGTCACTAAGAATGCTAGGGCCCCTGCAATCAGTGGCGTATCTAAGGTATGGCAGGTACGGCACATGCCCTGGGCGCCACTGAGCAGTTTCTGTTAAAGTCAGACAAGCCATCCTCGGATAGTGAAAAAAGAATTTTCTTCAGATGTATGATCTGTCTTTGATTATCATGGGTGAGAAGCACTAGGATGGCCTTATTTCAGAGCATTGTGTGAAAAGACCATGAAACGTTTCTTCACGAAGAAGAAGGAAAGCGGAGCTGAAGGACGGAAGAGACGAAAGTTGGAGGCGGAGGAAGCCAAGGATTCGAGCAAGTTCTTCATGCCCTTCTTTGAAAAGCCCGGAACAAGTAGTTCCCACAGGTTCCATGGAGTTGCCTGTACCTGCTACCAGTTTGTTAGAATCCCAAGGTGGATCAAGTACAAATGAGTCACAAGCCAAGGAGGAAGTCAAGTCAGATAAATCCGAGTATGATGAGATTAAGAGTGAGGCTGGCACAGAGAACGTGGATATGACAGGAGGGGAAGACGGTGGTGATGTTGAGTTTATTGACGAGATTTTACCTGGCGAGATTGAACCTGATGACACTGTACCTAGTGAACTGGATGGTGTCAAAGAGCCTCAAACTGTCAAACCAGATGTCATTGAACAGCATGACATTGGACTTCTGAAGTTCGACAAGGATACTGGAAAAGCAATTCTGCCTGACGCGTTGAGAACAGAAATAATAAAGCTGGGTTTGAAGTATTTCCAGAACAGTGAGGGGCCTTTCCTACCAACAAATAACCATTCAATGAACAAAACTTTGACAGGAATGACATTATGATCACTAGAGGCAAATTGTTCCCTTTCTCACTCTCTAACAGAAGGTCAAGTATCACACACTCTCTTGTTGGGACTGATATGTATTGATGAAGGAAACTTTCCTGAACAGATTTGACAAACTTTCTCCCATCTAGTCCTTTTGCAGTCTGAGAGTCCCAATCAATATGTGGAAAGTTAAAATCACCTACTATTACAACCTTATGTTTCTTGCAATAGTCTGTGATCTATTTGTTCTTCTAAATCCTGTGGACTGTTGAGTGATCAGTAATATAGCCCTATTAACGTGGTCATGTCTTCCTTATTTCTCAGTTCCACCCATGAAGTCTCGCTAGATGAATTCTCCAGTCTGTACTAATGAATCACTGCTGTGACATTTTCCCTGACTAGTAATACCACCCCTCCTCTTTATCCCTTCCCTCTCTGTCGCACCACCAACTGGAATACTAAGCTACCAGTCCTGCCTCTCCTGCAACCAAGTCTCACTAATGGATACAATATCATAATTCCATGTGTTGATCCATGCCCTGAGCCAATCTGTCTTTCCTGCAATACTTGTTGCATTGAAATATACACAGCTCAGACATTAGTTGTATCATGCTCAATCTTTTGATTCTTGGCTTTGACTGGGGTCTTAAAATCTGTCTCCCCAATCTCTCCACTGTCTGTTCTGGCAGTCTGCTTCCCATTTCCCTGCAAGTCTAGTTTAAGCCCCCAGCCTGTGCAGCATTAGCGAATTTTCCTGCTAGGATATTAGTCCCTTTCTAGTTCAGGTGCAAACAGTCCATTCTGTACAGGTCCCACCTTCCCCGGAAGAGAACCCAATGATCCAAAAATCTGATGCCCTCCCTCCTACACCAACTCCTTAGCCAGGTGTTAAACAGTGTAATTTTCCTGGTTCTGGCCTCACTAGTACTTGGCACAGGTAGCAATCCTAAGATCACAACCCTGGAGGTCTTGCCGTTTAAATTAGCACCTAACTACTTGAACGCCCTTTGCAGAATCTCGTTATTGGCATCAACATGGACCACGATTTCTGGCTGTTCACCCTCCCATTTAAGACTGCTGAGGACTCGATCCAAGATGTCCCAAGCCTGGGCATCTGATAGGGAAAATCCCATCCAGGAACCTCATCCATAGAACCTCCTTTCTGATCCCCTAACTAATGAATCTCCTATCACCACAGCTCACCTCTTCTCCCCACTTCCCTTCTAAGTCACAGAGCTAGTTTCAGTGCCAGTGATTTTCCTCCACTAGGTCATCCCAGCCCCCCCCCACCCCCAGCCAACAGTACTCAAAGTATACCTGTTGTTGAGAGGGATGGCCACAGGAGTACTCTGCACTGGCAGTTTGATATGTTTCCCCTTCCTGACTGTCTCCTGTGTCCTGCACCTTGGGTATGACTACCTCTCCATATGTCCTATCGATCACCCTTCAGACTCCTGAATGAGGCTTGCAGGTGAAGTCGTCAAGGACACAGGAGATCTCCCTGCCATTCCACATCCTGCAGGAGCAGCATTCAGCTATCCTGTTTGGCATAGCTACTGTTCTAACTGTGCAAATATAAAGAAGGAAACAATAAATAAACTGGAAAAAAATAACTGCAGCTTTTTCACCTTCTCTCACTCAAGCCTCTCCTCGCTGAACTCGGAAAGCACTAAAGTCTCAGATAACCACTCCAACACTACTCACTCCAACAAAGGCCACTCCAACAATACAATCTCCGCACATATGACACACCAGTAGTATTATGCTGTTTACTTTTTAACTTGTGCCATAAATGCACCTTATTAGTTGTTAATTTGTTTGTGATAATATTACTGACCTGTTACATTTGAGTTATATGTGCAGTGCACCTTGGTCTGGAGGAACGTTGTTTCAGTTGGCAGTGTACATCTGTGCGTCTGAATGAGAATAAACTTCAACCTGAACTTGAACATCCCCCAAAACATCTCCACGTTCCCTACCTCCTGAGCAACCATGACTTGCTCCTCAGTAATCACCAAGGAGGAATATTCATTGAAAACCCATTCATGAGGTAACAAAAGAAATTGATGAGGGTAGGGCAATGGATGTGGTCTACATGGACTTTAGCAAAGCATTTGACAGGGTCCCTCATGAGAGACTCATCCAGAAAGTCATGAGGCATGGGATAAGTGGAACCTTGGCTATTTGGATTAAAAAATTGGCTTACAGGAAGAAAGCAGAGGGTAGTTGTGGAAGGAAAGTATTTTGCCTGGAGGTCGGTGACTAGTGGAGTGCCGCAGGGATCTGTCCTGGGATCCCTGCTATTTGTGATTTTTATAAATGACCTAGATGTAGAGGCGGAAGGATGGGTGAATAAGTTTGCGGATGACACAAAGATTGGAGGAGTTGTGGATGGAGCTGTAGGTTGTCGAAGGTTACAAGAGGATATAGACAGGCTGCAGAGTTGGGCAGAAAAATGGCAGATGGAGTTCAATCCGGACAAGTTTGAGGTGATGCATTTTGGAAGGACAAACCAAAAGACTGGTACAGGATTAATGGTCAGTTACTTAAGAGTGTGGATGAACAAGGGGACCTTGGGGTTCAAATCCATACATCCCTCAAGGTCGTTGCGCAGGTTGATAGGGTAGTTAAGAAGGCCTATGGGACGCTAGGCTTCATTAACAGGGGGATTGAGTTCAAGAGTAGAGAGGTCATGTTGCAACTCTACGAATCTCTGGTGAGACTGCACTTAGAGTATTGTGTTCAATTCTGATCACCTCATTATAGGAAGGATGTGGAAGCTATGGAGAGGGTGCAGAGGAGATTTACCAGGATGTTGCCTGGTTTGGAGAACAAGTCATATGAAGCAAGGTTAGCAGAGCTGGGACTTTTCTCTTTGGAGCGTAGAAGAATGAGAGAGGACTTGATAGAGGTCTACAAGATTATGAGAGGCATAGATAGGGTGGATAGTCAATACTTGTTTCCCAGGACACCAATAGAAAACACCAGAGGGCATATGTACAAAATTAAGGGAGGGAAGTTTAGGGGAGACATCAGGGGTAAGTTTTTTACACAGAGGGTTGTGAGTGCCTGGAATGACTTGCCAGGGATGGTGGTCGAGGCTAAAACATTAGGGGTGTTTAAGAGCCTCTTGGACAGGCACATGGATGAAAGAAAAATAGAGGGTTATGGGGTAGTGTGGGTTTAGTACTTTTTTTTAAGGATTATATGGGTCGGCACAACATGGAGGGCTGAAGGGTCTGTACTGTGCTGTAGAGTTCTATGGTTCTATCTTCCGTGGCTTAAGACATAGGTGGTCCTGCTTATCACTAAGGGGCCTATCCTCTCTCTAGCCACCTTTCACTTTTAATATAGCTAAAGAACCTCTTGAGATTTCCATTAACTTCACCTGTCTTTGTCTTTCTGAATTCCCCCTTAAGAGTATGACTATTTTTATAGTCATCCAGTAGTTCACTTGCCCCCAACCTCCTAAACCTAATGTATGTTTCCTTCTTTTTCTCACCAGACGCTCAATATCTCTTGTCAGCCAGGACTCCCTATATTTGTCAGGTCACCCTTCACTCTAACATGCTGCCAGCACAATTGCTGTTATATTTTTAAAAGCCATTCATTTGAATTTGTTGCTTCTTTTTCAAACAGTCTCACTCAATCGACCTCTGCTAGATGCTGCCTAATTCCCCCAAAATTAGCCCAGGTTCAGTTTAGGACCCTAACCTGTGGAGCCGTCTTCTCCTTTTCCACACCACCTTAAAACAAATGGAGTTACGATTACTAGAGCTGAAGTTCTCCCTGGTTGCCACTTCATTTCCTTGTCCTACTTCACTCCCTGAGAGATGTTCCACTATTACATCCTCCCGAGTAGAGCTCTCTATATATATATTGACTAAGGTAATTTTCCAGCATGCACCTCACAAATTCCACTCCATCCAAGCCCTTAACACTCTCTGTGGTCTAATCAATACCAGGGAAATTAAAGTCTCCTACTAACACACTTCTATTATTCTTACAACTATGAGCAGTTTCTCTACATTCTATCCCTGCTCCCCAAGCTCCTGGTGACTACTGGGGGTCGAGAATACAACTGCGGTAGAGAGACCCTTCTTGTTTCTAAATTACACCAATATGGCCACACCGTATGATTGTCCAAGAACGTTGTGTCTAGGTAACTGAAGGGTTAACATATGAGCAAACACAAGGAAATCTGCAGATGCTGGAAATTCAAACAACAACACACACAAAATGCTGGTAGAACACAGCAGGCTAGGTTAACATATGAGGTGTGTTTGATGGCTCGGGGACTGTGCTCATTGGAGTTTAGAAGAATGAAGAGGGATCTCATTGAAACCTGTCAAATATTGAATGGCCTAGATTGAGTGGATGTGGGGAGGATGTTTCCTGTCATGGGAGAATCTAGACCAGAGAACACAGCCTCAGTACAGAGGGACATTCATTTAGAACAGAGATGAGGAGGAATTTATTTTACCAGAGGGTAGTGAATCTGTGGAATTCATTACCACAGACAGCTATGGAGGTCAAGCAATTGGGTATATTTAAAACAAAGGTTTACAGGTTCTTGATTATTCAGGGTATTAAAGGTTACGGGGAGAAGGCAGGAGAATGGAATTGAGAGGGGTAATAAATCAGCCATAATGGAATGGTGGAGCAGACTTGATGGGCCAAATGGCCTGATTCTGTTCCTAAGTCTTATGGTCTTACTGTGGTCAAATCCTCCCTTATGAAACCGCTTATAGCTCCACTTGCTTGCCCGTACCTCTTTCATGCCTGTAGCATCTGTTTTCCTAGAATATCGAGCTGCCCGTCCTCCCCTTCTCCAACCATGTTTCTGTTATGGCTACAATATCTATTCCTCAGAGCTAATCCTTGCTCTGAGTCCATCTGCCTTGCGTGTTTAAACCTTGTCCATTGAAATAAACGCAGTTTGACTTAGTTTTCTTTTCCCTTCCTTTACAATGCCCGTGACTACTCTGATGATTAAACTTGCTCTCACAGACTGCTGATTTATCCAATGACTTGCTCCTGTCCAGTGTCCCACTATCCTCTCATGTAGCATGAGCAAGGACATTGCTCCCTCTCTGGTTCAAGTGTGACCCAGCCCTCTCTTAGCCCAAGAGCAATCCCAATGGTCAAAGAACATGAATCCCTCCCCCTTGCACTAGATCCTCTTCACAAATCCATCTGGCCTATCCTTCCATTTCTGATCTCGCTAGCACTTGGTGCTATAAAAAATCTGGAGATAACTTTCCTCAAGATCCTACCACTAACCTGAATCTCATTCTGCAAGACCTCATCCCTTGTTCTATCTGTGACGTTTTTACCAATGTGTACTGTACAATGGCCTCAGGCTGTTCACAATACCCCCCACTCCCACAGAGATTTTTCAGGGACCTATCACTACTGCCCTGTCAGACTACACCCTCTGCCTGAGCCTCGGAGCCAAAGACTTGATTACTGCTTTGAGCTCCTGAAAGAACAGACCACTCAACAGTATCCAAGGGGGGCATGGCCACGGGGGAACCCTGCTTACTCCCCTGATTGTCCCCCAATGATTACCCATCTATTTGAAACCTGTGCCCTGCGTGTGAACCTCATTCACTTTTCTGGCTGGTCCTGAGTACCTCCAGCTCCAGCTCTTTGATCTGGGTTGACAGGAGTTGAAGCTGGGTGAACCTCCCACAGATGTAATCCTCAGGAGATCCTGCCTTTTCACAGTTTGCAGGAGGGGCATTCCACTGCCCTAACTATCATCCCATCTACACTGAAATAAATACTAAGAATGAACAGCAAAAATAAAACCTTACCGGTTCTTACCCGTGTCCCTTCACCAAGGCCTCAACTCCTCATTTTCACAATTTCGGCCGCAAAGGACACTCCACTCAACCTTACCTTCCTTTAACTGGATAAAATGCCTTCTAATTAACCAATCAAAGTTCCTACTCTTGCTCTGAGCACCTGGACCTCTTGGGCCAAAGCCTCCCCACTCCTACATTGGCACACAATCACAAGCACCATGTCTCAGCTCTTTTCAATTCAGCTGCTCTAGCTCTTGCTCCAAGTCCAGAGTCCCAAAGAGTGAAAATGACAAGCACTGACGAGATGACTAAATCCTCCCTCAACTATTATTTTTCTATCCAGTTCTTATCAACTATCCTGAACCCTTGGCTTCCTGTCACTTGTTCTCTGCTACAGAAACTCCCCTCATTAAGCTGTCCTCTGCCATCACTACATCCCCATTGCACCCACCATTTGAAAGCCTCCCTGTGTCATGCTCTTTAAGCTCTTCTACCCTGCCGTTTCCACTCTCATCCAAAAAAGCTAATGGAACTCAAACCCACTCGGCAGGTCCTCCTGCATGCTTGCAGTCACATTCTGAAATCCCAAGTCTGTAAATTAAATGACGTGACAGCTACGGCTGAGGCAATCAATGAACTTGTCACTACCTGGTACAAAGCAATCAGGTAATTTTCCCTTCCTAAGCAACACACACAAAATGCTGGAGGAACTCAGCAGGTCAGGCAGAGTCCATGGAAATGAATAAATACCAGTAGTCGATGTTTTGGGCCACGGCCCTTCTTCAGGATTGGAAAGGAACAGGTAAGATGCTAGAATAAAATGTTGGGGAGAGGGTAAAGAGGCTTGCTGGAAGGTGATAGGTAAAGCCAAATGAGTGGGTAAGGTCAAGGGCTAGAGAGGAAGGAGGAGAGTGAACCACGGGAGAAAGAGGAGGGGACACAAGGGAAAGTGAAAGGCAGATGAGAAGAGGTAGAAGTTAGAGTGGGGAATTGGCGGGGTGGAATAGTTTACTGGTAGGAGAAGCCAATGTTCATGCCATTGGGTTGGACCCTACCCATACGGAATATAAGGTGTTGCTCCTCTACCCTGAGAGTTGTCTCATCTTTGTCCGTGGCCTCCTCCTGTACCAACACATTAGAACGGGAATGGGAATCAGAATCAGGATGTTTGGCCACTGGGAAGTCCTGCTTCTGGCAGATGGTGTGGAGGTGCTCGTGGAAGCAGTCCCCAGTTTATGACAGGTCTCCCCAGTGCAGCATGCTGGCCGGTGATGTAGTGGCAGAGGAAGACTGGGGATCATTACCGGGGAAGGCTTGGAACGTGGACTGTTCTATGTAGTCAGACTTAGCTGGGTCCATGCGGGTGCCCACGGCTACACCTTGAATCTGGAGAAGGTGGGAGGTGCTGAAGGACACATTTTTGAGGGTGAGGACCGTTCTGCCAGACAGAGGAGTGTGGTGGTGGAGGGGAACTGACTGAGAAAAAAGCAAAGAGCAAAGGCCTTTTTGATGGGGATGGAGGTGTATAGGGACTGGACATCCGTGGTGAAGATGAGGTGGTCAGGGCCGGGGAATGAAAGTTACTGAGGAGATTGAGGGCATGAGAGATGTCATGGATGTAGGTGGGAAGAGACTGGACCAAGGGGAATGGAACGGAATCAAGACATGAGGACACGATTTCAGTGGGCAGGAGCAGGCAGAAACAATGGGCCTACCCAGGTTTGGGGTTCTCGGGTTGGAGGTGGAAGCAAGCAGTAAGGGAGCAGTGAGCCTGGTGGCAGTTGTTGACAGTTCTTCAGAGTGGATGAGATCAAACTTTCTCCTTCCTGATGTTTGTCTTGGTTCACAATGGCATCTGGTAGTTCCATATGCCACAGCTGTGACACATCGCCTGTTCTGCCATCCTTAATGTGAATTAATTATTCATTTAATTAGTTTGTTTTTCTCTTTTTTATTATATTAGTAGCTATATTGTACAGTTATAAATCCTGGGAATAGAATTGACTTCAACCAGTTATGAAACAGCTAGTTTCTCTCCCCGACTTCCAGTGCCAAACTTAAGTTTCTGAGCGTCTGCTACTGTGATGTTTTGTAAGGAAGGAAGTCATACTATTTAAGGAAGTGTGTTTGGATACTAGCTAACTTGGCACCACATAGATCAGTTAATTTCTATTTAATAAAGTGATTGCAAACCTAAAGATACACTTCTATCCATGCCCATACTAAAGATTTCAAAGCTAGAAGGAAACAAGCAATAAGCAATTATGTTGTGAATTCGAGACTTGGTGAGGACATGTAACTTGGAAATATTCCTGGTGTTGACAGACAGATGAGTGAGCAAGTTAATTGATGAGTAAGCCAAAATCTTTAAATAGTCCAGATCATTTGAAGATGTGAGGAGGATTTCCAACGCAGTGGAAATGGCACTAAATTATGTAAAAGTGTTCTATTCTGCTCAAGCAGCTAATATGAGAGTACTGCACAATGTAGGAGGGACATCGGTTGTGTGCCTTCTTCACTGGGACCCAGTTATGTGAGAGCCATGGGCAGTTACCTGGGAAAGCTACAGATCATAAGTGCGGGAGGCTTGGCTACCAATGCTCGGAAGATTAAGCAATCTCAATTTTTCAATTTAAAACAGCATATTGTTGCAATACATGCAAAGCCAGGAGGATACAGCAAATACTGAGAGTTACAAGCCAGGAAGGTGCCCTGAAAACCGTGGAAATAAATGAAGGCCTGGAAATGAATATCCTTAAAGCATTCATTTATTTATTGTTGAGATCGAGTGCGGAACCAGCCCTTCGAGCCACGCTGCCCAGCAATCCCCAGATTTAACCCTAGCCTAATTACAGAACAGTTTACAATAACCTACCACCCAATATGCCTTTGGACTGTGGGGGGAAAACCGGAGCACTTGAAGGAAACCCAAGTGGTCATAGGCAGAACGTACAAATTTCTTCCGGGCAGAGGTGGTAATTGAACACAAATTCAATAGGTTCAAAAATACATCTAATGTCAGAGAAATGTATACAATATACATCCTGAAATTCTTTTTCTTCAAAAACAGAGGAGTGTCCCAAAGAATGAATGACGGTTAAATATAGAACCCCAAAGCCCCCCCAGCTCTCCCCTCACACGCACAAGCAGTAGCAAAGCAACGACCTCCCTCCCCACCCTCAACGCCCTCCACCAAGCACTCAAGCATCAACAAAGGCACAGACTTTCAGTACCCTAAAGACTACTCATTCGACATACCAAGACCCAGTACGTCATCTGCACTGTAAAATGCTGTGCTAACTAATACGTTAACATGACACCACAGATGGCGATAAGGGAACAAGCCAGAACCTCCACCGAAACAGGCGGGATTTCCCAGTGGCCACCCATTTTAACCCCACTTCCCATTTCCGATATGTCCATCCATGGCCACCTCCACTGTTGGGAAAAGGCCACACTTAGGTTGGAGGAACAACATCTTATATTCCATTTGGGTAGCCTCCAACCTGAAGGCATGAATATCAATTTCTCAAACTTAGCGTAATGCCTCTACACCCCCATCCCTTCACCATTTCCCATCCCTTTGTCCCTTTCTCATGTTATCTCCCTGCCTGCATAGTGCCTCCCTCTGGTGCTTCTCCCCCCTTTTCTTTCTTCCATGGTCTTCTGTCTCTATCACTAATCAACTTCCCAGACCTTTATTTAATCCCTCCCCCTCCTGGTCTTACCTATCACACAGTGTTTCTCTCTCCCCTCCACACCCCCCCCACCTTTTAAATCTACTCATCAGCATTTTTCCTCCAGTCCTGCCGAATGGTTTCAGACCGAAACATCGACTGTACTTTTTTCCATAGCTGCTGCCTGGCCTGCTGAATTCCTCCAGCATTTTGTGTGTACTGCTCCTATGCATAACGGTCTTATGCCAACCACTATGTGTTTAATAAAACCTCAGTTGCCTTTTACAAGTGTTTTCTCTCACCTTAAACCTCTATCCTCTTGTTTTTGAAGCAGTTACCAGAGCAAAACGATTTTGACTATCTATCCTGTCCATGCTGTTTGTGAACTAATATACTCCTAACAGGTCACCACTCAGCCTGTTTTGCTCCAGGGAAAACAAGCTGAGTCTGTCCAATCTCTCCACTTAATTAAAGCCCTCCACTGTTGACAACAACCTCTTCTGCACTCTCTCCAGTGCAATCACATCCTTCCTATGGTGTGGTAACCAGAAATGCAAAAAATATACTCTACGTTAGCCCTACCAATGTTTTGTAAAGTTGTTGGTAAAGAAACATCTGGCAAGTGGGAGGCTTTTAAATGTGCGATAGGGGTAATTTTGGGCCAACATGTTCCTGTTAGAATGAAGGACAAGGCTGGCAGGATGAGGGATTCCAGTGTTATGAAGGTGAAGCAACTCTGAGGGTACAAAGTAGCCCCCTCCTTTTTGAGAATCGCAAGATCGCTATTATTTCGGGTCTGAGACCCAGGAAATGAGAGAGAGACATCCAGAATACACAAGGTTTGGAATGTGTCCTGACATCAGCGGAACAGAACCACTGATAACTGCTATTGTCTCTTGGAGACGGAATTGTGTACTGAGTACTGTACTATTCATTGAAACCCCTCAGGGGACGACCAGAGTGGTCTGGTTGAGGAATTGCATCATCCCAACCTGATTGACATCTGAGACCCCGTGAGTAAGGATAAAAGAGGGGTCTGGGGGACACCCCTTGAGACGCACCAGGAGAAACGCTAGAAATCCCGTGACAGCGTAATAGCGAAAGCCAGTGGGGGCTCGTGTGCGTCCTCCCTTGCCCGGGGTGGCGGGCTCACCACGGAAGAACGGTTTAGCTAAAGGAGAGGTCACAATTGAACGGCCACGACAACAAGACTCCTGACGGATCTAAATCATAAAGGAAGGTTGGAAAAACCCGTAGCGGTAAATGTTCCCATTATCTCTTTCTCTCTCTCTCCAACAAAGTGCAACACAGTGACAACCAAAAGACGGCAGCTTGTGGAACTGCAGTGAACTGTATATTTCCATTGGACAATTCATTATCCCCTAGACAACGATAGAGCTTATTTCTTATTGATTATTATTATACCCGCACTTTTAGATTTAGTATTGATGACATATATTATCTGTATATTTGCATTGATATTATTTTTGTGTATTTTTACTAATAAATACTGTTAAAAATAGTATCATCAGACTTCAACGGACGTCTCTATCTTTGCTGGTAAGTCACCTAGTTACAGGGTTCGTAACACCAGTTTAATGAGGTTCTGGTTGATGAGCTTTTCCTTCTCCTGATCTTTATTAAGGACAGGTAAACGTAGGTCACGAGGAAATCTGCAGATGCTGGAAATTCAAACAACACACACAAAATGCCAGTGGAACACAGCAGGCCAGGCAGCACAGTGCTTCTCCTTATAGATGCTGCCTGGCCTGCTGTGTTCCACCAGCATTTTGTGTGTGTTGTAGAAGACATGTGTTAGGTTTACGCAGTTAGGATCAAGTGAATCCCTTTAGAAGCATAAGAGGAGTAGGAGTATACTTAAGACAGAAATCAAGAGGGCCAAAAAAGGATATAAGATAACTCTGGCAGATAAGGTAAAGGAGAATCCTAAGAGAGTCTATAAGTATAACTAAAACAAAAGCGATGCAATGTTGAGAAGGCACTGGTGAGACCACACTTGGAGTATTGTGTGCAGTTTTAGGCTCCTTATTTTAGAAAGGATATACTGACATTGGAGAGGGTTCAGAGAAGTTTCACAAGAATGATTCCAGGAATGAAAGGGTTACTATATGAGGAATGTCTGGCAGCTCCTGGGCTGTATTCCCTGGAGTTCAGGAGAATGAGGGGGGATCTCATAGAAACATTCCGAATGTTAAAAGGCCTGATTAGATATGGCAAAGTTATTTCCCATGATAGGGGATTCTAGGACAAGAGGGCGTGACTTCAGGATTGATGGACGTCCATTTAGAAAAGAGATGCAGGGAAATTACTTTAGTTAGAGGATGGTAAATCTGTGGAATTTGTTGCCACAAGTGGCAGTGGAGGCCAAGTCATTGGGTGTATTTAAGGCAGAGAAAGATATGTTCTTGATTAGCCAGGGCATCAAAGAGGTGAAAGCAGGGGAATGGGGATTACTGGAAGAATTGGATCAGCCCATGATTGAATGGTGGAGCAGATTCGATGGCCAAATGGCCTACTTCTGCTCCTATATCTTATGGTCTCATGGTCTTAAAAGGGTAACCAGGTAGAGAATAAGGGCCATTAAAGACCAATTTAGTCATCTGTATATGTAAACACAGTTAATGGACACAGCCTTGAATGAATATTTCTCGTCTATATTTAGGCCATGAAAATTAAGGAATTCAAGGAAAAGTGATGCCTTGAAACATATGCTCAGTATAAAAGAAAAGATGCTTGTATTCTTAAATGTTTCCTAGGACATTGAGAGAAGGCAGAGAAGCATTTGCCGTGGCCCTGGCAGAGATATTTGTATCTGGAGAGCCCTGGAAGACTGGGAAGGGCTGAAAGAACAAGTCAGAGAACTACAGCCTGGTAAGCTGAATATTAGGTTTGGGAAAGCTTCTGGAAGTGATTCTGTTGGGCAGGATATACAGTACCTTCATTTGGAGAAGCAAGGACTAATGAGCGATTGTCAGTGTGTCCTTGTACATGGGAAATAGTGTTGTACAAATTTGATTTTGTTTTTTTTTTGACGAGGTGAGCAAGAGAGTTGATATGGGTGGGCAGAAGATGTTGTTGATATGGACTTTAACAAGACCCTGCATGGTAGTTTAGTACAGTGGGTTACATCACAGGCTGAGCTAGCCAACTGGATACAATATTGGCCTGATGGATTCAGTGGTTAAAGCAGAGGGTTAATTTTTCAGATTGGAGACTTCTGACTAATGGCGTACGACAGGAATCAGTCCTGTTGTTCTTTCGCCTATACAGTATTAAAAATTTGGATAAGAATGTAGTTTGTCTGGTGAGGAAATTTGCAGGTGGACAGTGTTAATAGGCCACCTATGATTACCACGGGGTCTAAAACAACGGGGGAAGTGGGCCAAGGCATGACAGGTGGAATATAACTCAACAAGTGTGAGGTGTTGCATGTGGGTAAGTTAAACCAGGGCAGAAGTTACACAGTAAAGCAGGGCTCTGGAGATTGTCGGGGAACAGAAAGGGCAAGCAACTCCATTGTGTCAACACATGTGGACAGGGTGGCAAAGAAGGCATTTAGTAGACTTGTCTTCATCTGTCAGTGCTCTGAGTGCAGAAGTTGGGACAACATGTCTGTATAAGACATAGATGAGTATTGTGCATAGTTCTGGTTACGTTGCTATAGAAAAGATGTTCCAAGCTGGAATGGGTGCAGTATAGATTTACAAAGATCTCATTGGGGCTGGTTAGTTTGAATCATACGAAAAGACTGGATAGGCTGGGTCTTTTTTCTTCAGAATGTAGGAAACTGATGGGTGACCTTATGTGGATTATCACAGTATTTATCCCAGAGAATGGGGAGTCAAATATAAGAGAACACAGATATGAGGTGAGAGACAAAAAAATTAAAAGGAGACTTGAGGGACAAGTTTCCCACATTTGTGAAATGAGCTGTCAGAGGAATTTGTAGGTGCAGGTAGAATTATAATGTTCAAAAGACATTGGAGAGGTACATGGTACAAGATTTAGAGTGATAAGGGGCAAACATACAGAACACCTCTGTAGCTCAGGTAGGCATGGATAAGCTGGTCCCTATCCTGTGTTATACAACAGAATGACTCCAACACCCCCGAGTTGGTCCCTATTCTGTGCTGTACAACAGAATGACTCTGACCCCCCCCCCCCGAGTTGGTCACTATTCTGTGCTGTACAACAGAATGACTCTGACCCCCCCCGAGTTGGTCCCTATTCTGTGCTGTACAACAGAATGACTCCGACCCCCCCGAGTTGGTCCCTATTCTGTGCTGTACAACAGAATGACTCTGACCCCTCCCACCCCTGAGTTGGTCACTATTCTGTGTTGTACAACAGAATGACTCTGACCCCCCCCCCCCCGAGTTGGTCACTATTCTGTGCTGTACAACAGAATAACTCTGACCCCCCCCCCCGAGTTGGTCACTATTCTGTGCTGGACAACAGAATGACTCCGACCCCCCCCGAGTTGGTCACTATTCTGTGCTGTACAACAGAATGACTCCGACCCCCCCGAGTTGGTCACTATTCTGTGCTGTACAACAGAATGACTCTGACCCCCCCCCCCCGAGTTGGTCACTATTCTGTGCTGTACAACAGAATGACTCCGACCCCCCCGAGTTGGTCACTATTCTGTGCTGTACAACAGAATGACTCCGACCCCCCCGAGTTGGTCCCTATTCTGTGTTATACAACAGAATGACTCTGACCCCACCCCCCCGAGTTGGTCACTATTCTGTGCTGTACAACAGAATGACTCCGACCCCCCCGAGTTGGTCACTATTCTGTGCTGTACAACAGAATGACTCCGACCCCCCCGAGTTGGTCACTATTCTGTGCTGTACAACAGAATGACTCCGACCCCCCCGAGTTGGTCACTATTCTGTGTTGTACAACAGAATGACTCTGACCCCCCCCCACTGAGTTGGTCACTATTCTGTGCTGTACAACAGAATGACTCCGACCCCCCCCGAGTTGGTCCCTATTCTGTGTTATACAACAGAATGACTCTGACCCCCCCCACCCCTGAGTTGGTCACTATTCTGTGTTGTACAACAGAATGACTCTGACCCCCCCCCCCCCCCCCCCGAGTTGGTCACTATTCTGTGCTGTACAACAGAATAACTCTGACCCCCCCGAGTTGGTCACTATTCTGTGCTGGACAACAGAATGACTCCGACCCCCCCCCGAGTTGGTCACTATTCTGTGCTGGACAACAGAATGACTCCGACCCCCCCGAGTTGGTCACTATTCTGTGCTGTACAACAGAATGACTCCGACCCCCCCGAGTTGGTCACTATTCTGTGCTGTACAACAGAATGACTCCGACCCCCCCCGAGTTGGTCACTATTCTGTGCTGGACAACAGAATGACTCCGACCCCCCCGAGTTGGTCACTATTCTGTGCTGGACAACAGAATGACTCCGACCCCCCCGAGTTGGTCACTATTCTGTGCTGTACAACAGAATGACTCTGACCCCTCCCCCCCGAGTTGGTCCCTATTCTGTGCTGTACAACAGAATGACTCTGACCCCCCCCCCACCCCTGAGTTGGTCACTATTCTGTGCTGGACAACAGAATGACTCCGATCCCCCCGAGTTGGTCACTATTCTGTGCTGGACAACAGAATGACTCCGACCCCCCCGAGTTGGTCACTATTCTGTGCTGTATAACAGAATGACTCTGACCCCCCCCCCCCCCGAGTTGGTCACTATTCTGTGCTGTACAACAGAATGACTCCGACCCCCCCGAGTTGGTCACTATTCTGTGCTGTACAACAGAATGACTCCGACCCCCCCGAGTTGGTCACTATTCTGTGCTGTACAACAGAATGACTCCGACCCACCCGAGTTGGTCACTATTCTGTGCTGTACAACAGAATGACTCCGACCCCCCCCGAGTTGGTCACTATTCTGTGTTGTACAACAGAATGATTCCGACCCCTCCCCCCCGAGTTGGTCCCCATTCTGTGCTGTACAACAGAATGACTCCGACCCCCCCCGAGTTGGTCACTATTCTGTGCTGTACAACAGAATGACTCTGACCCCCCCCCACTGAGTTGGTCACTATTCTGTGCTGTACAACAGAACGACTCCGACCCCCCCGAGTTGGTCCCTATTCTGTGTTATACAACAGAATGACTCTGACCCCCCCGAGTTGGTCCCTATTCTGTGTTATACAACAGAATGACTCTGACCCCCCCCCACCCCTGAGTTGGTCACTATTCTGTGCTGGACAACAGAATGACTCCGACCCCCCCGAGTTGGTCACTATTCTGTGCTGTACAACAGAATGACTCTGACGCCCCCGAGTTGGTTCCTATTCTGTGTTGTACAACAGAATGACTTTGACCCCCCCGAGTTGGTCCCTATTCTGTGCTGGACATCAGAATGACTCTGACCCCCCCCCGAGTTGGTCACTATTCTGTGCTGGACAACAGAATGACTCCAACCCCCCCGAGTTGGTCACTATTCTGTGCTGTACAACAGAATGACTCTGACCCCCCCGAGTTGGTTCCTATTCTGTGTTGTACAACAGAATGACTCTGACCCCCCCCCCACCCCGAGTTGGTCCCTATTTTGTGTTATACAACAGCATGACTCTGACACCCCCGATTTGGTCCCTATTCTGCGCTTTACAACAGAATGACTTTGACCCCCTCGAGCTGGTCCCTATTCTGTGCTGTACAACAGAATGACTCTGACCCCCCCCGAGTTGGTCCCTATTTTGTGTCATACAACAGCATGACTCTGACACCCCCGATTTGGTCCCTATTCTGCGCTGGACAACAGAATGACTCCGACCCCCCCGAGTTGGTCCCTATTCTGTGCTGTACAAAAGAATGACTCTGACCCCCTCCAACCCCACCCCACTAATATAAACCAATTCCGTTTATGTATTTTAGTGATTTAGTGACTTCTCTGTTCCTCGAATTCGCCCTGTCTGTTGGGAAGCCTCTGGTTTAATAACGGCAAGGTGATCACCCCTCTCTTTTACCTAAACTCCATCCTCATTTAAGGATTCCTGCAGTATATTCTCTACATACGGCTGTGATACTCTCAGTACAATGCTTTCTCCTCCTTTGCATTCCCATCCATCACACCTGAACTTTTATATCCTGGAACAATAACCTGCTGGTCCTGGTGTCACTGTTCTGCTTCTATAATTAAAATAAATTCAGATTTCACTGCTGATCCCACATCATAATTCCATGTGTTGATCAGAGAAATCAAACTTGATTTGCAGTGACTGTTGCTGGAAACTGACAATCCAGTATTGGACTAGTAAATGGCACATTTGGAGTACACCTATTTTGATTGAACTCAGCGAGTGTGCTGGAAGAAGATGAGAAATAATGAGATCGGCTTCTTTCCCCCCAGAAGCTCATGACTTGGCAAAGTGAAATGGAGGAAGGAGACAGACACCCT